>NC_088241.1:67243195-67363744 GCF_036934945.1 Oncorhynchus masou masou | reverse complement strand
CAGGGGTGTCAAAGTCAAATGGACGGAGGGCCAAATAAAAAATTTAGCTACAAGCCGAGGGCCGGACTGTTCGAATGTTCATTGAAAATTTTTTAAATGACGCATATAGTCTAGTGAACCTAATTGAACCTACTGAAAACCTAACAAATATATTCCAATATGATCAGATAAATAAAGCAATATTTTCTTATGGCTCTGTCAGTAATCTTTAATTTTCAACAGACACAAAAGACAAATTTCCTTTATATAAAAATCCCCATAACATGAACATTAAATGAAAGAAACCGGTATTCAAGGCACCATCAGTAGCCTATATTTTCTATTTTAGCAAAAGTGGGCTAAATTTACTTCAAAGAAAAAAACAATAATAGCAATTTTCTATCATCCACTCAACTGAAATATTTTTAAAATATAATTGGATTGAAATACAATAAAATAAAGTGCAAAAATCTATTAATCAAAAACAACACTTTGTTTAAGGAGAAGTAACATGCAGTGAAAACAAATATTAAACTTTAACTTTTAAACTTGAACTGAGTAAAAACTCTAAATATGTGATTGCACAGTAATGTTCACTTGTTTGAGGTTGAGGGTGATACTTGGTGGTGTCCCATCTTTTCCACAAGTTCATCAATGTTCGGGGTAAGGCTCTGAGCTGAGGAAATCCTCAGAATTGAGTGGAGGTGTTCAGCAGTAAGTCGACTTCTGTGTGATGTTTTGTTCAGGTTCATCAAAGAAAAAGTTGTTCACACAGGTATGTGCTGCCAAACATAGACAACGTTTGAGCAGCCTGGATGCGCAGCTGGGGCATTGTGTCGGGAGGAAACGGGCGAACTCCGCAGCACCCACTGCCGCATATTTTGCCCTCAGTGCATCATTGCATTGGAGGTCAATCAACTCCATTTGGAGGTTTGGTGGTGAGCTTTCCACGTCAACAGCAAATGGGTTACCGAGCAGTTCCAACCTGCTTTTTTGTGCTTCAAAGTCAGCAAATCGGCGTCGAAAGTCAGCGGCAAGCATACCTATTTTATCAGCCAACTGTGCGCTCGGGAACGCACTGGTAGAGAGCTTCTCTTTCATGGTCTGGCAGCTGGGAAAGTGGCTCAAATTTTCTTTCCGCATCTGCGTCTCCCACAGAGTCAGTTTGGTTTTAAATGCCTTCACTGTACTGTACATATCAGAGATGACATGATCCCGACCCTGCAGCTGCAAGTTCATTGCATTCAGATGACTCGTAATGTCACACAGAAAAGCCATTTCACACAGAAACATTTCGTCTCGGAGTTGTGTTGTGTCTTTCCCTTTGCTGTCCAAGAACAGACAAATCTCCTCACGAAGCTCGAAACATCTTTGAAGCACCTTTCCCTGGCTTAGCCATCGCACCTCTGTGTGATAAGGCAAATCACCATGCTCCGTTTCTAACTCCGTCAGAAATGCCTTGAACTTTAATTTTACTGTGATGCTGACGACTGCTGTGCCAATAAATATTGAAATGAAGCAGCCTACTGCTCGGTGCGTCATCGTTGCATTGTGGGAAATGTAGTATTGGTGCGTGTAAAAGATCTGCGGGCTGCTGGCTTGCTGCGGTCTGCGGGCCGGTTCTAATAATAAATCAAGATCATCCCAGGGGCCGTAAAAAACCTTCTCGCGGGCCGGATGTGGCCCGCGGGCCTTGACTCTGACATATGTGATGTACACTATATCTACCCTCTATACTCTATATCTACTCCCTGCTCCATGCACACTATATCTACTCCCTACTCTCTATACCATATTATCTACATCCTACACCCTATATCCTACATCCTCTCTTTATACCTTATATCTACTCCCTAAGGTTTTTATATGACCAATCATATCGAGTGGTTCCAATGACGAATTTTGACGCGAGCCACCCGTCCCTGGTGGTGTTCTTCAACAAAGATGGCTGACAAAACATTAGTGTGGAACCAAATGTAAGTAGTTATAGCGTCATAACGAGTCAAGCAAAAAATGTACAATTAGGAGGAATATGTTAGTTAATGTAGAGACAGACGTCTGCGCATATTTTTTTGTCATGAAGTTCATTTACGATAATCACTATTTAGCAAATTATCTGATTAGCTAACATTAGCCAGCTAGCTAGTGTTATGGCAGTATATTTCATTTGTAATTTGTGTTGTTTAATTTTTTAGGGACTCAGAAAACCAGAAAACCAGGCTGTCATCTTGTGAAACAGTGGATGTAACGAATCTAGCTGGCTAAAGCATTTACTGCAAATTGAATGTACAATTGTAAGCTTGCCTTGCAATGCAGCTGAAGTAGCATAGCTAGCTAACTATTTACTTGCTTATTGTGTAGTGGAGGATAAAAATAACTGCATGCCTATGGATGTGTAGCTAGCTACAGTATGTAGCTGATCTGTATGCCTATGGATGTGTAGCTAGCTACAGTATGTAGCCGATCTGTGTATGGACCCTCAGCTATCATAGTTGTTGTATCAACTTCAAGTCTGAATGTCATTAATAAAGCCTATGGATAGAGTAGAATATAACAACTTTATTCTGCTAAGGATGAAAGTCGTGTATACATTTTCATTTCACTTCATTACAGTACAACGGTTTGATTTGTTTGATCGTAGTTAGCCAGCTACATAGCCGTCTTTGTATCTAAGACAATTGTGTAGTCTAGAGCGATTTTCTAGGTTAGCTGGCCAGCTATTGTCGTTCTTCTAACGTAGCTAGCCAGCTAGCCCCCGAATAGCAGCACTGTAGTAACTATTACAGTACAACGGTTTGTTTTGTTTGATCGTAGCTAGCTAGCTACATAGCCGTCTTTGTATCTAAGACAATTGTGTAGCCTAGAGCGATTTTCTAGGTTAGCTGGCCAGCTATTGTCGTTCTTCTAACGTAGCTAGCCAGCTAGCCCCCGAATAGCAGCACTGTAGTAACTATTACAGTACAACGGTTTGTTTTGTTTGATCGTAGCTAGCTAGCTACATAGCCGTCTTTGTATCTAAGACAATTGTGTAGCCTAGAGCGATTTTCTAGGTTAGCCAGCCAGCTATTGTCGTTCTTTTAAAGTAACGGAACGCAATCAACCTTGCTAGCTAGCCAGCTAGCCCCGAATAGCAGCACTGTAGAAACTATTACACTCGACGGAACGACTTGATTAGTGTAGTGTCAACATCGCAGCCACTACCAGCTAGCCTACTCCAGCAGTACTGTTTCATTTCAATCATTTTAGTCAATAAGATTCTTGCTACGTAAGCTTAACTTTCTGAACATTCGAGACGTGTAGTCCACTTGTCATTCCAATCTCCTTTGCATTAGCGTAGCCTCTTCTGTACCCTGTTAACTATGTGTCTATCTATCCCTGTTCTCTCCTCTCTGCACAGACCATACAAACGCTCCACACCGCGTGGCCGCGGCCACCCTAATCTGGTGGTCCCAGCGCGCACGACCCACGTGGAGTTCCTGGTCTCCGGTAGCCTCTGGAACTGCCGATCTGCGGCCAACAAGGCAGAGTTCATCTCAGCCTATGCCTCCCTCCAGTCCCTCGACTTCCTGGCACTGACGGAAACATGGATCACCACAGATAACACTGCTACTCCTACTGCTCTCTCTCGTCCGCCCACGTGTTCTCGCACACCCCGAGAGCTTCTGGTCAGCGGGGTGGTGGCACCGGGATCCTCATCTCTCCCAAGTGGTCATTCTCTCTCTCTCCCCTTACCCATCTATCTATCGCCTCCTTTGAATTCCATGCTGTCACAGTTACCAGCCCTTTCAAGCTTAACATTCTTATCATTTATCGCCCTCCAGGTTCCCTCGGAGAGTTCATCAATGAGCTTGATGCCTTGATAAGCTCCTTTCCTGAGGACGGCTCACCTCTCACAGTCCTGGGCGACTTTAACCTCCCCACGTCTACCTTTGACTCATTCCTCTCTGCCTCCTTCTTTCCACTCCTCTCCTCTTTTGACCTCACCCTCTCACCTTCCCCCTACTCACAAGGCAGGCAATACGCTCGACCTCATCTTTACTAGATGCTGTTCTTCCACTAACCTCACTGCAACTCCCCTCCAAGTCTCCGACCACTACCTTGTATCCTTTTCCCTCTCGCTCTCATCCAACACTTCCCACACTGCCCCTACTCGGATGGTATCGCGCCGTCCCAACCTTCGCTCTCTCTCCCCCGCTACTCTTTCCTCTTCCATCCTTTCATCTCTTCCCTCTGCTCATACCTTCTCCAACCGTTCTCCTGACTCTGCCTCCTCAACCCTCCTCTCTTCCCTTTCTGCATCCTTTGACTCTCTATGTCCCCTATCCTCCAGGCCGGCTCGGTCCTCCCCTCCCGCTCCGTGGCTCGATGACTCATTGCGAGCTCACAGAACAGAGCTCCGGGCAGCCGAGCGGAAATGGAGGAAAACTCGCCTCCCTGCGGACCTGGCATCCTTTCACTCCCTCCTCTCTACATTTTTCCTCCTCTGTCTCTGCTGCTAAAGCCACTTTCTACCACTCTAAATTCCAAGCATCTGCCTCTAACCCTAGGAAGCTCTTTGCCACCTTCTCCTCCCTCCTGAATCCTCCTCCCCCCCCCCTCCTCCCTCTCTGCAGATGACTTCGTCAACCATTTTGAAAAGAAGGTCGACGACATCCGATCCTCGTTTGCTAAGTCAAACGACACCGCTGGTTCTGCTCACACTGCCCTACCCTGTGCTCTGACCTCTTTCTCCCCTCTCTCTCCAGATGAAATCTCGCTTCTTGTGACGGCCGGCCGCCCAACAACCTGCCCGCTCGACCCTATCCCCTCCTCTCTCCTCCAGACCATTTCCGGGGACCTTCTCCCTTACCTCACCTCGCTCATCAACTCATCCCTGACCGCTGGCTACGTCCCTTCCGTCTTCAAGAGAGCGAGAGTTGCACCCCTTCTGAAGAAACCTACACTCGATCCCTCCGATGTCAACAACTACAGACCAGTATCCCTTCTTTCTTTTCTCTCCAAAACTCTTGAACGTGCCGTCCTTGGCCAGCTCTCCCGCTATCTCTCTCAGAATGACCTTCTTGATCCAAATCAGTCAGGTTTCAAGACTAGTCATTCAACTGAGACTGCTCTTCTCTGCATCACGGAGGCGCTCCGCACTGCTAAAGCTAACTCTCTCTCCTCTGCTCTCATCCTTCTAGACCTATCGGCTGCCTTCGATACTGTGAACCATCAGATCCTCCTCTCCACCCTCTCCGAGTTGGGCATCTCCGGCGCGGCCCACGCTTGGATTGCGTCCTACCTGACAGGTCGCTCCTACCAGGTGGCATGGCGAGAATCTGTCTCCTCGCCACGCGCTCTTACCACTGGTGTCCCCCAGGGCTCTGTTCTAGGCCCTCTCCTATTCTCGCTATACACCAAGTCACTTGGCTCTGTCATAACCTCACATGGTCTCTCCTATCATTGCTATGCAGACGACACACAATTAATCTTCTCCTTTCCCCCTTCTGATGACCAGGTGGCGAATCGCATCTCTGCATGTCTGGCAGACATATCAGTGTGGATGACGGATCACCACCTCAAGCTGAACCTCGGCAAGACGGAGCTGCTCTTCCTCCCGGGGAAGGACTGCCCGTTCCATGATCTCGCCATCACGGTTGACAACTCCATTGTGTCCTCCTCCCAGAGCGCTAAGAACCTTGGCGTGATCCTGGACAACACCCTGTCGTTCTCAACCAACATCATGGCGGTGGCCCGTTCCTGTAGGTTCATGCTCTACAACATCCGCAGAGTACGACCCTGCCTCACACAGGAAGCGGCGCAGGTCCTAATCCAGGCACTTGTCATCTCCCGTCTGGATTACTGCAACTCGCTGTTGGCTGGGCTCCCTGCCTGTGCCATTAAACCCCTACAACTCATCCAGAACGCCGCAGCCCGTCTGGTGTTCAACCTTCCCAAGTTCTCTCACGTCACCCCGCTCCTCCGCTCTCTCCACTGGCTTCCAGTTGAAGCTCGCATCCGCTACAAGACCATGGTGCTTGCCTACGGAGCTGTGAGGGGAACGGCACCGCAGTACCTCCAGGCTCTGATCAGGCCCTACACCCAAGCAAGGGCACTGCGTTCATCCACCTCTGGCCTGCTCGCCTCCCTACCATTGAGGAAGTACAGTTCCCGCTCAGCCCAGTCAAAACTGTTCGCTGCTCTGGCCCCCCAATGGTGGAACAAACTCCCTCACGACGCCAGGACAGCGGAGTCAATCACCACCTTCCGGAGACACCTGAAACCCCACCTCTTCAAGGAATACCTAGGATAGGATAAGTAATCCTTCTCACCACCCCCCTTAATGATTTAGATGCACTATTGTAAATTGGCTGTTCCACTGGATGTCAGAAGGTGAATTCACCAATTTGTAAGTCGCTCTGGATAAGAGCGTCTGCTAAATGACTTAAATGTAAATGTAAATGTATATATGTACTGTAGTTATTACCAAGCATGAGATTCCCACATTGAAAAATGTGCATTGAATATGTTCACTGATCATGTAACTCTTCCTTGGCAAATAAAGGTGCGGTTCAGGTATGAATCTCTGAGACATTCTTTCTTCAGTCATATCAAACTCCATTATTTGAATGATACTGTGTCTGCATGTAGGTATTCAATTATACACTTCAACAGTGTTTACCACTCCTGCTCCTGGGACATCAATGATTACACATTGTAACATCTGTACTTCAATGCAGTCTGAGTGTACCAGAGAGCAGAATAAGTAATTTTAGGAGTGCTCAACACCTGTTGAATGTGGCCAGTGTCAGTAAACGTTGGAATTAAAAGGTAATTAAATTGTTTCCAGCACAGTTACAGTCACCAACACACTGATTAAATTCTTAAGGTATAGGGGGCAGCATTTTCACTTTTGGATAAATAGCGTGCCCAATTTCAACATCCTGCTACTCATGCCAAGAATATATTTGCCTCGAAGCGAGCATAGAAGTAATTTAGCTCATCTGGTAGGCTCGTGTCACTGGGCAGCTCTCGGCTGTGCTTCCCTTTGTCGTCTGTAATGGTTTGCAAGCCCTGCCACATCCGATGAGCGTCGGAGCTCTATTACAGTACAGTGAAAGGCCTCTATTACAGTAAAGTGAAAGGCCTCTATTACAGTAAAGTGAAAGGCCTCTATTACAGTAAAGTGAAGGGGCTCTATTACAGTAAAGTGAAGGGGCTCTATTACAGTAAAGTGAAAGGCATCTATTACAGTACATTGAAAGGCCTCTATTACAGTACAGTGAAAGGCCTCTATTACAGTACAGTGAAAGGCCTCTATTACATTACAGTAAATTGAAAGGGCTCTATTACAGTAAATTGAAAGGGCTCTATTACAGTAAAGTGAAAGGGCTCTATTACATTACAGTAAATTGAAAGGGCTCTATTACAGTAAAGTGAAAGGGCTCTATTACAGTAAAGTGAAAGGGCTCTATTACAGGACAGTGAAAGGCCTCTATTACAGTACAGTGAAAGGGCTCTATTACAGTAAAGTGAAAGGGCTCTATTACAGTAAAGTGAAAGGGCTCTATTACAGTACATTACATTTACATTTAAGTCATTTAGCAGACGCTCTTATCCAGAGCGACTTACAAATTGGTGAATTCACCTTCTGACATCCAGTGGAACAGCCACTTTACAATAGTGCATCTAAATCATTTACGGGGGGGGGTGAGAAGGATTACTTATCCTATCCTAGGTATTCCTTGAAGAGGTGGGGTTTCAGGTGTCTCCGGAAGGTGGTAATTGACTCCGCTGTCCTGGCGTCGTGAGGGAGTTTGTTCCACCATTGGGGGGCCAGAGCAGCGAACAGTTATGACTGGGCTGAGCGGGAACTGTACTTCCTCAGTGGTAGGGAGGCGAGCAGGCCAGAGGTGGATGAACGCAGTGCCCTTGTTTGGGTGTAGGGCCTGATCAGAGCCTGGAGGTACTGCGGTGCCGTTCTCCTCACAGTACAGTGAAAGGGCTCTGCGGTGCCGTTCCCCTCACAGTACAGTGAAAGGGCTCTATTACAGTAAAGTGAAAGGGCTCTATTACAGGACAGTGAAAGGCCTCTTTTACAGTACAGTGAAAGGCATCTACTAAAGTGAATCAAGGCCTTCCTCTCCGCCGAGCCCAAGAGTCTGACTAATTTTCTACCAAAAAACACTCTAATACGATTATTTCAAGTGAGTGTGTCATAGGCTTAATAAGTGTGTAAATTGGCCTGTCACATAAGGCCTGACAGAGGTGGTAAATTCTATGACTACAGAAGCAGAGCCCCAACCAGGCCTCAGCCATTGTTTCTTCACACGCCGTAATCTGCCCAAATACGACAGAGACAACTACATTAGAAAAGTCGAGCAAATGAATATGACAGATCCAACTTTATTGCGGTATTATGATAATAATAAGCTTACAAAGATTATATGTCCCGGGAGATGTTCTCTTTCATTACAGTGTTATACTCCAAAACCTACAGGGCCTTTTGCTCCTCTAACCGACTGGCACTTCCTCTCCTCTAACCAAGGACTGGCGCTTCCACTCCTCTAAACAAGGACTGGCTCTTCCAATCTCTAACCAAGGACTGGCTCTTCAACTCCTCTATCCAATTGGCTCTTCCACTCCTCTAACCAAGGACTGGCTCTTCCACTCCTCTAACCAAGGACTGGCTCTTCCACTCCTCTATCCAACTGGCTCTTCCACTCCTCTAACCAAGGACTGGCTCTTCCACTACTCTAACCAAGGACTGGCTCTACCAATCCTCTAACCAAGGACTGGCTAATTTCACTCTTCTAACCAAGGACTGTCTCTTCCACTCCTCTAACCAAGGACTGGCTCTTTCACTCCTCTAACCAAGGACTGGCTCTTCCACTCCTCTTTCAAAGGACTGGCTCTTTCACTCCTCTAAACAAGGACTGGCTCTTCCAATCTCTAACCAAGGACTGGCTCTTCAACTCCTCTATCCAACTGGCTCTTCCACTCCTCTAACCAAGGACTGGCTCTTCCACTCCTCTAACCAAGGACTGGCTCTTCCACTCCTCTAACCAAGGACTGGCTCTTCCACTCCTCTAACCAAGGACTGGCTCTTCCACTCCTCTAACCAAGGACTGGCTCTTCCACTCCTCTATCCAACTGGCTCTTCCACTCCTCTAACCAAGGACTGGCTCTTCCACTACTCTAACCAAGGACTGGCTCTACCAATCCTCTAACCAAGGACTGGCTCTTTCACTCTTCTAACCAAGGACTGTCTCTTCCACTCCTCTAACCAAGGACTGGCTCTTTCAATCCTCTAACCAAGGACTGGATCTTCCACTCCTAACCAAGGACTGGCTCTTCCACTCCTCTTTCCAAGGACTGGCTCTTCCACTCCTAACCAAGGACTGGCTCTTCCACTCCTCTTTCCAAGGACTGGCTCTTCCACTCCTCTAACCAAGGACTGGCTCTTCCACTCCTCAAACCAAGGACTGGCTCTTCCACTCCTCTAACCAAACACTGGCTCTTCCACTCCTCTAACCGACTGGCTCTTCCACTCCTCTAACCAAGGACTGGCTCTTCCACTCCTCAAACCAAGGACTGGCTCTTCCACTCCTCTAACCAAGGACTGGCTCTTCCACTCCTCTAACCAAGGACTGGCTCTTCCACTCCTCTAACCAAGGACTGGCTCTTCCACTCCTCTAACCAAGGACTGGCTCTTCCACTCCTCTCACCAAGGACTGGCTCTTCCACTCCTCAAACCAAGGACTGGCTCTTCCACTCCTCTAACCAAGGACTGGCTCTTCCACTCCTCAAACCAAGGACTGGCTCTTCCACTCCTCTAACCAAACACTGGCTCTTCCACTCCTCTAACCGACTGGCTCTTCCACTCCACTAACCAAGGACTGGCTCTTCCACTCCTCAAACCAAGGACTGGCTCTTCCACTCCTCTAACCAAGGACTGGCTCTTCCACTCCTCTAACCAAGGACTGGCTCTTCCACACCTCTAACCAAGGACTGGCTCTTCCACTCCTCTAACAAAGGACTGGCTCTTCCACTCCTCTAACCAAGGACTGGCTCTTCCACTCCTCTAACCAAGGACTGGCTCTTCCACTCCTCTAACCAAGGACTGGCTCTTCCACTCCTCTATCCAACTGGCTCTTCCACTCCTCTAACCAAGGACTGGCTCTTCCACTCCTCTAACCAAGGACTGGCTCTACCAATCCTCTAACCAAGGACTGGCTCTTTCACTCTTCTAACCAAGGACTGTCTCTTCCACTCCTCTAACCAAGGACTGGCTCTTTCAATCCTCTAACCAAGGACTGGCTCTTCCACTCCTAACCAAGGACTGGCTCTTCCACTCCTCTTTCCAAGGACTGGCTCTTCCACTCCTAACCAAGGACTGGCTCTTCCACTCCTCTTTCCAAGGACTGGCTCTTCCACTCCTCTAACCAAGGACTGGCTCTTCCACTCCTCAAACCAAGGACTGGCTCTTCCACTCCTCAAACCAAGGACTGGCTCTTCCACTCCTCTAACCAAACACTGGCTCTTCCACTCCTCTAACCGACTGGCTCTTCCACTCCTCTAACCAAGGACTGGCTCTTCCACTCCTCAAACCAAGGACTGGCTCTTCCACTCCTCTAACCAAGGACTGGCTCTTCCACTCCTCTAACCAAGGACTGGCTCTTCCACTCCTCTAACCAAGGACTGGCTCTTCCACTCCTCTAACCAAGGACTGGCTCTTCCACTCCTCTCACCAAGGACTGGCTCTTCCACTCCTCTAACCAAGGACTGGCTCTTCCACTCCTCTCACCAAGGACTGGCTCTTCCACTCCTCTCACCAAGGACTGGCTCTTTCACTCCTCTAACCAAGGACTGGCTCTTCCACTCCTCTAACCAAGGACTGGCTCTTCCACTCCTCTAACCGACTGGCTCTTCCACTCCTCTAACCAAGGACAGGCTCTTCCACTCCTCTCACCAAGGACTTGCTCTTCCACTCCTCTCACCAAGGACTTGCTCTTCCACTCCTCTAACCAAGGACTGGCTCTTTCACTCATCTAACCAAGGACTGGCAATTCCACTCCTCTAACCAAGGACTGGCTCTTCCACTCCTCTCACCAAGGACTGGATCTACCACTCCTCTAAAAAAGGACTGGCTCTTTCACTCCTCTAACCAAGGACTGGCTCTTCCACTCCTCTAACCTAGGACTGACTATTCCACTCCTCTAACCAAGGACTGGCTCTTCCACTCCTCTCACCAAGGACTGGCTCTTCCACTCCTCTCACCAAGGACTGGCTCTTTCACTCCTCTAACCAAGGACTGGCTCTTCCACTCCTCTATCCAACTGGCTCTTCCACTCCTCTATCCAACTGGCTCTTCCACTCCTCTATCCAACTGGCTCTTCCACTCCTCTAACGAAGGACTGGCTCTTCCACTCCTTTAACCAAGGACTGGCTCTTCCACTCCTCTCACCAAGGACTGGCTCTTTCACTCCTCTAACCAAGGACTGGCTCTTTCACTCCTCTAACCAAGGACTGGCTCTTTCACTCCTCTAACCAAGGACTGGCTCTTCCTCTCCTCTTTCCAAGGACTGGCTCTTCCACTTCTCAAACCAAGGACTGGCTCTTCCACTCCTCTAACCAAGGACTGGCTCTTCCACTCCTCTAACCAAGGACTGGCTCTTCCACTCCTCTAACCAAGGACTGGCTCTTCCACTCCTCTCACCAAGGACTTGCTCTTCCACTCCTCTCACCAAGGACTTGCTCTTCCACTCCTCTAACCAAGGACTGGATCTTCCACTCCTCTAACCAAGGACCGGCTCTTCCACTCCTCTAACCAAGGACTGGCTCTTCCACTCCTCAAACCAAGGACTGGCTCTTCCACTCCTCTAACCAAACACTGGCTCTTCCACTCCTCTAACCGACTGGCTCTTCCACTCCACTAACCAAGGACTGGCTCTTCCACTCCTCAAACCAAGGACTGGCTCTTCCACTCCTCTAACCAAGGACTGGCTCTTCCACTCCTCTAACCAAGGACTGGCTCTTCCACACCTCTAACCAAGGACTGGCTCTTCCACTCCTCTAACCAAGGACTGGCTCTTCCACTCCTCTAACCAAGGACTGGCTCTTCCACTCCTCTAACCAAGGACTGGCTCTTCCACTCCTCTAACCAAGGACTGGCTCTTCCACTCCTCTATCCAACTGGCTCTTCCACTCCTCTAACCAAGGACTGGCTCTTCCACTCCTCTAACCAAGGACTGGCTCTACCAATCCTCTAACCAAGGACTGGCTCTTTCACTCTTCTAACCAAGGACTGTCTCTTCCACTCCTCTAACCAAGGACTGGCTCTTTCAATCCTCTAACCAAGGACTGGCTCTTCCACTCCTAACCAAGGACTGGCTCTTCCACTCCTCTTTCCAAGGACTGGCTCTTCCACTCCTAACCAAGGACTGGCTCTTCCACTCCTCTTTCCAAGGACTGGCTCTTCCACTCCTCTAACCAAGGACTGGCTCTTCCACTCCTCAAACCAAGGACTGGCTCTTCCACTCCTCAAACCAAGGACTGGCTCTTCCACTCCTCTAACCAAACACTGGCTCTTCCACTCCTCTAACCGACTGGCTCTTCCACTCCTCTAACCAAGGACTGGCTCTTCCACTCCTCAAACCAAGGACTGGCTCTTCCACTCCTCTAACCAAGGACTGGCTCTTCCACTCCTCTAACCAAGGCCTGGCTCTTCCACTCCTCTAACCAAGGACTGGCTCTTCCACTCCTCTAACCAAGGACTGGCTCTTCCACTCCTCTCACCAAGGACTGGCTCTTCCACTCCTCAAACCAAGGACTGGCTCTTCCACTCCTCTAACCAAGGACTGGCTCTTCCACTCCTCTAACCAAGGACTGGCTCTTCCACTCCTCTAACCAAGGACTGGCTCTTCCACTCCTCTAACCAAGGACTGGCTCTTCCACTCCTCTCACCAAGGACTGGCTCTTCCACTCCTCTCACCAAGGACTGGCTCTTTCACTCCTCTAACCAAGGACAGGCTCTTCCACTCCTCTAACCAAGGACTGGCTCTTTCACTCCTCTAACCAAGGACTGGCTCTTCCACTCCTCTAACCAAGGACTGGCTCTTCCACTCCTCTAACCAACTGGCTCTTCCACTCCTCTAACCAAGGACCGGCTCTTCCACTCCTCTAACCAAGGACTGGCTCTTCCACTCCTCTAACCAAGGACTGGCTCTTCCACTCCTCTAACCAAGGACAGGCTCTTCCACTCCTCTCACCAAGGACTTGCTCTTCCACTCCTCTCACCAAGGACTTGCTCTTCCACTCCTCTAACCAAGGACTGGCTCTTTCACTCATCTAACCAAGTACTGGCAATTCCACTCCTCTAACCAAGGACTGGCTCTTCCACTCCTCTCACCAAGGACTGGATCTACCACTCCTCTAAAAAAGGACTGGCTCTTTCACTCCTCTAACCAAGGACTGGCTCTTCCACTCCTCTAACCTAGGACTGACTATTCCACTCCTCTAACCAAGGACTGGCTCTTCCACTCCTCTCACCAAGGACTGGCTCTTCCACTCCTCTCACCAAGGACTGGCTCTTTCACTCCTCTAACCAAGGACTGGCTCTTCCACTCCTCTATCCAACTGGCTCTTCCACTCCTCTAACCAAGGACTGGCTCTTCCACTCCTTTAACCAAGGACTGGCTCTTCCACTCCTCTCACCAAGGACTGGCTCTTTCACTCCTCTAACCAAGGACTGGCTCTTTCACTCCTCTAACCAAGGACTGGCTCTTTCACTCCTCTAACCAAGGACTGGCTCTTTCACTCCTCTAACCAAGGACTGGCTCTTCCACTCCTCTTTCCAAGGACTGGCTCTTCCACTCCTAACCAAGGACTGGCTCTTCCACTCCTCTTTCCAAGGACTGGCTCTTCCACTCCTCTAACCAAGGACTGGCTCTTCCACTCCTCTTTCCAAGGACTGGCTCTTCCACTCCTCAAACCAAGGACTGGCTCTTCCACTCCTCTAACCAAACACTGGCTCTTCCACTCCTCTAACCGACTGGCTCTTCCACTCCTCTAACCAAGGACTGGCTCTTCCACTCCTCAAACCAAGGACTGGCTCTTCCACTCCTCTAACCAAGGACTGGCTCTTCCACTCCTCTAACCAAGGACTGGCTCTTCCACTCCTCTAACCAAGGACTGGCTCTTCCACTCCTCTAACCAAGGACTGGCTCTTCCACTCCTCTCACCAAGGACTGGCTCTTCCACTCCTCAAACCAAGGACTGGCTCTTCCACTCCTCTAACCAAGGACTGGCTCTTCCACTCCTCTAACCAAGGACTGGCTCTTCCACTCCTCTAACCAAGGACTGGCTCTTCCACTCCTCTAACCAAGGACTGGCTCTTCCACTCCTCTCACCAAGGACTGGCTCTTCCACTCCTCTCACCAAGGACTGGCTCTTTCACTCCTCTAACCAAGGACAGGCTCTTCCACTCCTCTAACCAAGGACTGGCTCTTTCACTCCTCTAACCAAGGACTGGCTCTTCCACTCCTCTAACCAAGGACTGGCTCTTCCACTCCTCTAACCGACTGGCTCTTCCACTCCTCTAACCAAGGACCGGCTCTTCCACTCCTCTAACCAAGGACTGGCTCTTCCACTCCTCTAACCAAGGACTGGCTCTTCCACTCCTCTAACCAAGGACAGGCTCTTCCACTCCTCTCACCAAGGACTTGCTCTTCCACTCCTCTCACCAAGGACTTGCTCTTCCACTCCTCTAACCAAGGACTGGCTCTTTCACTCATCTAACCAAGTACTGGCAATTCCACTCCTCTAACCAAGGACTGGCTCTTCCACTCCTCTCACCAAGGACTGGATCTACCACTCCTCTAAAAAAGGACTGGCTCTTTCACTCCTCTAACCAAGGACTGGCTCTTCCACTCCTCTAACCTAGGACTGACTATTCCACTCCTCTAACCAAGGACTGGCTCTTCCACTCCTCTCACCAAGGACTGGCTCTTCCACTCCTCTCACCAAGGACTGGCTCTTTCACTCCTCTAACCAAGGACTGGCTCTTCCACTCCTCTATCCAACTGGCTCTTCCACTCCTCTAACCAAGGACTGGCTCTTCCACTCCTTTAACCAAGGACTGGCTCTTCCACTCCTCTCACCAAGGACTGGCTCTTTCACTCCTCTAACCAAGGACTGGCTCTTTCACTCCTCTAACCAAGGACTGGCTCTTTCACTCCTCTAACCAAGGACTGGCTCTTTCACTCCTCTAACCAAGGACTGGCTCTTCCTCTCCTCTTTCCAAGGACTGGCGCTTCCACTTCTCAAACCAAGGACTGGCTCTTCCACTCCTCTAACCAAGGACTGGCTCTTCCACTCCTCTAACCAAGGACTGGCTCTTCCACTCCTCTAACCAAGGACTGGCTCTTCCACTCCTCTCACCAAGGACTGGCTCTTCCACTCCTCAAACCAAGGACTGGCTCTTCCACTCCTCTAACCAAGGACTGGCTCTTCCACTCCTCTAACCAAGGACTGGCTATTCCACTCCTCTCACCAAGGACTGGCTCTTCCACTCCTCTCACCAAGGACTGGCTCTTTCACTCCTCTAACCAAGGACAGGCTCTTCCACTCCTCTAACCAAGGACTGGCTCTTTCACTCCTCTAACCAAGGACTGGCTCTTCCACTCCTCTAACCAAGGACTGGCTCTTCCACTCCTCTAACCGACTGGCTCTTCCACTCCTCTAACCAAGGACCGGCTCTTCCACTCCTCTAACCAAGGACTGGCTCTTCCACTCCTCTAACCAAGGACTGGCTCTTCCACTCCTCTAACCAAGGACAGGCTCTTCCACTCCTCTCACCAAGGACTTGCTCTTCCACTCCTCTCACCAAGGACTTGCTCTTCCACTCCTCTAACCAAGGACTGGCTCTTTCACTCATCTAACCAAGGATTGGCAATTCCACTCCTCTAACCAAGGACTGGCTCTTCCACTCCTCTCACCAAGGACTGGATCTACCACTCCTCTAAAAAAGGACTGGCTCTTTCACTCCTCTAACCAAGGACTGGCTCTTCCACTCCTCTAACCTAGGACTGACTATTCCACTCCTCTAACCAAGGACTGGCTCTTCCACTCCTCTCACCAAGGACTGGCTCTTCCACTCCTCTCACCAAGGACTGGCTCTTTCACTCCTCTAACCAAGGACTGGCTCTTCCACTCCTCTATCCAACTGGCTCTTCCACTCCTCTAACCAAGGACTGGCTCTTCCACTCCTTTAACCAAGGACTGGCTCTTTCACTCCTCTAACCAAGGACTGGCTCTTTCACTCCTCTAACCAAGGACTGGCTCTTTCACTCCTCTAACCAAGGACTGGCTCTTTCACTCCTCTAACCAAGGACTGGCTCTTCCTCTCCTCTTTCCAAGGACTGGCGCTTCCACTTCTCAAACCAAGGACTGGCTCTTCCACTCCTCTAACCAAGGACTGGCTCTTCCACTCCTCTAACCAAGGACTGGCTCTTCCACTCCTCTAACCAAGGACTGGCTCTTCCACTCATCTCACCAAGGACTTGCTCTTCCACTCCTCTCACCAAGGACTTGCTCTTCCACTCCTCTAACCAAGGACTGGCTCTTCCACTCCTCTCACCAAGGACTGGATCTACCACTCCTCTAAAAAAGGACTGGCTCTTTCACTCCTCTAACCAAGGACTGGCTCTTCCACTCCTCTAACCTAGGACTGACTATTCCACTCCTCTAACCAAGGACTGGCTCTTCCACTCCTCTCACCAAGGACTGGCTCTTCCACTCCTCTCACCAAGGACTGGCTCTTTCACTCCTCTAACCAAGGACTGGCTCTTCCACTCCTCTATCCAACTGGCTCTTCCACTCCTCTATCCAACTGGCTCTTCCACTCCTCTATCCAACTGGCTCTTCCACTCCTCTAACCAAGGACTGGCTCTTCCACTCCTTTAACCAAGGACTGGCTCTTCCACTCCTCTCACCAAGGACTGGCTCTTTCACTCCTCTAACCAAGGACTGGCTCTTTCACTCCTCTAACCAAGGACTGGCTCTTTCACTCCTCTAACCAAGGACTGGCTCTTCCTCTCCTCTTTCCAAGGACTGGCTCTTCCACTTCTCAAACCAAGGACTGGCTCTTCCACTCCTCTAACCAAGGACTGGCTCTTCCACTCCTCTAACCAAGGACTGGCTCTTCCACTCCTCTAACCAAGGACTGGCTCTTCCACTCCTCTCACCAATGACTTGCTCTTCCACTCCTCTCACCAAGGACTTGCTCTTCCACTCCTCTAACCAAGGACTGGATCTTCCACTCCTCTAACCAAGGACCGGCTCTTCCACTCCTCTAACCAAGGACTGGCTCTTCCACTCCTCAAACCAAGGACTGGCCCTTCCACTCCTCTAACCAAACACTGGCTCTTCCACTCCTCTAACCGACTGGCTCTTCCACTCCACTAACCAAGGACTGGCTCTTCCACTCCTCAAACCAAGGACTGGCTCTTCCACTCCTCTAACCAAGGACTGGCTCTTCCACTCCTCTAACCAAGGACTGGCTCTTCCACACCTCTAACCAAGGACTGGCTCTTCCACTCCTCTAACCAAGGACTGGCTCTTCCACTCCTCTAACCAAGGACTGGCTCTTCCACTCCTCTAACCAAGGACTGGCTCTTCCACTCCTCTAACCAAGGACTGGCTCTTCCACTCCTCTATCCAACTGGCTCTTCCACTCCTCTAACCAAGGACTGGCTCTTCCACTACTCTAACCAAGGACTGGCTCTACCAATCCTCTAACCAAGGACTGGCTCTTTCACTCTTCTAACCAAGGACTGTCTCTTCCACTCCTCTAACCAAGGACTGGCTCTTTCAATCCTCTAACCAAGGACTGGCTCTTCCACTCCTAACCAAGGACTGGCTCTTCCACTCCTCTTTCCAAGGACTGGCTCTTCCACTCCTAACCAAGGACTGGCTCTTCCACTCCTCTTTCCAAGGACTGGCTCTTCCACTCCTCTAACCAAGGACTGGCTCTTCCACTCCTCAAACCAAGGACTGGCTCTTCCACTCCTCAAACCAAGGACTGGCTCTTCCACTCCTCTAACCAAACACTGGCTCTTCCACTCCTCTAACCGACTGGCTCTTCCACTCCTCTAACCAAGGACTGGCTCTTCCACTCCTCAAACCAAGGACTGGCTCTTCCACTCCTCTAACCAAGGACTGGCTCTTCCACTCCTCTAACCAAGGACTGGCTCTTCCACTCCTCTAACCAAGGACTGGCTCTTCCACTCCTCTAACCAAGGACTGGCTCTTCCACTCCTCTCACCAAGGACTGGCTCTTCCACTCCTCTAACCAAGGACTGGCTCTTCCACTCCTCTAACCAAGGACTGGCTCTTCCACTCCTCTAACCAAGGACTGGCTCTTCCACTCCTCTAACCAAGGACTGGCTCTTCCACTCCTCTAACCAAGGACTGGCTCTTCCACTCCTCTCACCAAGGACTGGCTCTTTCACTCCTCTAACCAAGGACAGGCTCTTCCACTCCTCTAACCAAGGACTGGCTCTTCCACTCCTCTAACCAAGGACTGGCTCTTCCACTCCTCTAACCGACTGGCTCTTCCACTCCTCTAACCAAGGACTGGCTCTTCCACTCCTCTAACCAAGGACTGGCTCTTCCACTCCTCTAACCAAGGACAGGCTCTTCCACTCCTCTCACCAAGGACTTGCTCTTCCACTCCTCTCACCAAGGACTTGCTCTTCCACTCCTCTAACCAAGGACTGGCTCTTTCACTCATCTAACCAAGGACTGGCAATTCCACTCCTCTAACCAAGGACTGGCTCTTCCACTCCTCTCACCAAGGACTGGATCTACCACTCCTCTAAAAAAGGACTGGCTCTTTCACTCCTCTAACCAAGGACTGGCTCTTCCACTCCTCTAACCTAGGACTGACTATTCCACTCCTCTAACCAAGGACTGGCTCTTCCACTCCTCTCACCAAGGACTGGCTCTTCCACTCCTCTCACCAAGGACTGGCTCTTTCACTCCTCTAACCAAGGACTGGCTCTTCCACTCCTCTATCCAACTGGCTCTTCCACTCCTCTATCCAACTGGCTCTTCCACTCCTCTATCCAACTGGCTCTTCCACTCCTCTAACCAAGGACTGGCTCTTCCACTCCTTTAACCAAGGACTGGCTCTTTCACTCCTCTCACCAAGGACTGGCTCTTTCACTCCTCTAACCAAGGACTGGCTCTTTCACTCCTCTAACCAAGGACTGGCTCTTTCACTCCTCTAACCAAGGACTGGCTCTTTCACTCCTCTAACCAAGGACTGGCTCTTCCTCTCCTCTTTCCAAGGACTGGCTCTTCCACTTCTCAAACCAAGGACTGGCTCTTCCACTCCTCTAACCAAGGACTGGCTCTTCCACTCCTCTAACCAAGGACTTGCTCTTCCACTCCTCTCACCAAGGACTTGCTCTTCCACTCCTCTAACCAAGGACAGGCTCTTCCACTCCTCTCACCAAGGACTTGCTCTTCCACTCCTCTCACCAAGGACTTGCTCTTCCACTCCTCTAACCAAGGACTGGCTCTTTCACTCATCTAACCAAGGACTTGTAATTCCACTCCTCTAACCAAGGACTGGCTCTTCCACTCCTCTCACCAAGGACTGGATCTACCACTCCTCTAAAAAAGGACTGGCTCTTTCACTCCTCTAACCAAGGACTGGCTCTTCCACTCCTCTAACCTAGGACTGACTATTCCACTCCTCTAACCAAGGACTGGCTCTTCCACTCCTCTCACCAAGGACTGGCTCTTCCACTCCTCTCACCAAGGACTGGCTCTTTCACTCCTCTAACCAAGGACTGGCTCTTCCACTCCTCTATCCAACTGGCTCTTCCACTCCTCTATCCAACTGGCTCTTCCACTCCTCTATCCAACTGGCTCTTCCACTCCTCTAACCAAGGACTGGCTCTTCCACTCCTTTAACCAAGGACTGGCTCTTCCACTCCTCTCACCAAGGACTGGCTCTTTCACTCCTCTAACCAAGGACTGGCTCTTTCACTCCTCTAACCAAGGACTGGCTCTTTCACTCCTCTAACCAAGGACTGGCTCTTTCACTCCTCTAACCAAGGACTGGCTCTTCCTCTCCTCTTTCCAAGGACTGGCTCTTCCACTTCTCAAACCAAGGACTGGCTCTTCCACTCCTCTAACCAAGGAGTGGCTCTTCCACTCCTCTAACCAAGGACTGGCTCTTCCACTCCTCTAACCAAGGACTGGCTCTTCCACTCCTCTCACCAAGGACTTGCTCTTCCACTCCTCTCACCAAGGACTTGCTCTTCCACTCCTCTAACCAAGGACTGGATCTTCCACTCCTCTAACCAAGGACCGGCTCTTCCACTCCTCTAACCAAGGACTGGCTCTTCCACTCCTCAAACCAAGGACTGGCTCTTCCACTCCTCTAACCAAACACTGGCTCTTCCACTCCTCTAACCGACTGGCTCTTCCACTCCTCTAACCAAGGACTGGCTCTTCTACTCCTCAAACCAAGGACTGGCTCTTCCACTCCTCTAACCAAGGACTGGCTCTTCCACTCCTCTAACCAAGGACTGGCTCTTCCACACCTCTAACCAAGGACTGGCTCTTCCACTCCTCTAACCAAGGACTGGCTCTTCCACTCCTCTAACCAAGGACTGGCTCTTCCACTCCTCTCACCAAGGACTGGCTCTTCCACTCCTCTCACCAAGGACTGGCTCTTCCACTCCTCTAACCAAGGACTGGCTCTTCCACTCCTCTAACCAAGGACTGGCTCTTCCACTCCTCTAACCAAGGACTGGCTCTTCCACTCCTCTAACCAAGGACTGGCTCTTCCACTCCTCTAACCAAGGACTGGCTCTTCCACTCCTCTCACCAAGGACTGGCTCTTCCACTCCGCTCACCAAGGACTGGCTCTTTCACTCCTCTAACCAAGGACAGGCTCTTCCACTCCTCTAACCAAGGACTGGCTCTTTCACTCCTCTAACCAAGGACTGGCTCTTCCACTCCTCTAACCAAGGACTGGCTCTTCCACTCCTCTAACCGACTGGCTCTTCCACTCCTCTAACCAAGGACTGGCTCTTCCACTCCTCTAACCAAGGACTGGCTCTTCCACTCCTCTAACCAAGGACTGGCTCTTCCACTCCTCTAACCAAGGACAGGCTCTTCCACTCCTCTCACCAAGGACTTGCTCTTCCACTCCTCTCACCAAGGACTTGCTCTTCCACTCCTTTAACCAAGGACTGGCTCTTTCACTCATCTAACCAAGGACTGGCAATTCCACTCCTCTAACCAAGGACTGGCTCTTCCACTCCTCTCACCAAGGACTGGATCTACCACTCCTCTAAAAAAGGACTGGCTCTTTCACTCCTCTAACCAAGGACTGGCTCTTCCACTCCTCTAACCTAGGACTGACTATTCCACTCCTCTAACCAAGGACTGGCTCTTCCACTCCTCTCACCAAGGACTGGTTCTTCCACTCCTCTCACCAAGGACTGGCTCTTCCACTCCTCTCACCAAGGACTGGCTCTTTCACTCCTCTAACCAAGGACTGGCTCTTCCACTCCTCTATCCAACTGGCCCTTCCACTCCTCTATCCAACTGGCTCTTCCACTCCTCTATCCAACTGGCTCTTCCACTCCTCTATCCAACTGGCTCTTCCACTCCTCTAACCAAGGACTGGCTCTTCCACTCCTTTAACCAAGGACTGGCTCTTCCACTCCTCTCACCAAGGACTGGCTCTTTCACTCCTCTAACCAAGGACTGGCTCTTTCACTCCTCTAACCAAGGACTGGCTCTTTCACTCCTCTAACCAAGGACTGGCTCTTTCACTCCTCTAACCAAGGACTGGCTCTTCCTCTCCTCTTTCCAAGGACTGGCTCTTCCACTTCTCAAACCAAGGACTGGCTCTTCCACTCCTCTAACCAAGGACTGGCTCTTCCACTCCTCTAACCAAGGACGGGCTCTTCCACTCCTCTAACCAAGGACTGGCTCTTCCACTCCTCTCACCAAGGACTTGCTCTTCCACTCCTCTCACCAAGGACTTGCTCTTCCACTCCTCTAACCAAGGACTGGATCTTCCACTCCTCTAACCAAGGACCGGCTCTTCCACTCCTCTAACCAAGGACTGGCTCTTCCACTCCTCAAACCAAGCACTGGCTCTTCCACTCCTCTAACCAAACACTGGCTCTTCCACTCCTCTAACCGACTGGCTCTTCCACTCCTCTAACCAAGGACTGGCTCTTCCACTCCTCAAACCAAGGACTGGCTCTTCCACTCCTCTAACCAAGGACTGGCTCTTCCACTCCTCTAACCAAGGACTGGCTCTTCCACACCTCTAACCAAGGACTGGCTCTTCCACTCCTCTAACCAAGGACTGGCTCTTCCACTCCTCTAACCAAGGACTGGCTCTTCCACTCCTCTCACCAAGGACTGGCTCTTCCACTCCTCTCACCAAGGACTGGCTCTTTCACTCCTCTAACCAAGGACAGGCTCTTCCACTCCTCTAACCAAGGACTGGCTCTTTCACTCCTCTAACCAAGGACTGGCTCTTCCACTCCTCTAACCAAGGACTGGCTCTTCCACTCCTCTAACCGACTGGCTCTTCCACTCCTCTAACCAAGGACTGGCTCTTCCACTCTTCTAACCAAGGACTGGCTCTTCCACTCCTCTAACCAAGGACTGGCTCTTCCACTCCTCTAACCAAGGACAGGCTCTTCCACTCCTCTCACCAAGGACTCGCTCTTCCACTCCTCTCACCAAGGACTTGCTCTTCCACTCCTCTAACCAAGGACTGGCTCTTTCACTCATCTAACCAAGGACTGGCAATTCCACTCCTCTAACCAATGACTGGCTCTTCCACTCCTCTCACCAAGGACTGGCTCTACCACTCCTCTAAAAAAGGACTGGCTCTTTCACTCCTCTAACCAAGGACTGGCTCTTCCACTCCTCTAACCTAGGACTGACTATTCCACTCCTCTAACCAAGGACTGGCTCTTCCACTCCTCTCACCAAGGACTGGCTCTTCCACTCCTCTCACCAAGGACTGGCTCTTTCACTCCTCTAACCAAGGACTGGCTCTTCCACTCCTCTATCCAACTGGCTCTTCCACTCCTCTATCCAACTGGCTCTTCCACTCCTCTATCCAACTGGCTCTTCCACTCCTCTAACCAAGGACTGGCTCTTCCACTCCTTTAACCAAGGACTGGCTCTTCCACTCCTCTCACCAAGGACTGGCTCTTTCACTCCTCTAACCAAGGACTGGCTCTTTCACTCCTCTAACCAAGGACTGGCTCTTCCTCTCCTCTTTCCAAGGACTGGCTCTTCCACTTCTCAAACCAAGGACTGGCTCTTCCACTCCTCAAAACAAGGACTGGCTCACCACTCCTCTCACCAAGGACTGGCTCTTCCACTCCTCTAACCAAGGACTGGCTCTTCCTCTCCTCAAACCAAGGACTGGCTCTTCCACTCCTCAAACCAAGGACTGGCTCTTCCACTCCTCTAACCAAGGACTGGGTCTTCCACTCCTCTAACCAAGGACTGGCTCTTCCACTCCTCTAACCAAGGACTGGCTCTTCCACTCCTCTCACCAAGGACTTGCTCTTCCACTCCTCTCACCAAGGACTTGCTCTTCCACTCCTCTCACCAAGGACTTGCTCTTCCACTCCTCTAACCAAGGACTGGATATTCCACTCCTCTAATCAAGGACCGGCTCTTCCACTCCTCTAACCAAGGACTGGCTCTTCAAATCCTCTAACCAAGGACTGGCTCTTCCACTCCTCATTCCAAGGACTTGCTCTTCCACTCCTCTCTCAAAGGACTGGCTCTTCCACTCCTCTCACCAAGGACTGGCCCTTCCACTCCTCTAACCAAGGACTGGCCCTTCCACTCCTCTAACCAAGGACTGGCTCTTCCACTCCTCTCACCAAGGACTGGCTCTTCCACTCCTCATTCCAAGGACTTGCTCTTCCACTCCTCTAACCAAGGACTGGCTCTTCCACTCCTCTAACCAAGGACCGTTTCTTCCACTCCTCTAACCAAGGACCGGCTCTTCCACTCCTCTAACCATGGACCGGCTCTTTCACTCCTCTCACCAAGGACCGGCTCTTCCACTCCTCTAACCAAGGATCGGCTCTTCCACTCCTCTAGACAAGGACCGGCTCTTCCACTCCTCTAACCAAGGACCGGCTCTTCCACTCCTCTAACCAAGGACCGGCTCTTCCACTCCTCTAACCAAGGACCGGCTCTTCCACTCCTCTAACCAAGGACCGGCTCTTCCACTCCTCTAACCAAGGACTGGCACTTCCACTCCTCTAACCAAGGACTGGCTCTTCCACTCCTCTAACCAAGGACTGGCTCTTCCACTCCTCAAACCAAGGACTGGCTCTTCCACTCCTCAAACCAAGGACTGGCTCTTCCACTCCTCTAACCAAGGACTGGCTCTTCCACTCCTCTAACCAAGGACTGGCTCTTCCACTCCTCTAACCAAGGACTGGCTCTTCCACTCCTCTAACCAAGGACTGGCTCTTCCACTCCTCTCACCAAGGACTTGCTCTTCCACTCCTCTCACCAAGGACTTGCTCTTCCACTCCTCTCACCAAGGACTTGCTCTTCCACTCCTCTAACCAAGGACTGGATCTTCCACTCCTCTAACCAAGGACCGGCTCTTCCACTCCTCTAACCAAGGACTGGCTCTTCCACTCCTCTAACCAAGGACTGGCTCTTCCACTCCTCATTCCAAGGACTTGCTCTTCCACTCCTCTCTCAAAGGACTGGCTCTTCCACTCCTCTCACCAAGGACTGGCCCTTCCACTCCTCTAACCAAGGACTGGCTCTTTCACTCCTCTAACCAAGGACTGGCTCTTCCACTCCTCTAACCAAGGACTGGCTCTTCCACTCCTCTAACCAAGGACTGGCTCTTCCACTCCTCTAACCACGGACTGGCTCTTCCACTCCTCTAACCAAGGACTGGCTCTTCCACTCCTCTAACCAAGGACTGGCTCTTCCACTCCTCTAACCAAGGACTGGCTCTTCCACTCCTCTAACCAAGGACTGGCTCTTCCACTCCTCTAACCAAGGACTGGCTCTTCCACTCCTCTAACCAAGGACTGGCTCTTCCACTCCTCTAACCAAGGACTGGCTCTTCCACTCCTCTAACCAAGGACTGGCTCTTCCACTCAACTAACCAAGGACTGGCTCTTCCACTCCTCTAACCAAGGACTAGCTATTCCACTCCTCTAACCAAGGACTGGCTCTTCCACTCCTCTAACCGACTGGCTCTTCCACTCCTCTATCCAAGGACTTGCACTCCTCTAACCAAGGACTGGCTCTTCCACTCCTCTAACCAAGGACTGGCTCTTCCACTCCTCTAACCTAGGACTGACTATTCCACTCCTCTAACCAAGGACTGGCTCTTCCACTCCTCTCACCAAGGACTGGTTCTTCCACTCCTCTCACCAAGGACTGGCTCTTTCACTCCTCTAACCAAGGACTGGCTCTTCCACTCCTCTATCCAACTGGCTCTTCCACTCCTCTATCCAACTGGCCCTTCCACTCCTCTATCCAACTGGCTCTTCCACTCCTCTATCCAACTGGCTCATCCACTCCTCTATCCAACTGGCTCTTCCACTCCTCTAACCAAGGACTGGCTCTTCCACTCCTTTAACCAAGGACTGGCTCTTCCACTCCTCTCACCAAGGACTGGCTCTTTCACTCCTCTAACCAAGGACTGGCTCTTTCACTCCTCTAACCAAGGACTGGCTCTTTCACTCCTCTAACCAAGGACTGGCTCTTTCACTCCTCTAACCAAGGACTGGCTCTTCCTCTCCTCTTTCCAAGGACTGGCTCTTCCACTTCTCAAACCAAGGACTGGCTCTTCCACTCCTCTAACCAAGGACTGGCTCTTCCACTCCTCTAACCAAGGACTGGCTCTTCCACTCCTCTAACCAAGGACTGGCTCTTCCACTCCTCTCACCAAGGACTTGCTCTTCCACTCCTCTCACCAAGGACTTGCTCTTCCACTCCTCTAACCAAGGACTGGATCTTCCACTCCTCTAACCAAGGACCGGCTCTTCCACTCCTCTAACCAAGGACTGGCTCTTCCACTCCTCAAACCAAGCACTGGCTCTTCCACTCCTCTAACCAAACACTGGCTCTTCCACTCCTCTAACCGACTGGCTCTTCCACTCCTCTAACCAAGGACTGGCTCTTCCACTCCTCAAACCAAGGACTGGCTCTTCCACTCCTCTAACCAAGGACTGGCTCTTCCACTCCTCTAACCAAGGACTGGCTCTTCCACACCTCTAACCAAGGACTGGCTCTTCCACTCCTCTAACCAAGGACTGGCTCTTCCACTCCTCTAACCAAGGACTGGCTCTTCCACTCCTCTCACCAAGGACTGGCTCTTCCACTCCTCTCACCAAGGACTGGCTCTTTCACTCCTCTAACCAAGGACAGGCTCTTCCACTCCTCTAACCAAGGACTGGCTCTTTCACTCCTCTAACCAAGGACTGGCTCTTCCACTCCTCTAACCAAGGACTGGCTCTTCCACTCCTCTAACCGACTGGCTCTTCCACTCCTCTAACCAAGGACTGGCTCTTCCACTCTTCTAACCAAGGACTGGCTCTTCCACTCCTCTAACCAAGGACTGGCTCTTCCACTCCTCTAACCAAGGACAGGCTCTTCCACTCCTCTCACCAAGGACTCGCTCTTCCACTCCTCTCACCAAGGACTTGCTCTTCCACTCCTCTAACCAAGGACTGGCTCTTTCACTCATCTAACCAAGGACTGGCAATTCCACTCCTCTAACCAATGACTGGCTCTTCCACTCCTCTCACCAAGGACTGGCTCTACCACTCCTCTAAAAAAGGACTGGCTCTTTCACTCCTCTAACCAAGGACTGGCTCTTCCACTCCTCTAACCTAGGACTGACTATTCCACTCCTCTAACCAAGGACTGGCTCTTCCACTCCTCTCACCAAGGACTGGCTCTTCCACTCCTCTCACCAAGGACTGGCTCTTTCACTCCTCTAACCAAGGACTGGCTCTTCCACTCCTCTATCCAACTGGCTCTTCCACTCCTCTATCCAACTGGCTCTTCCACTCCTCTATCCAACTGGCTCTTCCACTCCTCTAACCAAGGACTGGCTCTTCCACTCCTTTAACCAAGGACTGGCTCTTCCACTCCTCTCACCAAGGACTGGCTCTTTCACTCCTCTAACCAAGGACTGGCTCTTTCACTCCTCTAACCAAGGACTGGCTCTTCCTCTCCTCTTTCCAAGGACTGGCTCTTCCACTTCTCAAACCAAGGACTGGCTCTTCCACTCCTCAAAACAAGGACTGGCTCACCACTCCTCTCACCAAGGACTGGCTCTTCCACTCCTCTAACCAAGGACTGGCTCTTCCACTCCTCAAACCAAGGACTGGCTCTTCCACTCCTCAAACCAAGGACTGGCTCTTCCACTCCTCTAACCAAGGACTGGGTCTTCCACTCCTCTAACCAAGGACTGGCTCTTCCACTCCTCTAACCAAGGACTGGCTCTTCCACTCCTCTCACCAAGGACTTGCTCTTCCACTCCTCTCACCAAGGACTTGCTCTTCCACTCCTCTCACCAAGGACTTGCTCTTCCACTCCTCTAACCAAGGACTGGATATTCCACTCCTCTAATCAAGGACCGGCTCTTCCACTCCTCTAACCAAGGACTGGCTCTTCAAATCCTCTAACCAAGGACTGGCTCTTCCACTCCTCATTCCAAGGACTTGCTCTTCCACTCCTCTCTCAAAGGACTGGCTCTTCCACTCCTCTCACCAAGGACTGGCCCTTCCACTCCTCTAACCAAGGACTGGCCCTTCCACTCCTCTAACCAAGGACTGGCTCTTCCACTCCTCTCACCAAGGACTGGCTCTTCCACTCCTCATTCCAAGGACTTGCTCTTCCACTCCTCTAACCAAGGACTGGCTCTTCCACTCCTCTAACCAAGGACCGTTTCTTCCACTCCTCTAACCAAGGACCGGCTCTTCCACTCCTCTAACCAAGGACCGGCTCTTTCACTCCTCTCACCAAGGACTTGCTCTTCCACTCCTCTAACCAAGGATCGGCTCTTCCACTCCTCTAGACAAGGACCGGCTCTTCCACTCCTCTAACCAAGGACCGGCTCTTCCACTCCTCTAACCAAGGACCGGCTCTTCCACTCCTCTAACCAAGGACCGGCTCTTCCACTCCTCTAACCAAGGACCGGCTCTTCCACTCCTCTAACCAAGGACTGGCACTTCCACTCCTCTAACCAAGGACTGGCTCTTCCACTCCTCTAACCAAGGACTGGCTCTTCCACTCCTCAAACCAAGGACTGGCTCTTCCACTCCTCAAACCAAGGACTGGCTCTTCCACTCCTCTAACCAAGGACTGGCTCTTCCACTCCTCTAACCAAGGACTGGCTCTTCCACTCCTCTAACCAAGGACTGGCTCTTCCACTCCTCTAACCAAGGACTGGCTCTTCCACTCCTCTCACCAAGGACTTGCTCTTCCACTCCTCTCACCAAGGACTTGCTCTTCCACTCCTCTCACCAAGGACTTGCTCTTCCACTCCTCTAACCAAGGACTGGATCTTCCACTCCTCTAACCAAGGACCGGCTCTTCCACTCCTCTAACCAAGGACTGGCTCTTCCACTCCTCTAACCAAGGACTGGCTCTTCCACTCCTCATTCCAAGGACTTGCTCTTCCACTCCTCTCTCAAAGGACTGGCTCTTCCACTCCTCTCACCAAGGACTGGCCCTTCCACTCCTCTAACCAAGGACTGGCTCTTTCACTCCTCTAACCAAGGACTGGCTCTTCCACTCCTCTAACCAAGGACTGGCTCTTCCACTCCTCTAACCAAGGACTGGCTCTTCCACTCCTCTAACCACGGACTGGCTCTTCCACTCCTCTAACCAAGGACTGGCTCTTCCACTCCTCTAACCAAGGACTGGCTCTTCCACTCCTCTAACCAAGGACTGGCTCTTCCACTCCTCTAACCAAGGACTGGCTCTTCCACTCCTCTAACCAAGGACTGGCTCTTCCACTCCTCTAACCAAGGACTGGCTCTTCCACTCCTCTAACCAAGGACTGGCTCTTCCACTCCTCTAACCAAGGACTGGCTCTTCCACTCAACTAACCAAGGACTGGCTCTTCCACTCCTCTAACCAAGGACTGGCTATTCCACTCCTCTAACCAAGGACTGGCTCTTCCACTCCTCTAACCGACTGGCTCTTCCACTCCTCTATCCAAGGACTTGCACTCCTCTAACCAAGGACTGGCTCTTCCACTCCTCTAACCAAGGACTGTCTCTTCCACCCCTCTAACCAAGGACTGGCTGTTTCACTCCTCTAACCAAGGACTGGCTCTTCCACTCCTCTAACCAAGGACTGGCTCTTCCACTCCTCTAACCAAGGACTGGCTCTTCCACTCCTCTAACCAAGGACTGGCTCTTCCACTCAACTAACCAAGGACTGGCTCTTCCACTCCTCTAACCAAGGACTGGCTATTCCACTCCTCTAACCAAGGACTGGCTCTTCCACTCCTCTAACCGACTGGCTCTTCCACTCCTCTATCCAAGGACTTGCACTCCTCTAACCAAGGACTGGCTCTTCCACTCCTCTAACCAAGGACTGTCTCTTCCACCCCTCTAACCAAGGACTGGCTGTTTCACTCCTCTAACCAAGGACTGGCTCTTCCACTCCTCTAACCAAGGACTGGCTGTTTCACTCCTCTAACCAAGGACTGGCTCTTCCACTCCTCTAACCAAGGACTGGCTCTTCCACTCCTCTAACCAAGGACTGGCCCTTCCACTCCTCTAACCAAGGACTGGCTCTTCCACTCCTCTCACCAAGGACCGGCTCTTCCACTCCTCTAACCAAGGACCGGCTCTTCCACTCCTCTAACCAAGGACCGGCTCTTTCACTCCTCTCACCAAGGACCGGCTCTTCCACTCCTCTTACCAAGGATCGGCTCTTCCACTCCTCTAGACAAGGACCGGCTCTTCCACTCCTCTAACCAAGGACCGGCTCTTCCACTCCTCTAACCAAGGACCGGCTCTTCCACTCCTCTAACCAAGGACCGGCTCTTCCACTCCTCTAACCAAGGACTGGCTCTTCCACTCCTCTAACCAAGGACTGGCACTTCCACTCCTCTAACCAAGGACCGGCTCTTCCACTCCTCTAACCAAGGACTGGCTCTTCCACTCCTCTAACCAAGGATTGGCTCTTCCACTCCTCTAACCAAGGACTGGCTCTTCCACTCCTCTAACCAAGGACTGGCTCTTCCACTCCTCTAACCAAGGACTGGCTCTTCCACTCCTCTAACCAAGGACTGGCTCTTCCACTCCTCTAACCAAGGACTGGCTGTTTCACTCCTCTCACCAAGGCCTTGTGTCTGACACCCCTATTATATTACCAGTAACAAAGAACACAGGACTTATCGAAACACATTCTATCTATAACATTCTAGAACACACTGGAGCATTCTAGAATTCTGCAAGGATCTGACTGCATGCCTCTTCTGCCTGGGTGAGATGATAGAACAGACGGAGTAGTGGTACCATGCAGTACCTCTCTAATGGAAAGGCATGATATGTATATGTATTATTTTATTGATCAGAAAGATCAAAATAACATATTAGCTCTTAGTCAGTGTATATTATCAGCTCCTCGTGTTTTTCCTCATCAATAAATTAAATAGAACAACACATGAGATAACAGAGGCCCACTGACTCCAGACACATGTTAGCTCATACCCTGTCAGCTCCCTGACTGCAATCTAACACATACAGCTCCTGTCAGCCCCCTGACTCCAGTCTAACACATACAGCTCATGTCAGCCCCCTGACTCCAGTCTAACACATACACCTCCTGTCAGCCCCCTGACTCTTGTCTAACACATACAGCTCCTGTCAGCCCCCTGACTCTAGTCTAACACACACAGCTCCTGTCAGCCCCCTGACTCCAGACTAACACATAGAGCTCCTGTCAGCCCCCTGACTCCAGACTAACACATAGGTCTTTTTATAAACAAGTTAAGGTGTTGTTGTTCTCATAGGAACTATGTAACATAGATGTTACACAACGCCCTCTACTGTTCATCCGGTGTCTCCTTGACCTGCCGCCACTCCCCCAGTGCTCTCTCCCTCTCCCTCTCTCTCAATTCAATTCAATTCAAGGGCTTAATTGGCATGGGAAACATGTAGATAATAGGTAGATAATATATAAAGTGAAATTAACAGTAGACATCACACATACAGAAGTTTCAAAACAATAAAGACATTACCAATGTCATATTATATATATACAGTGTTTTTACAATGTACAAATGGTAAAGGACACAAGATAAAATAAATAAGCATAGATATGGGTTGTATTTGCAATGGTGCGTGTTCTTCACTGGTTGCCCTTTTCTCGTGGCAACAGGTCACAAATATTGCTGCTCTGACGGCACACTGTGGAATTTCACCCAGTAGATATGGGAGTTTTTCAAAATTGGATTTGTTTTCGAATTCTTTGGATCTGTGTAATCTGAGGGAAATATGTCTCTCTAATATGGTCATACATTGGGCAGGAGATTAGGAAGTGCAGCTCAGTTTCCACCTCATTTTGTGGGCAGTGAGCACATAGACATGGCTCTCAAGAGAAGACAGGCTGCCCTACGGCGGCCTTTCTCAATAGCAAGGGTATGCTCGCTGAGTCTGTACATAGTCAAAGCTTTCCTTAATTTTGGGTCAGTCACAGTGGTCAGGTATTCTGCCTCTGTGTACTCTCTGTTTAGGGCCAAATAGCATTCTAGTTTGCTCTGTTTTTTTGTTAATTCTTTCCAATGTGTCAAGTAATTATCTTTTTGTTTTCTCATGATTTGGTTGGGTCTAATTGTGCTGCTGTCCTGGGGCACTGTAGGGTGTGTTTGTGAACAGAGCCCCAGGACCAGCTTGCTTAGGGGACTCTTCTCCACGTTCATCTCTCTGTAGGTGATGGCTTTGTTGTGGAAGGTTTGGGAATCGCTTCCTTTTAGGTGGTTATAGAATTTAACAGCTCTTTTCTGAATTTTGATAATTAGTGGGTATCGGCCTAATTCTGCTCTGCATGCATTATTTGGTGTTCTACGTTGTACACGGAGGATATTTTTGCAGAATTCTGCGTGCAGAGTCTCAATTTGGTGTTTGTCCCATTTTGTGAAGTCTTGGTTGGTGAGCGGACCCCAGACCTCACAACCATAAAGTGCAATGGGCTCTAAGACTGATTCAAGTATTTCTAGCCAGATCCTAATTGGTATGTTGAAATTTATGTTCCTTTTGATGGCATAGAATGCCCTTCTTGCCTTGTCTCTCAGATCGTTCACAGCTTTGTGGAAGTTACCTGTGGCGCTGATGTTTAGGCCAAGGTATGTATAGTTTGTTGTGTGCTTTAGGGCAACAGTGTCTAGATGGAATTTGTATTTGTGGTCCTGGTGACTGGACCTTTTTTGGAACACCATTATTTTGGTCTTACTAAGATTTACTGTCAGGGCCCAGGTCTGACAGAATCTGTGCATAAGATCTAGGTGCTGCTGTAGGCCCTCCTTGGTTGGTGACAGAAGTACCAGATCATCAGCAAACAGCAGACATTTGACTTCGTATTCTAGTAGGGTGAGGCCGGGTGCTGCAGACTTTTCTAGTGCCCGCGCCAGGTCGTTAATATATATGTTGAAGAGGGTGGGGCTTAAGCTGCATCCCTGTCTAACCCCACGACCCTGTGTGAAGAAATTTGTGTGTTTTTTGCCAATTTTAACCGCACACTTGTTTTTTGTGTACATGGATTTTATGATGTCGTATGTTTTACCCCCAACACCACTTTCCATCAGTTTGTATAGCAGACCCTCATGCCAAATTGAGTCAAAGGCTTTTTTGAAATCAACAAAGCATGAGAAGACTTTGCCTTTGTTTTGGTTTGTTTGGTTGTCAATTAGGGTGTGCAGGGTGAATACATGGTCTGTTGTACGGTAATTTCGTAAAAAGCCAATTTGACATTTGCTCAGTACATTGTTTTCATTGAGGAAGTGTACGAGTCTGCTGTTAATGATAATGCAGAGGATTTTCCCAAGGTTACTGTTGACGCATATTCCACGGTAGTTATTAGGGTCAAATTTGTCTCCATTTTTGTGGATTGGGGTGATCAGTCCTTGGTTCCAAATATTGGGGAAGATGCCAGAGCTGATGATGTTAGAGTTTTAGTATAGCCAATTGGAATTTGTTGTCTGTATATTTGATCATTTCATTGAGGATACCATCAACACCACAGGCCTTTTTGGGTTGGAGGGTTTTTATTTTGTCCTGTAACTCATTCAATGTAATTGGAGAATCCAGTGGGTTCTGGTAGTCTTTAATAGTTGATTCTAAGATCTGCATTTGATAATGTATATGTTTTTGCTCTTTATTCTTTGTTATAGAGCCAAAACGATTGGAGAAGTGGTTTACCCATACATCTCCATTTTGGATAGATACTTCTTCGTGTTGTTGTTTGTTTAGTGTTTTCCAATTTTCCCAGAAGTGGTTAGAGTCTATGGATTCTTCAATTACATTGAGCTGATTTCTGACATGCTGTTCCTTCTTTTTACGTATTGTATTTCTGTTTTGTTTTAGTGATTCACCATAGTGAAGGCGTAGATTCAGGTTTTCTGGGTCTCTATGTTTTTGGTTGGACAGGTTTCTCAATTTCTTTCTTAGATTTTTGCATTCTTCATCAAACCATTTGTCATTGTTGTTAATTTTCTTCGGTTTTCTATTTGAGATTTTTTAGATTTGATAGGGAAGCTGAGAGGTCAAATATACTGTTAAGATTTTCTACTGCCAAGTTTACACCTTCACTATTACAGTGGAACGTTTTACCCAGGAAATTGTCTAAAGGGGATTGAATTTGTTGTTGCCTAATTGTTTTTTGGTAGGTTTCCAAACTGCATTCCTTCCATCTATAGCATTTCTTAATGTTACTCAGTTCCTTTGGCTTTGATGCCTCATGATTGAGTATTGCTCTGTTTAAGTAGACTGTGATTTTGCTGTGGTCTGATAGGGGTGTCAGTGGGCTGACTGTGAACGCTCCGAGAGACTCTGGGTTGAGGTCAGTGATAAAGTAGTCTACAGTACTACTGCCAAGAGATGAGCTATAGGTGTACCTACCATAGGAGTCCCCTCGAAGCCTACCATTGACTATGTACATACCCAGCGTGCGACAGAGCTGCAGGAGTTGTGACCCATTTTTGTTGGTTATGTTGTCATAGTTGTGCCTAGGGGGACATATGTGGGAGGGAATGCTGTCACCTCCAGGCAGGTGTTTGTCCCCCTGTGTGCTGAGGGTGTCAGGTTCTTGTCCGGTTCTGGCATTTAGGTCGCCACAGACTAGTACATGTCCCTGGGCCTGGAAATGATTGATTTCCCCCTCCAGGATGGAGAAGCTGTCTTCATTAAAATATGGGGATTCTAGTGGGGGGATATAGGTAGCACACAGGAGGACATTTTTCTCTGTTAGGATAATTTCCTTTTTAATTTCTAGCCAAATGTAGAATGTTCCTGTTTCGATTAATTTAATGGAGTGAGTTAGGTCTGCTCTATATCAAATTAGCATACCCCCTGAGTCCCTTCCTTGTTTCACACCTGGTAGTTTGGTGGATGGGACTACCAGCTCTCTGTAACCTAGAGGGCAACCAGTGGGTCTGTCTCCTCTATACCAGGTTTATTGCAGGATGACAATGTCTGTATTACCGATTTCTTTGGTGAAGTCCGGGTTTCTGCTCTTCAGGCCAAAGGCAGATGACCTCAGGCCTTGGATATTCCAGGATGATATAGTGAATGCTTTTTGTTCCATAGAGTGTCCAATGTTGTTGGTCGTGGTTTGGCCTCTCTCTCTGTGTGGTTGTGTGGTCAGAGACAGGTGTGCTGGAGTCAGATCCCCACCAGCTGCAACCTGTTCCGTAATCAAGACCTCTACAAATACCCAGTCCTGCCCCTTCCGCACTGCCAGATTATAATCCCTGCTCATTCTACCCGCTATGACTCTGGTCCCTTTCTCCTGTCCCACGTCTCGTCATCCTGCTACTCTATCCTTGATTCCCCAATCTACTACTCCCTTGGATTCCCCTCCGGACCTGCTTGTCTCAACCCCTCTCTCTCCAGTCTCAGCCTCCGGACCCGTTTTCCTGCAACCCACCCGAGCTTCCCCTGGCCTGCACTCCATCTCCCCCTGTCTGAGTCTGCTCTTGGTTTTCCCTGTTCCACTCCTCATAACGTTAGATGTCTACTTCTGTCAAAAGCTGTTTAATACTGTGATATACTGTATTTATTTAGTGTAGCTACAGAGTGAATCAGTACAACATTGGTGTCATGATGGCTAATTATTGTAATGAGTATGATAGGAGACAGAGTGCTGGTTTCAAGTGCAGGGCGCAGCAGGTGTTTATTTAGTAAATGACCACAGGAGGAGGCAGGTAGCTGGATCCAGGGGCAGGCAGAAGGTCATACACAGGAGGAGGCAGGTAGCTGGCTCCAGGGGCAGGCAGAAGGTCATACACAGGAGGAGGCAGGTAGCTGGGTCCAGGGGCAGGCAGAAGGTCATACACAGGAGGAGGCAGGTAGCTGGCTCCAGGGGCATGCAGAAGGTCATACACAGGAGGAGGCAGGTAGCTGGGTCCAGGGGCAGGCAGAAGGTCATACACAGGAGGAGGCAGGTAGCTGGGTCCAGGCAGGCAGAAGGTCATACACAGGGAATCCAAGAAGTTAACAGTACAGGCCGGGAAAAGGCTAATAATGTAGTCTGGGAGATCAGGCGAGACGTTGATGACAGGACTTCAAAAGTACAGGCAGGAAATGGGCACAAAATAAATGTTAGTGAGGATGGCCAAAAACTACGATACACAGGAGGACTAATATAGAAATGAACAGAGCTCCGAATAGAAATGTGTATCAAAACAAACAATACCTTAAAATGATGGGGTGCACTGAACTAAACGAGATACAGGTGTGTGAACAGGGGATTAGAATTCAGGTGATTGGGATCTGGAGTGCGATCTACGTGTTTGAGAGTGTGAGTTGGAAGCAGAAGTTACAATAATGTATTTATAATATTGGTGTCATGATGGTAAATAATGCATTTAGTTACTGCAGATGCAGAGTGAATCAGAGTATAATTGGTGTCATGATGGTAAGCAATGCATTTATTTGGAGTAGCTTCAGAGTGAATCAGTATAATATTGGTGTCTTGGTGGTAAATAATGTACTTTGAAGCTTACAATTCACCCGGTATAAATATTCATAATAGAAACTGTTTGAAATATATTAAACGAACGACTTTAAAAAAACATCACCACACTTTACTGTAATATATTGATAGACTCATCACCACCCTCGAATATACTGATAGACTAATCACCATTTTCTAAAATGGTCATTCATTACTTTACAGTTATATAGATAGATATATATATAGTATTAGGCCTATGTTGCTTTTGGGAGAGAAAAAAACGACAACAAAAATAGCAGGTATTGAACCCGGGCCAAATAATGACTAATCAGATGCGCTAGCCTCATCTCCAGTATACATATATTATGTGATCATCTTAATATCTCATATAACAGTAATAGAAAACACAAAAGACTGCCTCTTTAACAGAAGAAATCACAAATTTACCTCAACGTGCCCTTCGTTTGAGCGAGAAGGCGGAGCGGCTAGATCATGGTTGGTTGATGAATTTGACAATGACTGGAATAGGAAAATACGTTTCTTGACCAGAAGTGACTGAATTAATGTTCAGGATGATTGATAATTGTTATTGAAATAGTAATCAAGTATAATTTGAAAACATGAGCATGAAAATAGATAATGAACGTGAATCATCATAGCAGCTCACAGTAATCTGTTAAAATGCTGTTTCAGTCCTTCCTCTTTCATTAGCAGTGTGGAAAGGGACAGAAAGAAGTGCACCCGTGAGTTTTTCTGAGAGGGTGAAGGGAGGTGGGGGAGTTAACTGTTTTTCTGAAATGCCATTTGTGGTCTTAATCTGCCATCTATTGGAATGATTTAGTAACTGCAGTTCAATCATTATAATTTTTCTAAACACTCTGATCATACTATCAAAAAATGTCTATACCCGGTTTGCTCTTAGCCAACGTTCTAATGCAGATTTTCAGCCTTAGCTGAATTTGGACTCTTCTATTGTCCAGCCAATCATCACCAAACTCTAATATAAATATGTAAAGACTCATCACCACCCCCTAATATACTGATCGTCTCATCACCACCCCCAAATATACTGATTGACTCATCACCACCCCCTAATATAGTGATATATAGACTCATCACCACCCCCTAATATAGTGATATAGACTCATCACCACCCCCTAATATACTGATTGACTCATCACCACCCCCTAATATACTGAAAGATAGACTAATCACCACCCTCTAATATACTGAAAGATAGACTAATCACCACCCTCTAATATACTGATCGTCTCATCACCACCCCCTAAGACTCCCTAAAATGTATCAGCATATTGATTGCGCCACCAGGGCTGGCAAAACCTTGGATCACTGTTATTCTAACTTCCGCGACGCATATAAGGCCCTGCCCCGCATTCGCGTGAAACTGAAAGCGCGAACCACTGCTTTTAATCAGAGCAAGATGACTGGTAACATGACCAAATACAAACAGTGCAGCTATTCCCTCCGTAAGGCTATCAAACAAGCTAAGCGTCAGTATAGAGACAAAGTAGAATCTCAATTCAACGGGTCAGACACAAGAGGTATGTGGCAGGGTCTACAGTCAATCACGGACTACAAGAAGAAATCCAGCCCAGTTATGGACCAGGATGCCTTGCTCCCAGGCAGACTAAATAACTTTTTTGCACGCTTTGAGGACAATATAGTGCCACTGACACGGCCTGCAACGGAAACATGCGGTCTCTCCTTCACTGCAGCCGATGTGTGTAAAACATTTAAACGTGTTAACCCTCGCAAGGCTGCAGGCCCAGACGACATCCCCAGCCGCGCCCTCAGAGCATGCGCAGACCAGCTGGCTGGTGTGTTTACGGACATATTCAATCAATCCCTATACCAGTCTGCTGTTCCCACATGCTTCAAGAGGGCCACCATTGTTCCTGTTCCCAAGAAAGCTAAGGTAACTGAGCTAAACGACTACCGCCCCGTAGCACTCACTTCTGTCATCATGAAGTGCTTTGAGAGACTAGTCAAGGACCATATCACCTCCACCCTACCTGACACCCTAGACCCACTCCAATTTGCTTACTGCCCAAATAGGTTCACAGACGACGCAATCTCAACCACATTGCACACTGCCCTAACCCATCTGGACAAGAGGAATACCTATGTGAGAATGCTGTTCATCGACTACAGCTCGGAATTTAACACCATAGTACCCTCCAAGCTCGTCATCAAGCTCGAGACCCTGGGTCTCGACCCCGCCCTGTGCAACTGAGTACTGGACTTCCTGACGGGCCGCCACCAGGTGGTGAGGGTAGGCAACAACATCTCCACCCCGCTGATCCTCAACACTGGGGCCCCACAAGGGTACGTTCTGAGCCCTCTCCTGTACTCCCTGTTCGCCCACGACTGCGCGGCAACGCACGCCTCCAACTCAATCATCAAGTTTGCGGACGACACAACAGTGGTAGGCTTGATTACCAACAACGACGAGACGGCCTACAGGGAGGAGGTGAGGGCCCTCGGAGTGTGGTGTCAGGACAATAACCTCACACTCAACGTCAACAAAACTAAGGAGATGATTGTGGACTTCAGGAAACAGCAGAGGGAACATTCCCCTATCCACATCGATGGAACAGTAGTTGAGAGGGTAGTAAGTTTTAAGTTCCTCTGCATACACATCACAGACAAACTAAATTGGTCCACTCACACAGACAGCATTGTGAAGAAGGCGCAGCAGCGCCTCTTCAACCTCAGGAGGCTGAAGAAATTCGGCTTGTCACCAAAAACACTCACAAACTTCTACAGATGCACAATCGAGAGCATCCTGGCGGGCTGTATCACCGCCTGGTACGGCAACTGCTCCGCCCACAACCGTAAGGCTCTCCAGAGGGTACTGAGGTCTGCACAACGTATCACCGGGGGCAAACTAGCTGCCCTCCAGGACACCTACACCACCCGATGTTACAGGAAGGCCATAAAGATCATTAAGGACAACACCCTCCCGAGCCACTGCCTGTTCACCCCGCTATCATCCAGAAGGCGAGGTCAGTACAGGTGCATCAAAGCTGGGACCGAGAGACTGAAAAACAGCTTCTATCTCAAGGCCATCAGACTGTTAAACTGCAACCACTAAAATGGAGTGGCTGCTGCCAACACACTGACTCAACTCCAGCCACTTCAATAATGGGAATTGATGGGAAAGGATGTAAAATATATCACTAGCCACTTTAAACAATGCTACCCAATATAATGTTTACATACCCTACATTATTCATCTCATATGTATAAGTATATACTGTACTCCATCATCTACTGCATCCTTATGTAATACATGTATCACTAGCCATTTTAACTATGCCACTTTGTTTACATACTCATCTCATATGTATATACTGTACTCGATACCATCTACTGTATCTTGCCTATGCTGCTCTGCACCATCACTCATTCATATCTTTATGTACATATTCTTTATCCCCTTACACTGTGTATAAGATATTAGTTTTGGAATTGTTAGTTAGATTACTTGTTGGTTATTACTGCATTGTCGGAACTGGAAGCACAAGCATTTCACTACACTCGCATTAACATCTGCTAACCATATGTATGTGACAAATAAAATTTGATTTGATTTGATTTGAACACCCCCTAATATACTGATTGACTCATCACCACCCCTTAATATACTGATAGATTCATCACAAACCCCTAATATACTGATAGACTCATCACAAACCCCTAATATACTGATTGACTCATCACCACCCCCTAATATACTGAAAGATAGACTAATCACCACCCTCTAATATACTGATCGTCTCATCACCACCCCCTAAAATACTGATTGACTCATCACAAACCCCTGATATACTGACAGGCTCATCACCACCCCCTAATATACAGATTGAGTCATCAGCACCCTCTTATATACTGATATATAGACTCATCAACACCTTCTAATATATTAGAAGGTGGTGATGAGTCTATCAGTATATTAGGGGTGGTGATGATTCTGTCAGTATATTAGAGGGTGGTGATGAGTCTATCAGTATATTAGAGGGTGGTGATGATTCTGTCAGTATATTAGAAGGTGGTGATGAGTCTGACAGAATCATCACTACCCCCTAATATACTGATAGACTCATCACCACCCTCTAATATACTGACAGAATCATCACCACCCCTAATATACTGATAGACTCATCACCACTCCCTAAAATACTGAAAGACTCATCACCACCCTCTAATATACTGATAGTCGCATCAACACTTCCTAAAATACTGATAGACTCATCACCACTCCCTAAAATACTGATAGACTCATCACCACTCCCTAAAATACTGATAGACTCATCACCACCCCTAATATACTGATTGACTCATCACCACCTCCTAATATACTGATTGACTCATCACCACCTCCTAATATACTGAGACTCATCACCACCCCTTAATACAATGATTGACTCATCACCACCCTCTGATATACTGATTGAGTCATCAGCACCCTCTTATATACTGATATATAGACTCATCACCACTCCCTAAAATACTGATAGACTCATCACCACCCCTAATATACTGATTGACTCATCACCACCCCCTGATGTACTGATAGACCCATCACCACACCCTAATATACTGATATATAAACTAATCACCACCCCCTAAAATACTGATATACTCATCACCACCCCTAAAATACTGATAGGCTCATCACCACCCGCTAATATAGTGATATAATCATCACCACCCCTAAAATACTGATAAACTCATCACCACCCCTAATATACTGATATATAAACTAATCACCACCCCCTAATATACTGATAGACTCATCACCACCCCCTAATATACTGAAAGATAGACTAATCACCACCCTCTAATATACTGATCGTCTCATCACCACCCCCTAAAATACTGATTGACTCATCACAAACCCCTGATATACTGACAGGCTCATCACCACCCCCTAATATACAGATTGAGTCATCAGCACCCTCTTATATACTGATATATAGACTCATCAACACCTTCTAATATACTGATAGTATATTAGAAGGTGGTGATGAGTCTATCAGTATATTAGGGGTGGTGATGATTCTGTCAGTATATTAGAGGGTGGTGATGAGTCTATCAGTATATTAGAGGGTGGTGATGATTCTGTCAGTATATTAGAAGGTGGTGATGAGTCTGACAGAATCATCACTACCCCTAATATACTGATAGACTCATCACCACCCTCTAATATACTGACAGAATCATCACCACCCCTAATATACTGATAGACTCATCACCACTCCCTAAAATACTGAAAGACTCATCACCACCTTCTAATATACTGATAGTCGCATCAACACTTCCTAAAATACTGATAGACTCATCACCACTCCCTAAAATACTGATAGACTCATCACCACTCCCTAAAATACTGATAGACTCATCACCACCCCTAATATACTGATTGACTCATCACCACCTCCTAATATACTGAGACTCATCACCACCTCCTAATATACTGAGACTCATCACCACCCCTTAATACAATGATTGACTCATCACCACCCTCTGATATACTGATTGAGTCATCAGCACCCTCTTATATACTGATATATAGACTCATCACCACTCCCTAAAATACTGATAGACTCATCACCACCCCTAATATACTGATTGACTCATCACCACCCCCTGATGTACTGATAGACCCATCACCACACCCTAATATACTGATATATAAACTAATCACCACCCCCTAAAATACTGATATACTCATCACCACCCCTAAAATACTGATAGGCTCATCACCACCCGCTAATATACTGATAGATTCATCACCACCCCCTAATATAGTGATATAATCATCACCACCCCTAAAATACTGATAAACTCATCACCACCCCTAATATACTGATATATAAACTAATCACCACCCCCTAAAATACTGATATACTCATCACCACCCCTAAAATACTGATAGGCTCATCACCACCCGCTAATATACTGATAGATTCAACACCACCCCCTAATATAGTGATATAATCATCACCACCCCTAAAATACTGATATACTCATCACCACCCCTAAAATACTGATAGGCTCATCACCAACCCTAAAATACTGATAGACTCATCACCACCCCTAAAATACTGATAGGCTCATCACCACCCCTAAAATACTGATATAGACTCATCACCACCCCCTAATATTCTGATAGATTCATCACCACCCCCTAATATAGTGATAGACTCATCACCACCCCCTAATATACTGATATAGACTCATCACCACCCCCTAATATACTGATGAGTCTATCACCACCCCCTAATATACTGATCGATACACTCATCACCACCCCTAATATACTGATAAGTAGATCTAGCTGGTCTGTCATAACATAATAGATGCAGTAGATCTAGCTGGTCTGTCATAATATAATAGAGACAGTAGATCAAGCTGGTCCGTCATGACATAACATCTAGCTGGTCTGTCATGTTTTAAGAGAGACAGTAGATCTAGTTGGTCTGACATAACATAATAGAGACAGTAGATCTAGCTGGTCTATCATAATATAATAGAGACAGTAGATTTGGTCTGTCATAATAGAGACAGTAGATCTAGCTGGTCTGTCATAATATTAATAGAGACAGTAGATCTAGCTGGTCTGTCATAATATAATAGAGACAGTAGATCTAGCTGGTCTGTCATAATATAATAGAGACAGTAGATCTAGCTGGTCTGTCATAATATAATAGAGACAGTAGATCTAGCTGGTCTGTCATAATATAATAGAGACAGTAGATCTAGCTGGTCTGTCATAATATAATAGAGACAGTAGATCTAGCTGGTCTGTCATAATATAATAAAGACAGTAGATCTAGCTGGTCTGTCATAATATAATAGAGACAGTAGATCTAGCTGGTCTGTCATTTATAATAGAGACAGTAGATCTAGCTGGTCTGTCATAATATAATAGAGACAGTAGATCTAGCTGGTCTGTCATAATATAATAGATACAGTAGATCTAGCTGGTCTGTCATAATATAATAGAGACAGTTTGATCTAGCTGGTCTGTCATAATATAATAGAGACAGTAGATTAGATCTAGCTGGTCTGTCATAATATAATAGAGACAGTAGATCTAGCTGGTCTGTCATAATATAATAGAGACAGTAGATCTAGCTGGTCTGTCATAATATAATAGAGACAGTAGATCTAGCTGGTCTGTCATAATATAATAGAGACAGTAGATCTAGCTGGTCTGTCATAATATAATAGAGACAGTAGATCTAGCTGGTCTGTCATAATATAATAGAGACAGCAGATCTAGCTGGTCTGTCATAATATAATAGAGACAGTAGATCTAGCTGGTCTGTCATAATATAATAGAGACAGTAGATCTAGCTGGTCTGTCATGATATAATAGAGACAGACAGTAGATATAGCTGGTCTGTCATAATATAATAAAGACAGTAGATCTAGCTGGTCTGTCATAATATAATAGAGACAGTAGATCTGGCTGGTCTGTCATAATACAAAAGAGACAGTAGATCTAGCTTGTTTGTCATAGTATAATAGAGACAGTAGATCTAGCTGGTCTGTCATAATATAATAGAGACAGTAGATCTAGCTGGTCTGTCATAATATAATAGAGACAGTAGATCTAGCTGGTCTGTCATAATATAATAGAGACAGTAGATCTAGCTGGTCTGTCATAATATAATAGAGACAGTAGATCTAGCTGGTCTGTCATAATATAATAGAGACAGTAGATCTAGCTGGTCTGTCATAATATAATAGAGACAGTAGATCTAGCTGGTCTGTCATAATATAATAGAGACAGTAGATCTAGCTGGTCTGTCATAATATAATAGAGACAGTAGATCTAGCTGGTCTGTCATAATATAATAGAGACAGTAGATCTAGCTGGTCTGTCATAATATAATAGAGACAGTAGATCTAGCTGGTCTGTCATAATATAATAGAGACAGTAGATCTAGCTGGTCTGTCATAATATAATAGAGACAGTAGATCTAGCTGGTCTGTCATAATATAATAGAGACAGTAGATCTAGCTGGTCTGTCATAATATAATAGAGACAGTAGATCTAGCTGGTCTGTCATAATATAATAGAGACAGTAGATCTAGCTGGTCTGTCATAATATAATAGAGACAGTAGATCTAGCTGGTCTGTCATAATATAATAGAGACAGTAGATCTTGCTGGTCTGTCATAATATAATAGAGACAGTAGATCTAGCTGGTCTGTCATAATAATAGAGACAGTAGATCTAGCTGGTCTGTCATAATATAATAGAGACAGTAGATCTAGCTGGTCTGTCATAATATAATAGAGACAGTAGATCTAGCTGGTCTGTCATAATATAATAGAGACAGTAGATCTAGCTGGTCTGTCATAATATAATAGAGACAGTAGATCTAGCTGGTCTGTCATAATATAATAGAGACAGTAGATATAGCTGGTCTGTCATAATATAATAGAGACAGTAGATCTAGCTGGTCTGTCATAATATAATAGAGACAGTAGATCTAGCTGGTCTGTCATAATATAATAGAGACAGTAGATCTAGCTGGTCTGTCATAATATAATAGAGACAGTAGATCTAGCTGGTCTGTCATAATATAATAGAGACAGTAGATCTAGCTGGTCTGTCATAATATAATAGAGACAGTAGATCTAGCTGGTCTGTCATAATATAATAGAGAGAGTAGATCTAGCTGGTCTGTCATAATATAATAGAGACAGTAGATCTAGCTGGTCTGTCATAATATAATAGAGACAGTAGATCTAGCTGGTCTGTCATAATATAATAAAGTAGATCTAGCTGGTCATAATAGACAGTAGATCTAGCTGGTCTGTCATAATATAATAGAGACAGTAGATCTAGCTGGTCTGTCATAATATAATAGAGACAGTAGATAAGGCTGGTCTGTCATAATATAATAGAGACAGTAGATAAGGCTGGTCTGTCATAATATAATAGAGACAGTAGATCTAGCTGGTCTGTCATAATATAATAGAGACAGTAGATCTAGCTGGTCTGTCATAATATAATAGAGACAGTAGATCTAGCTGGTCTGTCATAATATAATAGAGACAGTAGATCTAGCTGGTCTGTCATAATATAATAGAGACAGTAGATCTAGCTGGTCTGTCATAATATAATAGAGACAGTAGATCTAGCTGGTCTGTCATAATATAATAGAGACAGTAGATCTAGCTGGTCTGTCATAATATAATAGAGACAGTAGATCTAGCTGGTCTGTCATAATATAATAGAGACAGTAGATCTAGCTGGTCTGTCATAATACAATAGAGACAGTAGATCTAGCTGGTCTGTCATAATATAATAGAGACAGTAGATCTAGCTGGTCTGTCATAATATAATAGAGACAGTAGATCTAGCTGGTCTGTCATAATATAATAGACATAGAGACAGTAGATCTAGCTGGTCTGTCATAATATAATAGAGACAGTAGATCTAGCTGGTCTGTCATAATATAATAGACAGTAGATCTAGCTGGTCTGTCATAATATAATAGAGACAGTAGATCTAGCTGGTCTGTCATAATATAATAGAGACAGTAGATCTAGCTGGTCTGTCATAATATAATAGAGACAGTAGATCTAGCTGGTCTGTCATAATATAATAGAGACAGTAGATCTAGCTGGTCTGTCATAATATAATAGAGACAGTAGATCTAGCTGGTCTGTCATAATATAATAGAGACAGTAGATCTAGCTGGTCTGTCATAATATAATAGAGACAGTAGATCTAGCTGGTCTGTCATAATATAATAGAGACAGTAGATCTAGCTGGTCTGTCATAATATAATAGAGACAGTAGATCTAGCTGGTCTGTCATAATATAATAGAGACAGTAGATCTAGCTGGTCTGTCATAATATAATAGAGACAGTAGATCAGAGACAGTAGATCTAGCTGGTCTGTCATAATATAATAGAGACAGTAGATCTAGCTGGTCTGTCATAATATAATAGAGACAGTAGATCTAGCTGGTCTGTCATAATATAATAGAGACAGTAGATCTAGCTGGTCTGTCATAATATAATAGAGACAGTAGATCTAGCTGGTCTGTCATAATATAATAGAGACAGTAGATCTAGCTGGTCTGTCATAATATAATAGAGACAGTAGATCTAGCTGGTCTGTCATAATATAATAGAGACAGTAGATCTAGCTGGTCTGTCATAATATAATAGAGACAGTAGATCTAGCTGGTCTGTCATAATATAATAGAGACAGTAGATCTAGCTGGTCTGTCATAATATAATAGAGACAGTAGATCTAGCTGGTCTGTCATAATATAATAGAGACAGTAGATCTAGCTGGTCTGTCATAATATAATAGAGACAGTAGATCTAGCTGGTCTGTCATAATATAATAGAGACAGTAGATCTAGCTGGTCTGTCATAATATAATAGAGACAGTAGATCTAGCTGGTCTGTCATAATATAATAGAGACAGTAGATCTAGCTGGTCTGTCATAATATAATAGAGACAGTAGATCTAGCTGGTCTGTCATAATATAATAGAGACAGTAGATCTAGCTGGTCTGTCATAATATAATAGAGACAGTAGATCTTGCTGGTCTGCAATAATGTAATAGAGACAGTAGATCTACCTGGTCTGTCATAATATAATAGCGACAGTATATCTAGTTGGTCTGTCATTATATAATAGAGACAGTAGATCTCCCTGGTCTGTCATAATATAGAGACAGTAGATCTCCTTGGTCTGTCATAATATAATAGAGACAGTAGATCTCCCTGGTCTGTCATAAAATAGAGACAGTATATCTAGCTGGTCTGTCATAATATAATAGAGACAGTAGATCTAGCTGGTCTGTCATAATATAATAGAGACAGTAGATCTAGCTGGTCTGTCATAATATAATAGAGACAGTAGATCTAGCTGGTCTGTCATAATATAATAGAGACAGTAGATCTAGCTGGTCTGTCATAATATAATAGAGACAGTAGACCAAGCTGGTCTGTCATAATATAAAATAGACAGTAGATCGAGCTGGTCTGTCATAGCTGGTCTGTCATAATATAATAGAGACAGTAGATTTAGCTGGTCTGTCATAATATAATCGAGACAGTAGATCTAGCTGGTCTGTCATAATATAATAGAGACAGTAGATCTAGCTGGTCTGTCATAATATAATAGAGACAGTAGATCTAGCTGGTCTGTCATAATATAATAGAGACAGTAGATCTAGCTGGTCTGTCATAATATAATAGAGACAGTAGATCTAGCTGGTCTGTCATAATATAATAGAGACAGTAGATCTAGCTGGTCTGTCATAATATAATAGAGACAGTAGATCTAGCTGGTCTGTCATAATATAATAGAGACAGTAGATCTAGCTGGTCTGTCATAATATAATAGAGACAGTAGATCTAGCTGGTCTGTCATAATATAATAGAGACAGTAGATCTAGCTGGTCTGTCATAATATAATAGAGACAGTAGATCTAGCTGGTCTGTCATAATATAATAGAGACAGTAGATCTAGCTGGTCTGTCATAATATAATAGAGACAGTAGATCTAGCTGGTCTGTCATAATATAATAGAGACAGTAGATCTAGCTGGTCTGTCATAATATAATAGAGACAGTAGATCTAGCTGGTCTGTCATAATATAATAGAGACAGTAGATCTAGCTGGTCTGTCATAATATAATAGAGACAGTAGATCTAGCTGGTCTGTCATAATATAATAGAGACAGTAGATCATAGCTGGTCTGTCATAATATAATAATAGACAGTAGATCTAGCTGGTCTGTCATAATATAATAGAGACAGTAGATCTAGCTGGTCTGTCATAATATAATAGAGACAGTAGATCTAGCTGGTCTGTCATAATATAATAGAGACAGTAGATCTAGCTGGTCTGTCATAATATAATAGAGACAGTAGATCTAGCTGGTCTGTCATAATATAATAGAGACAGTAGATCTAGCTGGTCTGTCATAATATAATAGAGACAGTAGATCTAGCTGGTCTGTCATAATATAATAGAGACAGTAGATCTAGCTGGTCTGTCATAATATAATAAAGACAGTAAATCTTGCTGGTCTTTCATGATATAATAGAGACAGTAGATCTAGCTGGTCTGTCAAAATATAATAGACAGTAGATCTAGCTGGTCTGTCATGATATAATTAAGACAGTAGATCTAGTTGGTCTGTCAAAATATAATAGAGACAGTAGATCTAGCTGGTCTGTCATGTTATAATTAAGAAAGTAGATCTAGCTGGTCTGTCATAATATAATAGAGACAGTAGATCTAGCTGGTCTGTGATATTATAATAGAGACAGTAGATCTCGCTGGTCTGTATAAATATAATATAGACAGTAGATCTTGCTGGTCTGTCATAATATAATAGAGACAGTAGATCTAGCTGGTCTGTCTTAATATAATAGAGACAGTAGATCTAGCTGGTCTGTCATAATATAATAGAGACAGAGATCTAGCTGGTCTGTCATAATATAATAGAGACAGTGATCTAGCTGGTCTGTCATAATATAATAATAGAGACAGTGATCTAGCTGGTCTGTCATAATATAATAGAGACAGTAGATCTAGCTGGTCTGTCATAATATAATAGAGACAGTAGATATAGCTGGTCTGTCATAATATAATAGAGACAGTAGATCTAGCTGGTCTGTCATAATATAATAGAGACAGTAGATCTAGCTGGTCTGTCATAATATAATAGAGACAGTAGATCTAGCTGGTCTGTCATAATATAATAGAGACAGTAGATCTAGCTGGTCTGTCATAATATAATAGAGACAGTAGATAGATAGCTGGTCTGTCATAATATAATAGAGACAGTAGATCTAGCTGGTCTGTCATAATATAATAGAGACAGTAGATCTAGCTGGTCTGTCATAATATAATAGAGACAGTAGATCTAGCTGGTCTGTCATAATATAATAGAGACAGTAGATCTAGCTGGTCTGGTCTGTCATAATATAATAGAGACAGTAGATCTAGCTGGTCTGTCATAATATAATAGAGACAGTAGATCTAGCTGCTGGTCTGTCATAATATAATAGAGACAGTAGATCTAGCTGGTCTGTCATAATATAATAGAGACAGTAGATCTAGCTGGTCTGTCATAATATAATAGAGACAGTAGATCTAGCTGGTCTGTCATAATATAATAGAGACAGTAGATCTAGCTGGTCTGTCATAATATAATAGAGACAGTAGATCTAGCTGGTCTGTCATAATATAATAGAGACAGTAGATCTAGCTGGTCTGTCATAATATAATAGAGACAGTAGATCTAGCTGGTCTGTCATAATATAATAGAGACAGTAGATCTAGCTGGTCTGTCATAATATAATAGAGACAGTAGATCTAGCTGGTCTGTCATAATATAATAGAGACAGTAGATAATGGTCTGTCAATAATAGAGACAGAGACAGTAGATCTAGCTGGTCTGTCATAATATAATAGAGACAGTAGATCTAGCTGGTCTGTCATAATATAATAGAGACAGTAGATCTAGCTGGTCTGTCATAATATAATAGAGACAGTAGATCTAGCTGGTCTGTCATAATATAATAGAGACAGTAGATCTAGCTGGTCTGTCATAATATAATAGAGACAGTAGATCTAGCTGGTCTGTCATAATATAATAGAGACAGTAGATCTAGCTGGTCTGTCATAATATAATAGAGACAGTAGATCTAGCTGGTCTGTCATAATTTAATAGAGACAGTAGATCTAGCTGGTCTGTCATAATATAATAGAGACAGTAGATCTAGCTGGTCTGTCATAATATAATAGAGACAGTAGATCTAGCTGGTTTGTCATAATATAATAGAGACAGTGGTCTGTCATAATATAATAGAGACAGTAGATATATCTGGTTTGTCATAATATAATAGAGACAATAGATCTAGCTGGTCTGTCATAATATAATAGAGACAGTAGATCTAGCTGGTCTGTCATAATATAATAGAGACAGTAGATCTAGCTGGTCTGTCATAATATAATAGAGACAGTAGATCTAGCTGGTCTGTCATAATATAATAGAGACAGTAGATCTAGCTGGTCTGTCATAATATAATAGAGACAGTAGATCTAGCTGGTCTGTCATAATATAATAGAGACAGTAGATCTAGCTGGTCTGTCATAATATAATAGAGACAGTAGATCTAGCTGGTCTGTCATAAATAGAGACAGTAGATCTAATAGATAATAGTAGAGACAGTAGATCTAGCTGGTCTGTCATAATATAATAGAGACAGTAGATCTAGCTGGTCTGTCATAATATAATAGAGACAGTAGATCTAGCTGGTCTGTCATAATATAATAGAGACAGTAGATCTAGCTGGTCTGTCATAATATAATAGAGACAGTAGATCTAGCTGGTCTGTCATAATATAATAGAGACAGTAGATCTAGCTGGTCTGTCATAATATAATAGAGACAGTAGATCTAGCTGGTCTGTCATAATATAATAGAGACAGTAGATCTAGCTGGTCTGTCATAATATAATAGAGACAGTAGATCTAGCTGGTCTGTCATAATATAATAGAGACAGTAGATCTAGCTGGTCTGTCATAATATAATAGAGACAGTAGATCTAGCTGGTCTGTCATAATATAATAGAGACAGTAGATCTAGCTGGTCTGTCATAATATAATAGAGACAGTAGATCTAGCTGGTCTGTCATAATATAATAGAGACAGTAGATCTAGCTGGTCTGTCATAATATAATAGAGACAGTAGATCTAGCTGGTCTGTCATAATATAATAGAGACAGTAGATCTAGCTGGTCTGTCATAATATAATAGAGACAGTAGATCTAGCTGGTCTGTCATAATATAATAGAGAGATAGATCAGTAGATCAGTAGATCTGGTCTGTCATAATATAATAGAGACAGTAGATCTAGCTGGTCTGTCATAATATAATAGAGACAGTAGATCTAGCTGGTCTGTCATAATATAATAGAGACAGTAGATCTAGCTGGTCTGTCATAATATAATAGAGACAGTAGATCTAGCTGGTCTGTCATAATATAATAGAGACAGTAGATCTAGCTGGTCTGTCATAATATAATAGAGACAGTAGATCTAGCTGGTCTGTCATAATATAATAGAGACAGTAGATCTAGCTGGTCTGTCATAATATAATAGAGACAGTAGATCTAGCTGGTCTGTCATAATATAATAGAGACAGTAGATCTAGCTGGTCTGTCATAATATAATAAGAGACAGTAGATCTAGCTGGTCTGTCATAATATAATATAAGAGACAGTAGATCTAGCTGGTCTGTCATAATATAATAGAGACAGTAGATCTAGCTGGTCTGTCATAATATAATAGAGACAGTAGATCTAGCTGGTCTGTCATAATATAATAGAGACAGTAGATCTAGCTGGTCTGTCATAATATAATAGAGACAGTAGATCTAGCTGGTCTGTCATAATATAATAGAGACAGTAGATCTAGCTGGTCTGTCATAATATAATAGAGACAGTAGATCTAGCTGGTCTGTCATAATATAATAGAGACAGTAGATCTAGCTGGTCTGTCATAATATAATAGAGACAGTAGATCTAGCTGGTCTGTCATAATATAATAGAGACAGTAGATCTAGCTGGTCTGTCATAATAGATACAGTATCTAGACTGTCATAATATAATAGAGACAGTAGATCTAGCTGGTCTGCCTAGCTGGTCTGTCATAATATAATAGAGACAGTAGATCTAGCTGGTCTGTCATAATATAATAGAGACAGTAGATCTAGCTGGTCTGTCATAATAGAGTAATATAATAGAGACAGTAGATCTAGCTGGTCTGTCATAATATAATAGAGACAGTAGATCTAGCTGGTCTGTCATAATATAATAGAGACAGTAGATCTAGCTGGTCTGTCATAATATAATAGAGACAGTAGATCTAGCTGGTCTGTCATAATATAATAGAGACAGTAGATCTAGCTGGTCTGTCATAATATAATAGAGACAGTAGATCTAGCTGGTCTGTCATAATATAATAGAGACAGTAGATCTAGATCTAGCTGGTCTGTCATAATATAATAGAGACAGTAGATCTAGCTGGTCTGTCATAATATAATAAAGACAGTAGATCTAGCTGGTCTGTCATAATATAATAGAGACAGTAGATCTAGCTGGTCTGTCATAATATAATAGAGACAGTAGATCTAGCTGGTCTGTCATAATATAATAGAGACAGTAGATCTAGCTGGTCTGTCATAATATAATAGAGACAGTAGATCTAGCTGGTCTGTCATAATATAATAGAGACAGTAGATCTAGCTGGTCTGTCATAATATAATAGAGACAGTAGATCTAGCTGGTCTGTCATAATATAATAGAGACAGTAGATCTAGCTGGTCTGTCATAATATAATAGAGACAGTAGATCTAGCTGGTCTGTCATAATATAATAGAGACAGTAGATCTAGCTGGTCTGTCATAATATAATAGAGACAGTAGATCTAGCTGGTCTGTCATAATATAATAGAGACAGTAGATCTAGCTGGTCTGTCATAATATAATAGAGACAGTAGATCTAGCTGGTCTGTCATAATATAATAGAGACAGTAGATCTAGCTGGTCTGTCATAATATAATAGAGACAGTAGATCTAGCTGGTCTGTCATAATATAATAGAGACAGTAGATCTAGCTGGTCTGTCATAATATAATAGAGACAGTAGATCTAGCTGGTCTGTCATAATATATAATAGAGACAGTAGATCTAGCTGGTCTGTCATAATATAATAGAGACAGTAGATCTAGCTGGTCTGTCATAATATAATAGAGACAGTAGATCTAGCTGGTCTGTCATAATATAATAGAGACAGTAGATCTAGCTGGTCTGTCATAATATAATAGAGACAGTAGATCTAGCTGGTCTGTCATAATATAATAGAGACAGTAGATCTAGCTGGTCTGTCATAATATAATAGAGACAGTAGATCTAGCTGGTCTGTCATAATATAATAGAGACAGTAGATCTAGCTGGTCTGTCATAATATAATAGAGACAGTAGATCTAGCTGGTCTGTCATAATATAATAGAGACAGTAGATCTAGCTGGTCTGTCATAATATAATAGAGACAGTAGATCTAGCTGGTCTGTCATAATATAATAGACAGTAGATCTAGCTGGTCTGTCATAATATAATAGAGACAGTAGATCTAGCTGGTCTGTCATAATATAATAGAGACAGTAGATCTAGCTGGTCTGTCATAATATAATAGAGACAGTAGATCTAGCTGGTCTGTCATAATATAATAGAGACAGTAGATCTAGCTGGTCTGTCATAATATAATAGAGACAGTAGATCTAGCTGGTCTGTCATAATATAATAGAGACAGTAGATCTAGCTGGTCTGTCATAATATAATAGAGACAGTAGATCTAGCTGGTCTGTCATAATATAATAGAGACAGTAGATCTAGCTGGTCTGTCATAATATAATAGAGACAGTAGATCTAGCTGGTCTGTCATAATATAATAGAGACAGTAGATCTAGCTGGTCTGTCATAATATAATAGAGACAGTAGATCTAGCTGGTCTGTCATAATATAATAGAGACAGTAGATCTAGCTGGTCTGTCATAATATAATAGAGACAGTAGATCTAGCTGGTCTGTCATAATATAATAGAGACAGTAGATCTAGCTGGTCTGTCATAATATAATAGAGACAGTAGATCTAGCTGGTCTGTCATAATATAATAGAGACTGTAGATCTAGCTGGTCTGTCATAATATAATAGAGACAGTAGATCTAGCTGGTCTGTCATAATATAATAGAGACAGTGGATCTAGCTGGTCTGTCATAATATAATAGACAGTAGATCTAGATAATATAATAGTAGATCTAGCTGGTCTGTCATAATATAATAGAGACAGTAGATCTAGCTGGTCTGTCATAATATAATAGAGACAGTAGATCTAGCTGGTCTGTCATAATATAATAGAGACAGTAGATCTAGCTGGTCTGTCATAATATAATAGAGACAGTAGATCTAGCTGGTCTGTCATAATATAATAGAGACAGTAGATCTAGCTGGTCTGTCATATAATAGAGACAGTAGATCTAGCTGGTCTGTCATAATATAATAGACACAGTAGATCTAGCTGGTCTGTCATAATATAATAGAGAGTGTAGATTTACCTGGTCTGTCATAATACAATAGAGACAGTAGATCTCGATTGGTCTGTCATAATATATTAGAGACAGTAGATCTAGCTGGTCTGACATAATACAATAGAGACAGTAGATATAGCTGGTCTGTCGTAATATAATAGAGACAGTAGATCTAGCAGTAGATAATATAATAGAGCTGGTCTGTCATAATATAATAGAGACAGTAGATCTAGCTGGTCTGTCATAATATAATAGAGACAGTAGATCTAGCTGGTCTGTCATAATATAATAGAGACAGTAGATCTAGCTGGTCTGTCATAATATAATAGAGACAGTAGATCTAGCTGGTCTGTCATAATATAATAGAGACAGTAGATATTGCTGGTCTGTCATAATATAATAGAGACAGCAGATCTAGCTGGTCTGTCATAATATAGTAGAGACAGTAGATCTAGCTGGTCTGTCATAATATAATAGACAGTAGATATAGCTGGTCTGTCATAATATAATAGAGACAGTAGATCTAGCTGGTCTGTCATAATATAATAGAGACAGTAGATCTAGCTGGTCTGTCATAATATAATAGAGACAGTAGATCTAGCTGGTCTGTCATAATATAATAGAGACAGTAGATCTAGCTGGTCTGTCATAATATAATAGAGACAGTAGATCTAGCTGGTCTGTCATAATATAATAGAGACAGTAGATCTAGCTGGTCTGTCATAATATAATAGAGACAGTAGATCTAGCTGGTCTGTCATAATATAATAGAGACAGTAGATCTAGCTGGTCTGTCATAATATAATAGAGACAGTAGATCTAGCTGGTCTGTCATAATATAATAGAGACAGTAGATCTAGCTGGTCTGTCATAATATAATAGAGACAGTAGATCTAGCTGGTCTGTCATAATATAATAAAGACAGTAGATCTAGCTGGTCTGTCATAATATAATAGAGACAGATAATAGCTAGTCTGTCATAATATAATAGAGGCAGTAGATCTAGCTGGTCTGTCATAATATAATAGAGACAGTAGATCTAGCTGGTCTGTCATAATATAATAGAGACAGTAGATCTAGCTGGTCTGTCATAATATAATAGAGACAGTAGATCTAGCTGGTCTGTCATAATATAATAGAGACAGTAGATCTAGCTGGTCTGTCATAATATAATAGAGACAGTAGATCTAGCTGGTCTGTCATAATATAATAGAGACAGTAGATCTAGCTGGTCTGTCATAATATAATAGAGACAGTAGATCTAGCTGGTCTGTCATAATATAATAGAGACAGTAGATCTAGCTGGTCTGTCATAATATAATAGAGACAGTAGATCTAGCTGGTCTGTCATAATATAATAGAGACAGTAGATCTAGCTGGTCTGTCATAATATAATAGAGACAGTAGATCTAGCTGGTCTGTCATAATATAATAGAGACAGTAGATCTAGCTGGTCTGTCATAATATAATAGAGACAGTAGATCTAGCTGGTCTGTCATAATATAATAGAGACAGTAGATCTAGCTGGTCTGTCATAATATAATAGAGACAGTAGATCTAGCTGGTCTGTCATAATATAATAGAGACAGTAGATCTAGCTGGTCTGTCATAATATAATAGAGACAGTAGATCTAGCTGGTCTGTCATAATATAATAGAGACAGTAGATCTAGCTGGTCTGTGTCATAATATAATAGAGACAGTAGATGGTCTGTCATAATATAATAGGTCTGTCATAATATAATAGAGACAGTAGATCTAGCTGGTCTGTCATAATATAATAGAGACAGTAGATCTAGCTGGTCTGTCATAATATAATAGAGACAGTAGATCTAGCTGGTCTGTCATAATATAATAGAGACAGTAGATCTAGCTGGTCTGTCATAATATAATAGAGACAGTAGATCTAGCTGGTCTGTCATAATATAATAGAGACAGTAGATCTAGCTGGTCTGTCATAATATAATAGAGACAGTAGATCTAGCTGGTCTGTCATAATATAATAGAGACAGTAGATCTAGCTGGTCTGTCATAATATAATAGAGACAGTAGATCTAGCTGGTCTGTCATAATATAATAGACAGTAGATCTAGCTGGTCATAATATAGAGACAGTAGATCTAGCTGGTCTGTCATAATATAATAGAGACAGTAGATCTAGCTGGTCTGTCATAATATAATAGAGACAGTAGATCTAGCTGGTCTGTCATAATATAATAGATACAGTAGATCTAGCTGGTCTGTCATAATATAATAGAGACAGTAGATCTAGCTGGTCTGTCATAATATAATAGAGACAGTAGATCTAGCTGGTCTGTCATAATATAATAGAGACAGTAGATCTAGCTGGTCTGTCATAATATAATAGAGACAGTAGATCTAGCTGGTCTGTCATAATATAATAGAGACAGTAGATCTAGCTGGTCTGTCATAATATAATAGAGACAGTAGATCTAGCTGGTCTGTCATAATATAATAGAGACAGTAGATCTAGCTGGTCTGTCATAATATAATAGAGACAGTAGATCTAGCTGGTCTGTCATAATATAATAGAGACAGTAGATCTAGCTGGTCTGTCATAATATAATAGAGACAGTAGATCTAGCTGGTCTGTCATAATATAATAGAGACAGTAGATCTAGCTGGTCTGTCATAATATAATAGAGACAGTAGATCTAGCTGGTCTGTCATAATATAATAGAGACAGTAGATCTAGCTGGTCTGTCATAATAATATAAGACAGTAGATCTAGATCTGGCTGGTCTGTCATAATATAATAGAGACAGTAGATCTAGCTGGTCTGTCATAATATAATAGAGACAGTAGATCTAGCTGGTCTGTCATAATATAATAGAGACAGTAGATCTAGCTGGTCTGTCATAATATAATAGAGACAGTAGATCTAGCTGGTCTGTCATAATATAATAGAGACAGTAGATCTAGCTGGTCTGTCATAATATAATAGAGACAGTAGATCTAGCTGGTCTGTCATAATATAATAGAGACAGTAGATCTAGCTGGTCTGTCATAATATAATAGAGACAGTAGATCTAGCTGGTCTGTCATAATATAATAGAGACAGTAGATCTAGCTGGTCTGTCATAATATAATAGAGACAGTAGATCTAGCTGGTCTGTCATAATATAATAGAGACAGTAGATCTAGCTGGTCTGTCATAATATAATAGAGACAGTAGATCTAGCTGGTCTGTCATAATATAATAGAGACAGTAGATCTAGCTGGTCTGTCATAATATAATAAAGACAGTAGATCTAGCTGGTCTGTCATAATATAATAGAGACAGTAGATCTAGCTGGTCTGTCATAATATAATAGAGACAGTAGATCTAGCTGGTCTGTCATAATATAATAGAGACAGTAGATCTAGCTGGTCTGTCATAATATAAGAGACAGTAGATCAGCTGGTCTGTCATAATAGCAGTAGATCTAGCTGGTCTGTCATAATATAATAGAGACAGTAGATCTAGCTGGTCTGTCATAATATAATAGAGACAGTAGATCTAGCTGGTCTGTCATAATATAATAGAGACAGTAGATCTAGCTGGTCTGTCATAATATAATAGAGACAGTAGATCTAGCTGGTCTGTCATAATATAATAGAGACAGTAGATCTAGCTGGTCTGTCATAATATAATAGAGACAGTAGATCTAGCTGGTCTGTCATAATATAATAGAGACAGTAGATCTAGCTGGTCTGTCATAATATAATAGAGACAGTAGATCTAGCTGGTCTGTCATAATATAATAGAGACAGTAGATCTAGCTGGTCTGTCATAATATAATAGAGACAGTAGATCTAGCTGGTCTGTCATAATATAATAGAGACAGTAGATCTAGCTAGCTGGTCTGTCATAATATAATAGAGACAGTAGATCTAGCTGGTCTGTCATAATATAATAGAGACAGTAGATCTAGCTGGTCTGTCATAATATAATAGAGACAGTAGATCTAGCTGGTCTGTCATAATATAATAGAGACAGTAGATCTAGCTGGTCTGTCATAATATAATAGAGACAGTAGATCTAGCTGGTCTGTCATAATATAATAGAGACAGTAGATCTAGCTGGTCTGTCATAATATAATAGAGACAGTAGATCTAGCTGGTCTGTCATAATATAATAGAGACAGTAGATCTAGCTGGTCTGTCATAATATAATAGAGACAGTAGATAGATCTAGCTGGTCTGTCATAATATAATAGAGACAGTAGATCTAGCTGGTCTGTCATAATATAATAGAGACAGTAGATCTAGCTGGTCTGTCATATATAATAGAGACAGTAGATCTAGCTGGTCTGTCATAATATAATAGAGACAGTAGATCTAGCTGGTCTGTCATAATATAATAGAGACAGTAGATCTAGCTGGTCTGTCATAATATAATAGAGACAGTAGATCTAGCTGGTCTGTCATAATATAATAGAGACAGTAGATCTAGCTGGTCTGTCATAATATAATAGAGACAGTAGATCTAGCTGGTCTGTCATAATATAATAGAGACAGTAGATCTGGTCTGTCATAATATAATAGAGACAGTAGATCTAGCTGGTCTGTCATAATATAATAGAGACAGTAGATCTAGCTGGTCTGTCATAATATAATAGAGACAGTAGATCTAGCTGGTCTGTCATAATATAATAGAGACAGTAGATCTAGCTGGTCTGTCATAATATAATAGAGACAGTAGATCTAGCTGGTCTGTCATAATATAATAGAGACATGGAGACAGTAGATCTAGCTGGTCTGTCATAATATAATAGAGACAGTAGATATAGCTGGTCTGTCATAATATAATAGAGACAGTAGATCTAGCTGGTCTGTCATAATATAATAGAGACAGTAGATCTAGCTGGTCTGTCATAATATAATAGAGACAGTAGATCTAGCTGGTCTGTCATAATATAATAGAGACAGTAGATCTAGCTGGTCTGTCATAATATAATAGAGACAGTAGATCTAGCTGGTCTGTCATAATATAATAGAGACAGTAGATCTAGCTGGTCTGTCATAATATAATAGAGACAGTAGATCTAGCTGGTCTGTCATAATATAATAGAGACAGTAGATATAGCTGGTCTGTCATAATATAATAGAGACAGTAGATCTAGCTGGTCTGTCATAATATAATAGAGACAGTAGATCTAGCTGGTCTGTCATAATATAAATGAGACAGTAGATCTAGAGACAGTAGATCTAGCTGGTTTGTTATATTATAATAGAGACAGTAGATCTAGCTGGTCTGTCATAATATAATAGAGACAGTAGATCTAGCTGGTCTGTCATAATATAATAGACAGTAGATCTAGCTGGTCTGTCATAATATAATAGAGACAGTAGATGTAGCTGGTCTCTCATAATATAATAGAGATAGTAGAGACAGTAGATCTAGCTGGTCTGTCATAATATAATAGAGACAGTAGATTTAGCTGGTCTGTCATAATATAATAGAGACAGTAGATTTAGCTGGTCTGTCATAATATAATAGAGACAGTAGATCTAGCTGGTCTGTCATAATATAATAGAGACAGTAGATCTAGCTGGTCTGTAATAGAGACAGTAGATATAATAGAATAGAGACAGTAGATCTAGCTGGTCTGTCATAATATAATAGAGACAGTAGATCTAGCTGGTCTGTCATAATATAATAGAGACAGTAGATCTAGCTGGTCTGTCATAATATAATAGAGACAGTAGATCTAGCTGGTCTGTCATAATATAATAGAGACAGTAGATAGATAGCTGGTCTGTCATAATATAATAGAGACAGTAGATCTAGCTGGTCTGTCATAATATAATAGAGACAGTAGATATAATATAATATAATAGAGACAGTAGATCTGCTGGTCTGTCATAATATAATAGAGACAGTAGATCTAGCTGGTCTGTCATAATATAATAGAGACAGTAGATCTAGCTGGTCTGTCATAATATAATAGAGACAGTAGATCTAGCTGGTCTGTCATAATATAATAGAGACAGTAGATCTAGCTGGTCTGTCATAATATAATAGAGACAGTAGATCTAGCTGGTCTGTCATAATATAATAGAGACAGTAGATCTAGCTGGTCTGTCATAATATAATAGAGACAGTAGATCTAGCTGGTCTGTCATAATATAATAGAGACAGTAGATCTAGCTGGTCTGTCATAATATAATAGAGACAGTAGATCTAGCTGGTCTGTCATAATATAATAGAGACAGTAGATCTAGCTGGTCTGTCATAATATAATAGAGACAGTAGATCTAGCTGGTCTGTCATAATATAATAGAGACAGTAGATCTAGCTGGTCTGTCATAATATAATAGAGACAGTAGATCTAGCTGGTCTGTCATAATATAATAGAGACAGTAGATCTAGCTGGTCTGTCATAATATAATAGAACACAGTAGATCTAGCTGGTCTGTCATAATATAATAGAGACAGTAGATCTAGCTGGTCTGTCATAATATAATAGAGACAGTAGATCTAGCTGGTCTGTCATAATATAATAGAGACAGTAGATCTAGCTGGTCTGTCATAATATAATAGAGACAGTAGATCTAGCTGGTCTGTCATAATATAATAGAGACAGTAGATCTAGCTGGTCTGTCATAATATAATAGAGACAGTAGATCTAGCTGGTCTGTCATAATATAATATAATAGAGACAGTAGATCTAGCTGGTCTGTCATAATATAATAGAGACAGTAGATCTAGCTGGTCTGTCATAATATAATAGAGACAGTAGATCTAGCTGGTCTGTCATAATATAATAGAGACAGTAGATCTAGCTGGTCTGTCATATTATAATAGAGACAGTAGATCTAGCTGGTCTGTCATAATATAATAGAGACATTAGATCTAGCTGGTCTGTCATAATATAATAGAGACAGTAGATCTAGATAATTTAATAGAGACAGTAGATCTAGCTGGTCTGTCATAATATAATAGAGACAGTAGATCTAGCTGGTCTGTCATAATATAATAGAGACAGTAGATAGCTGGTCTGTCATAATATAATAGAGACAGTAGATCTAGCTGGTCTGTCATAATATAATAGAGAGACAGTAGATCTAGCTGGTCTGTCATAATATAATAGAGACAGTAGATCTAGCTGGTCTGTCATAATATAATAGAGACAGTAGATCTAGCTGGTCTGTCATAATGTAATATAATATAATAGAGACAGTAGATCTAGCTGGTCTGTCATAATATAATAGAGACAGTAGATCAAGCTGGTGTGTCATAATATAATAGAGACAGTAGATCTAGCTGGTCTGTCATAATATAATAGAGACAGTAGATCTAGCTGGTCTGTCATAATATAATAGAGACAGTATATCTAGCTGGTCTGTCATAAAATAATAGACAGTAGATCTAGCTGGTCTGTCATAATATAATAGAGACAGTAGATCTAGCAGGTCTGTCATAATAAAATAAGAGACAGTAGATTTAGCTGGTCTGTCATAATATAATAGAGACAGTAGATCTAGCTGGTCTGTCATAATATAATAGAGACAGTAGATCTAGCTGGTCTGTCATAATATAATAGAGACAGTAGATCTAGCTGGTCTGTCATAATATAATAGAGACAGTAGATCTAGCTGGTCTGTCATAATATAATAGAGACAGTAGATCTAGCTGGTCTGTCATAATATAATAGAGACAGTAGATCTATCTAGCTGGTCTGTCATAATATAATAGAGACAGTAGATCTAGCTGGTCTGTCATAATATAATAGAGACAGTAGATCTAGCTGGTCTGTCATAATATAATAGAGACAGTAGATCTAGCTGGTCTGTCATAATATAATAGAGACAGTAGATCTAGCTGGTCTGTCATAATATAATAGAGACAGTAGATCTAGCTGGTCTGTCATAATATAATAGAGACAGTAGATCTAGCTGGTCTGTCATAATATAATAGAGACAGTAGATCTAGCTGGTCTGTCATAATATAATAGAGACAGTAGATCTAGCTGGTCTGTCATAATATAATAGAGACAGTAGATCTAGCTGGTCTGTCATAATATAATAGAGACAGTAGATCTAGCTGGTCTGTCATAATATAATAGAGACAGTAGATCTAGCTGGTCTGTCATAATATAATAGAGACAGTAGATCTAGCTGGTCTGTCATAATATAATAGAGACAGTAGATCTAGCTGGTCTGTCATAATATAATAGAGACAGTAGATCTAGCTGGTCTGTCATAATATAATAGAGACAGTAGATCTAGCTGGTCTGTCATAATATAATAGAGACAGTAGATCTAGCTGGTCTGTCATAATATAATAGAGACAGTAGATCTAGCTGGTCTGTCATAATATAATAGAGACAGTAGACAGTAGATAGATCTAGCTGGTCTGTCATAATATAATAGAGACAGTAGATCTAGCTGGTCTGTCATAATATAATAGAGACAGTAGATCTAGCTGGTCTGTCATAATATAATAGAGACAGTAGATCTAGCTGGTCTGTCATAATATAATAGAGACAGTAGATCTAGCTGGTCTGTCATAATATAATAGAGACAGTAGATCTAGCTGGTCTGTCATAATATAATAGAGACAGTAGATCTAGCTGGTCTGTCATAATATAATAGAGACAGTAGATCTAGCTGGTCTGTCATAATATAATAGAGACAGTAGATCTAGCTGGTCTGTCATAATATAATAGAGACAGTAGATCTAGCTGGTCTGTCATAATATAATAGAGACAGTAGATCTAGCTGGTCTGTCATAATATAATAGAGACAGTAGATCTAGCTGGTCTGTCATAATATAATAGAGACAGTAGATCTAGCTGGTCTGTCATAATATAATAGAGACAGTAGATCTAGCTGGTCTGTCATAATATAATAGAGACAGTAGATCTAGCTGGTCTGTCATAATATAATAGAGACAGTAGATCTAGCTGGTCTGTCATAATATAATAGAGACAGTAGATAATAGCTGGATCTGCTGGTCTGTCATAATATAATAGAGACAGTAGATCTAGCTGGTCTGTCATAATAATAGAGACAGTAGATCTAGCTGGTCTGTCATAATATAATAGAGACAGTAGATCTAGCTGGTCTGTCATAATATAATAGAGACAGTAGATCTAGCTGGTCTGTCATAATATAATAGAGACAGTAGATCTAGCTGGTCTGTCATAATATAATAGAGACAGTAGATCTAGCTGGTCTGTCATAATATAATAGAGACAGTAGATCTAGCTGGTCTGTCATAATATAATAGAGACAGTAGATCTAGCTGGTCTGTCATAATATAATAGAGACAGTAGATCTAGCTGGTCTGTCATAATATAATAGAGACAGTAGATCTAGCTGGTCTGTCATAATATAATAGAGACAGTAGATCTAGCTGGTCTGTCATAATATAATAGAGACAGTAGATCTAGCTGGTCTGTCATAATATAATAGAGACAGTAGATCTAGCTGGTCTGTCATAATATAATAGAGACAGTAGATCTAGCTGGTCTGTCATAATATAATAGAGACAGTAGATCTAGCTGGTCTGTCATAATATAATAGAGACAGTAGATAGATTAGCTGGTCTGTCATAATATAATAGAGACAGTAGATCTAGCTGGTCTGTCATAATATAATAGAGACAGTAGATCTAGCTGGTCTGTCATAATATAATAGAGACAGTAGATCTAGCTGGTCTGTCATAATATAATAGAGACAGTAGATCTAGCTGGTCTGTCATAATATAATAGAGACAGTAGATCTAGCTGGTCTGTCATAATATAATAGAGACAGTAGATCTAGCTGGTCTGTCATAATATAATAGAGACAGTAGATCTAGCTGGTCTGTCATATAATAGACAGTAGATCTAGCTGGTCTGTCATAATATAATAGAGACAGTAGATCTAGCTGGTCTGTCATAATATAATAGAGACAGTAGATCTAGCTGGTCTGTCATAATATAATAGAGACAGTAGATCTAGCTGGTCTGTCATAATATAATAGAGACAGTAGATCTAGCTGGTCTGTCATAATATAATAGAGACAGTAGATCTAGCTGGTCTGTCATAATATAATAGAGACAGTAGATCTAGCTGGTCTGTCATAATATAATAGAGACAGTAGATCTAGCTGGTCTGTCATAATATAATAGAGACAGTAGATCTAGCTGGTCTGTCATAATATAATAGAGACAGTAGATCTAGCTGGTCTGTCATAATATAATAGAGACAGTAGATCTAGCTCGTCTGTCATAATAGAGTAGAGACAGTAGGTTTAGATGGTCTGTCATAATATAATAGAGAATGTAGATCTAGCTGATCTGTCATAATATAATAGAGACAGTAGATTTAGCTGGTCTGTAAAATATAATATAATACAGTAGATTTGGCTGGTCTGTCATAATATAATAGAGACAGTAGATCTAGCTGGTCTGTCATAATATAATAGAGACAGTAGATTTAGCTGGTCTGTCATAATATAATAGAGACAGTAGATCTAGCTGGTCTGTCATAATATAATAGAGACAGTAGATCTAGCTGGTCTGTCATAATATAATAGAGACAGTAGATCTAGCTGGTCTGTCATAATATAATAGAGACAGTAGATCTAGCTGGTCTGTCATAATATAATAGAGACAGTAGATCTAGCTGGTCTGTCATAATATAATAGACAATAGAATAGAGACAGTAGATCTAGCTGGTCTGTCATAATATAATAGAGACAGTAGATCTAGCTGGTCTGTCATAATATAATAGAGACAGTAGATCTAGCTGGTCTGTCATAATATAATAGAGACAGTAGATCTAGCTGGTCTGTCATAATATAATAGAGACAGTAGATCTAGCTGGTCTGTCATAATATAATAGAGACAGTAGATCTAGCTGGTCTGTGTCATAATATAATAGAGACAGTAGATCTAGCTGGTCTGTCATAATATAATAGAGACAGTAGATCTAGCTGGTCTGTCATAATATAATAGAGACAGTAGATCTAGCTGGTCTGTCATAATATAATAGAGACAGTAGATCTAGCTGGTCTGTCATAATATAATAGAGACAGTAGATCTAGCTGGTCTGTCATAATATAATAGAGACAGTATATCTAGCTGGTCTGTTATAATATAATAGAGACAGTAGATCTACCTGGTCTGTCATAGTATAAGAGAGACAGTAGATCTAGCTGGTCTGTCATAATATAATACAGTAGATCTAGCTGGTCTGTCATAATATAATAGAGACAGTAGATCTTGCTGGTCTGTCATAATACAATAGAGACAGTTATCTAGCTGGTCTGTCATAATATAATAGAGACAGTAGATCTAGCTGGTCTGTCATAATATAATAGAGACAGTAGATCTAGCTGGTCTGTCATAATATAATAGAGACAGTAGATCTAGCTGGTCTGTCATAATATAATAGAGACAGTAGATCTAGCTGGTCTGTCATAATATAATAGAGACAGTAGATCTAGCTGGTCTGTCATAATATAATAAGACAGTAGATCTAGCTGGTCTGTCATAATATAATAGAGACAGTAGATCTAGCTGGTCTGTCATAATATAATAGAGACAGTAGATCTAGCTGGTCTGTCATAATATAATAGAGACAGTAGATCTAGCTGGTCTGTCATAATATAATAGAGACAGTAGATCTAGCTGGTCTGTCATAATATAATAGAGACAGTAGATCTAGCTGGTCTGTCATAATATAATAGAGACAGTAGATCTAGCTGGTCTGTCATAATATAATAGAGACAGTAGATCTAGCTGGTCTGTCATAATATAATAGAGACCGTATATCGAGCTGGTCTGTCATAAAATAATAGAGACAGTAGATCTAGCAGTAGATCTAGCTGGTCAGTCATAATATAATAGAGACAGTAGATCTAGCTGGTCTGTCATAATATAATAGAGACAGTAGATCTAGCTGGTCTGTCATAATATAATAGAGACAGTAGATCTAGCTGGTCTGTCATAATATAATAGAGACAGTAGATCTAGCTGGTCTGTCATAATATAATAGAGACAGTAGATCTAGCTGGTCTGTCATAGTATAATAGAGACAGTAGATCTAGCTGGTCTGTCATAATATAATAGAGACAGTAGATCTAGCTGATCTGTCATAATATAATAGAGACGGTAGATCTAGCTGATCGTCATAATATAATAGAGACAGTAGATCTAGCTTATCTGTCATAATATAATAGAGACAGTAGATATAGCTGGTCTATCATAATATAATAGAGACAGTAGATCTAGCTGGTCTGTCATAGTACAATAGAGACAGTAGATCTAGCTGGTCTGTCATAATATAATAGAGACAGTAGATCTAGCTGGTCTGTCATAATATAATAGAGACAGTAGATCTAGCTGGTCTGTCATAATATAATAGAGACAGTAGATCTAGCTGGTCTGTCATAATATAATAGAGACAGTAGATCTAGCTGGTCTGTCATAATATAATAGAGACAGTAGATCTAGCTGGTCTGTCATAATATAATAGAGACAGTAGATCTAGCTGGTCTGTCATAATATAATAGAGACAGTAGATCTAGCTGGTCTGTCATAATATAATAGAGACAGCAGACAGCAGATCTAGCTCATCTGTCATAATATAATAGAGACAGTAGATCTAGCTGGTCTGTCATAATATAATAGAGACAGTAGATCTAGCTGGTCTGTCATAATATAATAGAGGCAGTAGATCAGGCGTGTCTGTCATAATATAATAGAGACAGTAGATCTAGCTGGTCTATCATAATATAATAGAGACAGTAGATCTAGCTGGTCTGTCATAATATAATAGAGACAGTAGATCTAGCTGGTCTGTCATAATATAATAGAGACAGTAGATCTAGCTGGTCTGTCATAATATAATAGAGACAGTAGATCTAGCTGGTCTGTCATAATATAATAGAGACAGTAGATCTAGCTGGTCTGTCATAATATAATAGAGACAGTAGATCTAGCTGGTCTGTCATAATATAATAGAGACAGTAGATCTAGCTGGTCTGTCATAATATAATAGAGACAGTAGATCTAGCTGGTCTGTCATAATATAATAGAGACAGTAGATCTAGCTGGTCTGTCATAATATAATAGAGACAGTAGATCTAGCTGGTCTGTCATAATATAATAGAGACAGTAGATCTAGCTGGTCTGTCATAATATAAGAGACAGTAGATCTAGCTGGTCTGTCATAATATAATAGAGACAGTAGATCTAGCTGGTCTGTCATAATATAATAGAGACAGTAGATCTAGCTGGTCTGTCATAATATAATAGAGACAGTAGATCTAGCTGGTCTGTCATAATATAATAGAGACAGTAGATCTAGCTGGTCTGTCATAATATAATAGAGACAGTAGATCTAGCTGGTCTGTCATAATATAATAGAGACAGTAGATCTAGCTGGTCTGTCATAATATAATAGAGACAGTAGATCTAGCTGGTCTGTCATAATATAATAGAGACAGTAGATCTAGCTGGTCTGTCATAATATAATAGAGACAGTAGATCTAGCTGGTCTGTCATAATATAATAGAGACAGTAGATCTAGCTGGTCTGTCATAATATAATAGAGACAGTAGATCTAGCTGGTCTGTCATAATATAATAGAGACAGTAGATCTAGCTGGTCTGTCATAATATAATAGAGACAGTAGATCTAGCTGGTCTGTCATAATATAATAGAGACAGTAGATCTAGCTGGTCTGTCATAATATAATAGAGACAGTAGATCTAGCTGGTCTGTCATAATATAATAGAGACAGTAGATCTAGCTGGTCTGTCATAATATAATAGAGACAGTAGATCTAGCTGGTCTGTCATAATATAATAGAGACAGTAGATCTAGCTGGTCTGTCATAATATAATAGAGACAGCAGATCTAGCTGGTCTGTCATAATATAATAGAGACAGTAGATCTAGCTGGTCTGTCATAATATAATAGAGACAGTAGATCTAGCTGGTCTGTCATAATATAATAGAGACAGTAGATCTGTCTGGTCTGTAGATCATGGTCTGTCAATATAATAGAGACAGTAGATCTAGCTGGTCTGTCATAATATAATAGAGACAGTAGATCTAGCTGGTCTGTCATAATATAATAGAGACAGTAGATCTAGCTGGTCTGTCATAATATAATAGAGACAGTAGATCTAGCTGGTCTGTCATAATATAATAGAGAGACAGTAGATCTAGCTGGTCTGTCATAATATAATAGAGACAGTAGATCTAGCTGGTCTGTCATAATATAATAGAGACAGTAGATCTAGCTGGTCTGTCATAATATAATAGAGACAGTAGATCTAGCTGGTCTGTCATAATATAATAGAGACAGTAGATCTAGCTGGTCTGTCATAATATAATAGAGACAGTAGATCTAGCTGGTCTGTCATAATATAATAGAGACAGTAGATCTAGCTGGTCTGTCATAATATAATAGAGACAGTAGATCTAGCTGGTCTGTCATAATATAATAGAGACAGTAGATCTAGCTGGTCTGTCATAATATAATAGAGACAGTAGATCTAGCTGGTCTGTCATAATATAATAGAGACAGTAGATCTAGCTGGTCTGTCATAATATAATAGAGACAGTAGATCTAGCTGGTCTGTCATAATATAATAGAGACAGTAGATCTAGCTGGTCTGTCATAATATAATAGAGACAGTAGATCTAGCTGGTCTGTCATAATATAATAGAGACAGTAGATCTAGCTGGTCTGTCATAATATAATAGAGACAGTAGATCTAGCTGGTCTGTCATAATATAATAGAGACAGTAGATCTAGCTGGTCTGTCATAATATAATAGAGACAGTAGATCTAGCTGGTCTGTCATAATATAATAGAGACAGTAGATCTAGCTGGTCTGTCATATATATAATAGAGACAGTGATCTAGCTGGTCTGTCATAATATAATAATAGAGACAGTAGATGTAGCTGGTCTGTCATAATATAATAGAGACAGTAGTTCTAGCTGGTCTGTCATAATATAATAGAGACAGTAGATCTAGCTGGTCTGTCATAATATAATAGAGACAGTAGATCTAGCTGGTCTGTCATAATATAATAGAGACAGTAGATCTAGCTGGTCTGTCATAATATAATAGAGACAGTAGATCTAGCTGGTCTGTCATAATATAATAGAGACAGTAGATCTAGCTGGTCTGTCATAATATAATAGAGACAGTAGATCTAGCTGGTCTGTCATAATATAATAGAGACAGTAGATCTAGCTGGTCTGTCATAATATAATAGAGACAGTAGATCTAGCTGGTCTGTCATAATATAATAGAGACAGTAGATCTAGCTGGTCTGTCATAATATAATAGAGACAGTAGATCTAGCTGATCTGTCATAATATAATAGAGACAGTAGATATAGATGGTCTGTCATAATATAATGGAGACAGTAGATCTAGCTGGTCTGTCATAATATAATGGAGACAGTAGATCTAGCTGGTATGTCATAGTATAATAGAGACAGCAGATCCAGCTGGTCTGCCATAAAATAATAGAGACAGTATATCTAGCTGGTCTGTCATAATATAATAGAGACAGTAGATCTAGCTGGTCTGTCATAATATAATAGAGACAGTAGATCTAGCTGGTCTGTCATAATATAATAGAGACAGTAGATCTAGCTGGTCTGTCATAATATAATAGAGACAGTAGATCTAGCTGGTCTGTCATAATATAATAGAGACAGTAGATCTAGCTGGTCTGTCAAATTATAATAGAGACAGTGATCTAGCTGGTCTGTCATAATATAATAGAGACAGTAGATCTAGCTGGTCTGTCATAATATAATAGAGACAGTAGATCTAGCTGGTCTGTCATAATATAATAGAGACAGTAGATCTAGCTGGTCTGTCATAATATAATAGAGACAGTAGATCTAGCTGGTCTGTCATAATATAATAGAGACAGTAGATCTAGCTGGTCTGTCATAATATAATAGAGACAGTAGATCTAGCTGGTCTGTCATAATATAATAGAGACAGTAGATCTAGCTGGTCTGTCATAATATAATAGAGACAGTAGATCTAGCTGGTCTGTCATAATATAATAGAGACAGTAGATCTAGCTGGTCTGTCATAATATAATAGAGACAGTAGATCTAGCTGGTCTGTCATAATATAATAGAGACAGTAGATCTAGCTGGTCTGTCATAATATAATAGAGACAGTAGATCTAGCTGGTCTGTCATAATATAATAGAGACAGTAGATCTAGCTGGTCTGTCATAATATAATAGAGACAGTAGATCTAGCTGGTCTGTCATAATATAATAGAGACAGTAGATCTAGCTGGTCTGTCATAATATAATAGAGACAGTAGATCTAGCTGGTCTGTCATAATATAATAGAGACAGTAGATCTAGCTGGTCTGTCATAATATAATAGAGACAGTAGATCTAGCTGGTCTGTCATAATATAATAGAGACAGTAGATCTAGCTGGTCTGTCATAATATAATAGAGACAGTAGATCTAGCTGGTCTGTCATAATATAATAGAGACAGTAGATCTAGCTGGTCTGTCATAATATAATAGAGACAGTAGATCTAGCTGGTCTGTCATAATATAATAGAGACAGTAGATCTAGCTGGTCTGTCATAATATAATAGAGACAGTAGATCTAGCTGGTCTGTCATAATATAATAGAGACAGTAGATCTAGCTGGTCTGTCATAATATAATAGAGACAGTAGATCTAGCTGGTCTGTCATAATATAATAGAGACAGTAGATCTAGCTGGTCTGTCATAATATAATAGAGACAGTAGATCTAGCTGGTCTGTCATAATATAATAGAGACAGTAGATCTAGCTGGTCTGTCATAATATAATAGAGACAGTAGATCTAGCTGGTCTGTCATAATATAATAGAGACAGTAGATCTAGCTGGTCTGTCATAATATAATAGAGACAGTAGATCTAGCTGGTCTGTCATAATATAATAGAGACAGTAGATCTAGCTGGTCTGTCATAATATAATAGAGACAGTAGATCTAGCTGGTCTGTCATAATATAATAGAGACAGTAGATCTAGCTGGTCTGTCATAATATAATAGAGACAGTAGATCTAGCTGGTCTGTCATAATATAATAGAGACAGTAGATCTAGCTGGTCTGTCATAATATAATAGAGACAGTAGATCTAGCTGGTCTGTCATAATATAATAGAGACAGTAGATCTAGCTGGTCTGTCATAATATAATAGAGACAGTAGATCTAGCTGGTCTGTCATAATATAATAGAGACAGTAGATCTAGCTGGTCTGTCATAATATAATAGAGACAGTAGATCTAGCTGGTCTGTCATAATATAATAGAGACAGTAGATCTAGCTGGTCTGTCATAATATAATAGAGACAGTAGATCTAGCTGGTCTGTCATAATATAATAGAGACAGTAGATCTAGCTGGTCTGTCATAATATAATAGAGACAGTAGATCTAGCTGGTCTGTCATAATATAATAGAGACAGTAGATCTAGCTGGTCTGTCATAATATAATAGAGACAGTAGATCTAGCTGGTCTGTCATAATATAATAGAGACAGTAGATCTAGCTGGTCTGTCATAATATAATAGAGACAGTAGATAGATAGCTGGTCTGTCATAATATAATAGAGACAGTAGATCTAGCTGGTCTGTCATAATAATAGAGACAGTAGATCTAGCTGGTCTGTCATAATATAATAGAGACAGTAGATCTAGCTGGTCTGTCATAATATAATAGAGACAGTAGATCTAGCTGGTCTGTCATAATATAATAGAGACAGTAGATCTAGCTGGTCTGTCATAATATAATAGAGACAGTAGATCTAGCTGGTCTGTCATAATATAATAGAGACAGTAGATCTAGCTGGTCTGTCATAATATAATAGAGACAGTAGATCTAGCTGGTCTGTCATAATATAATAGAGACAGTAGATCTAGCTGGTCTGTCATAATATAATAGAGACAGTAGATCTAGCTGGTCTGTCATAATATAATAGAGACAGTAGATCTAGCTGGTCTGTCATAATATAATAGAGACAGTAGATCTAGCTGGTCTGTCATAATATAATAGAGACAGTAGATCTAGCTGGTCTGTCATAATATAATAGAGACAGTAGATCTAGCTGGTCTGTCATAATATAATAGAGACAGTAGATCTAGCTGGTCTGTCATAATATAATAGAGACAGTAGATCTAGCTGGTCTGTCATAATATAAAATAGACAGTAGATCTAGCTGGTCTGTCATAATATAATAGAGACAGTAGATCTAGCTGGTCTGTCATAATATAATAGAGACAGTAGATCTAGCTGGTCTGTCATAATATAATAGAGACAGTAGATCTAGCTGGTCTGTCATAATATAATAGAGACAGTAGATCTAGCTGGTCTGTCATAATATAATAGAGACAGTAGATCTAGCTGGTCTGTCATAATATAATAGAGACAGTAGATCTAGCTGGTCTGTCATAATATAATAGAGACAGTAGATCTAGCTGGTCTGTCATAATATAATAGAGACAGTAGATCTAGCTGGTCTGTCATAATATAATAGAGACAGTAGATCTAGCTGGTCTGTCATAATATAATAAAGACAGTAGATCTAGCTGGTCTGTCATAATATAATAGAGACAGTAGATCTAGCTGGTCTGTCATAATATAATAGAGACAGTAGATCTAGCTGGTCTGTCATAATATAATAGAGACAGTAGATCTAGCTGGTCTGTCATAATATAATAGAGACAGTAGATCTAGCTGGTCTGTCATAATATAATAGAGACAGTAGATCTAGCTGGTCTGTCATAATATAATAGAGACAGTAGATCTAGCTGGTCTGTCATAATATAATAGAGACAGTAGATCTAGCTGGTCTGTCATAATATAATAGAGACAGTAGATCTAGCTGGTCTGTCATAATATAATAGAGACAGTAGATCTAGCTGGTCTGTCATAATATAATAGAGACAGTAGATCTAGCTGGTCTGTCATAATATAATAGAGACAGTAGATCTAGCTGGTCTGTCATAATATAATAGAGACAGTAGATCTAGCTGGTCTGTCATAATATAATAGAGACAGTAGATCTAGCTGGTCTGTCATAATAGCTGGTCTGATCATAATATAATAGAGACAGTAGATCTAGCTGGTCTGTCATAATATAATAGAGACAGTAGATCTAGCTGGTCTGTCATAATATAATAGAGACAGTAGATCTAGCTGGTCTGTCATAATATAATAGAGACAGTAGATCTAGCTGGTCTGTCATGCTAATAATAGAGACAGTAGATCTAGCTGGTCTGTCATATAATAGAGACAGTAGATCTAGCTGGTCTGTCATAATATAATAGAGACAGTAGATCTAGCTGGTCTGTCATAATATAATAGAGACATAGATCTATAGCTGTCATAATATAATAGAGATCTAGCTGGTCTGTCATAATATAATAGAGACAGTAGATCCAGTGTCTAGACAGGTCTGTCATAATATAAAGAGACAGTATAATAGAATAGAGACAGTAGATCTAGCTGGTCTGTCATAATATAATAGAGACAGTAGATCTAGCTGGTCTGTCATAATATAATAGAGACAGTAGATCTAGCTGGTCTGTCATAATATAATAGAGACAGTAGATATAGACTGATCTCTGGTCATAATATAATAGAGACAGTAGATCAGCTGGTCTGTCATAATATAATAGAGACAGTAGATCTAGCTGTCTGTCATAATATAATAGAGACAGTAGATCTAGCTGGTCTGTCATAATATAATAGAGACAGTAGATCTAGCTGGTCTGTCATAATATAATAGAGACAGTAGATCTAGCTGGTCTGTCATAATATAATAGAGACAGTAGATCAGCTGGTCTGTCATAATATAATAGAGACAGTAGATCTAGCTGGTCTGTCATCTGTATAATATAATAGAGACAGTAGATCTAGCTGGTCTGTCATAATATAATAGTCATAGAGACAGTAGATCTAGCTGGTCTGTCATAATATAATAGAGCTGGTCAGTAATAATAGAGACAGTAGATAGTCTGCTGTCATAATATAATAGAGACAGTAGATCTAGCTGGTCTGTCATAATATAATAGAGACAGTAGATCTAGCTGGTCTGTCATAATATAATAGAGACAGTAGATCTAGCTGGTCTGTCATAATATAATAGAGACAGTAGATCTAGCTTAGATCTAGCTGGTCTGTCATAATATAATAGAGACAGTATATCTAGCTGGTCTGTCATAATATAATAGAGACAGTAGATCTAGCTGGTCTGTCTTAATATAATAGAGACAGTAGATATCAGTAGATCTAGCTGGTCTGTCATAATATAATAGAGACAGTAGATCTAGCTGGTCTGTCTGTCATAATATAATAGAGACAGTAGATCTAGCTGGTCTGTCATAATATAATAGAGACAGTAGATCTAGCTGGTCTGTCATAATATAGAGACAGTAGATCTAGCTGGTCTGTCATAATATAATAGAGACAGTAGATCTAGCTGGTCTGTCATAATATAATAGAGACAGTAGATCAGCTGGTCTGTCATGGTCTGTCATAATATAATAGAGAGTAGATCTAGCTGGTCTGTCATAATATCATAGAGACAGTAGATCTAGCTGGTCTTTAATATAATAGAGACAGTAGATCTAGCTGGTCTGTCATAATATAATAGAGACAGTAGATCTAGCTGGTCTGTCATAATATAATAATATAGATCAGAATCTAGCTGGTCTGTCATAATATAATAGAGCTGGTCTGGTCTGTCATAATATAATAGAGACAGTAGATCTAGCTGGTCTGTCATAATATAATAGAGACAGTAGATCTAGCTGGTCTGTCATAATATAATAGAGACAGTCGATCTAGCTGGTCTGTCATAATATAATAGAGACAGTAGATCTAGCTGGTCTGTCATAATATAATAGAGACAGTAGATCTAGCTGGTCTGTCATAATATAATAGAGACAGTAGATCAGGATGGTCTGTCATAATATAATAGAGACAGTAGATCTAGCTGGTCTGTCATAATATAATAGAGACAGTAGATCTAGCTGGTCTGTCATAATATAATAGAGACAGTAGATCTAGCTGGTCTGTCATAATATAATAGAGACAGTAGATCTAGCTGGTCTGTCATAATATAATAGAGACAGTAGATCTAGCTGCTCTGTCATAATATAATAGAGACAGTAGATCTAGCTGGTCTGTCATAATATAATAGAGACAGTAGATCTAGCTGGTCTGTCATAATATAATAGAGACAGTAGATCTAGCTGGTCTGTCATAATATAATAGAGACAGTAGATCTAGCTGGTCTGTCATAATATAATAGAGACATAGAGACAGTAGATCTAGCTGGTCTGTCATAATATAATAGAGACAGTAGATCTAGCTGGTCTGTCATAATATAATAGAGCCATAGATATATCTGGTTTGTCATAATATAATAGAGACAATAGATCTAGCTGGTCTGTCATAATATAATAGTGACAGTAGATCTAGCTGGTCTGTCATGTCTGTCATAATATAATAGAGACAGTAGATCTAGCTGGTCTGTCATAATATAATAGAGACAGTAGATCTAGCTGGTCTGTCATAATATAATAGAGACAGTAGATCTAGCTGCTGGTCTGTCATAATATAATAGAACAGTAGATCTAGCTGGTCTGTCATAATATAATAGAGACAGTATATCTACCTGGACTGTCATAATATAATAGAGACAGTAGATCTAGCTGGACTGTCATAATATAATAGAGACAGTTTATCTGGCTGGTCTGTCATAATATAATAGAGACAGTATATCTACCTGTTCTGTCATAATATAATAGAGACAGTAGATCTAGCTGGTCTGTCATAATATAATAGAGACAGTAGATCTAGCTGGTCTGTCATATAATAGAGACAGTAGATCTAGCTGGTCTGTCATAATATAATAGAGACAGTAGATCTAGCTGGTCTGTCATAATATAATAGAGACAGTAGATCTAGCTGGTCTGTCATAATGTAACAGAGACAGTAGATTTAGCTGGTATGTCATAATATAATAGAGACAGTAGATCTAGCTGGTCTCATAATATAATAGAGACAGTAGATTTACCTGGGCTGTCATATTATAATATAGACAGTAGATCAAGCTGGTCTGTCATAATATAATAGAGACCGTAGATCTAGCTGGTTTGTCATAATATAATAGAGACAGCTAGATCTAGCTGGTCTGTCATAATATAATAGAGACAGTAGATCACTGGTCTGTCATAATATAATAAGACAGTAGATCTAGCTGGTCTGTCATAATATAATAGACAGTAGATTTACCTGGTCTGTCATATTATAATAGAGACAGTAGATCCAGCTGTTCTGTCATAATATAATAGAAGACAGTAGATCTAGCTGGTCTGTCAGACAGTAGATCTGGTCTGTCATAATATAATAGAGACAGTAGATCTAGCTGGTCTGTCATAATATAATAGAGACAGTAGATCTAGCTGGTCTGTCATAATATAATAGAGACAGTAGATCTAGCTGGTAGATCTATAATGGTAGATCTGTGGTCTGTCATAATATAATAGAGACAGTAGATCTAGCTGGTCTGTCATAATATAATAGAGTAGACAGTAGATCTAGCTGGTCTGTCATAATATAATAGAGACAGTAGATAGCTGGTCTGTCATAATATAATAGAGACAGTAGATCTAGCTGGTCTGTCATAATATAATAGAGACAGTAGATCTAGCTGGTCTGTCATCTAATATAATAGAGACAGTAGATCTAGCTGGTCTGTCATAATATAATAGAGACAGTAGATCTAGCTGGTCTGTCATAATATAATAGAGACAGTAGAGAGTAGCTGGTCTGTCATAATATAATAGAGACAGTAGATCTAGCTGGTCATGTCAATAGAGACAATATAATATAGACATTAGATCTAGCTGGTCTGTCATAATATAATAGAGACAGTAGATCTAGCTGGTCTGTCATAATATAATAGAGACAGTAGATCTAGCTGGTCTGTCATAATATAATAGACAGTAGATCTAGCTGGTCTGTCATAATATAATAGAGACAGTAGATCTAGCTGGTCTGTCATAATATAATAGATAATATAATAGAGACAGTAGATCTAGCTGGTCTGTCATAATATAATAGAGACAGTAGATCTAGCTGGTCTGTCATAATATAATAGAGACAGTAGATCTCTGGTCTGTCATATAATAGAGACAGTAGATCTAGCTGGTCTGTCATAATATAATAGAGACAGTAGATCTATAATAGAGACAGGTCTAGCTGGTCTGTCATAATATAATAGAGACAGTAGATCTACCTGGTCTGTCATCATAAAATAGAGACAGTGTATCTAGCTGGTCTGTCATAATATAATAGAGACAGTAGATCTAGCTGGTCTGTCATAATATCATAGAGACAGTAGATCTAGCTGGTCTGTCATAATATAATAGAGACAGTAGATCTAGCTGGTCTGTCATAATATAATAGAGACAGTAGATCTAGCTGGTCTGTCATAATATAATAGAGACAGTAGATCTAGCTGGTCTGTCATAATAATAGAGACAGTAGATCTAGCTGGTCTGTCATAATATAATAGAGACAGATCTAGCTGGTCTGTCAGATCTCTAGCTGGTCTGTCATAATATAATAGAGACAGTAGATCAGCTGGTCTGTCATAATATAATAGAGACAGTAGATCTAGCTGGTCTGTCATAATATAATAGAGACAGTAGATCTAGCTGGTCTGCTGGTCTGTCATAATATAATAGAGACAGTAGATCTAGCTGGTCTGTCATAATATAATAGATCTAGCTGGTCTGTCATAATATAATAGAGATCTAGCTGGTCTGTCATAATATAATAGAGACAGTAGATCTAGCTGGTCTGTCATAATATAATAGAGACAGTCTGTCTAATAATATAGATAGAGACAGTAGATCTAGCTGGTCTGTCATAATATAATAGAGACAGTAGATCTAGCTGACTGTCATAATATAATAGAGACAGTAGATCTAGCTGGTCTGTCTGTCATAGATATGCCATAATAGAGACAGTAGATCTAGCTGGTCATAATATAATAGAGACAGATCTAGCCGTAGATCTAGCTGGTCTGTCATAATATAATAGAGACAGTAGATCAAGCTGGTCTGTCATAATATAATAGAGACAGTAGATCTAGCTGGTCTGCCATAATATAATAGAGACAGTAGATTGTGCTGGTCTGTCATAATATAATAGAGACAGTAGATCTAGCTGGTCTGTCATAATATAATAGAGACAGTAGATCTAGCTGGTCTGTCATAATATAATAGAGACAGTAGATCTTGCTGGTCTGTCATAATATAATAGAGACAGTAAATCTAGCTGGTCTATATATAATAGAGCTGGTCTGTCATAATATAATAGAAGTAGATCTACTGGTCTGTAGAATAGAGACAGTAGATCTAGCTGGTCTGTCATAATATAATAGAGACAGTAGATCTAGCTGGTCTGTCATAATATAATAGAGACAGTAGATCAATAGCTGGTCTGTCATAATATAATAGAGACAGTAGATCTAGCTGGTCTGTCATAATATAATAGAGACAGTAGATCTAGCTGGTCTGTCATAATATAATAGAGACAGTAGATCTAGCTGGTCTGTCATGGTCTGTCATATAATAGAGACAGTAGATCAGCTGGTCTGTCATAATATAATAGAGACAGATCTAGATCTAGCTGATCTCTGTCTGTCTAATATAATAGAGACAGTCTAATAATAGAGACAGTAGATCTAGCTGGTCTGTCATAATATAATAGAGACAGTAGATCTAGCTGGTCTGTCATAATATAATAGAGACAGTAGATCTAGCTGGTCTGTCATAATATAATAGAGACAGTAGATCTAGCTGGTCTGTCATAATATAATAGAGACAGTAGATCTAGCTGGTCTGTCATAATATAATAGAGACAGTAGATCTAGCTGGTCTGTCATAATATAATAGAGACAGTAGATCTAGCTGGTCTGTCATAATATAATAGAGACAGTAGATCTAGCTGGTCTGTCATAATATAATAGAGACAGTAGATCTAGCTGGTCTGTCATAATATAATAGAGACAGTAGATCTAGCTGGTCTGTCATAATATAATAGAGACAGTAGATCTAGCTGGTCTGTCATAATATAATAGAGACAGTAGATCTAGCTGGTCTGTCATAATATAATAGAGACAGTAGATATAGCTGGTCTGTCATAATATAATAGAGACAGTAGATCTAGCTGGTCTGTCATAATATAATAGAGACAGTAGATCTAGCTGGTCTGTCATAATATAATAGAGACAGTAGATCTAGCTGGTCTGTCATAATTTATTAGAGACAGTAGATCTAGCTGGTCTGTCATAATATAAAAGAGACAGTAGATCTAGCTGGTCTGTCATAATATAATAGAGACAGTAGATCTAGCTGGTCTGTCATAATATAATAGAGACAGTAGATCTAGCTGGTCTGTCATAATATAATAGAGACAGTAGATCTAGCTGGTCTGTCATAATATAATAGAGACAGTAGATCTAGCTGGTCTGTCATAATATAATAGAGACAGTAGATCTAGCTGGTCTGTCATAATATAATAGAGACAGTAGATCTAGCTGGTCTGTCATAATATAATAGAGACAGTAGATCTAGCTGGTCTGTCATAATATAATAGAGACACTAGATCTAGCTGGTCTGTCATAATATAATAGAGGCAGTAGCTCTAGCTGGTCTGTCATAATATAATAGAGACAGTAGAGACAGTAGATCTAGCTGGTCTGTCATAATATAATAGAGACAGTAGATCTAGCTGGTCTGTCATAATATAATAGAGACAGTAGATCTAGCTGGTCTGTCATAATATAATAGAGACAGTAGATCTAGCTGGTCATGTCATAATATAAATATAATAGACAGTAGATCTAGCTGGTCTGTCATAATATAATAGAGACAGTAGATCTAGCTGGTCTGTCATAATATAATAGAGACAGTAGATCTAGCTGGTCTGTCATAATATAATAGAGACAGTAGATCTAGCTGGTCTGTCATAATATAATAGAGACAGTAGATCTAGCTGGTCTGTCATAATATAATAGAGACAGTAGATCTAGCTGGTCTGTCATAATATAATAGAGACAGTAGATCTAGCTGGTCTGTCATAATATAATAGAGACAGTAGATCTAGCTGGTCTGTCATAATATAATAGAGACAGTAGATCTAGCTGGTCTGTCATAATATAATAGAGACAGTAGATCTAGCTGGTCTGTCATAATATAATAGAGACAGTAGATCTAGCTGGTCTGTCATAATATAATAGAGACAGTAGATCTAGCTGGTCTGTCATAATATAATAGAGACAGTAGATCTAGCTGGTCTGTCATAATATAATAGAGACAGTAGATCTAGCTGGTCTGTCATAATATAATAGAGACAGTAGATCTAGCTGGTCTGTCATAATATAATAGAGACAGTAGATCTAGCTGGTCTGTCATAATTTTATAGAGACAGTAGATCTAGCTGGTCTGTCATAATATAATAGAGACAGTAGATCTAGCATTAGATAGATAGCTGGTCTGTCATAATATAATAGAGACAGTAGATCTAGCTGGTCTGTCATAATATAATAGAGACAGTAGATCTAGCTGGTCTGTCATAATATAATATAGACAGTAGATCTAGCTGGTCTGTCATAATATAATAGAGACAGTAGATCTAGCTGGTCTGTCATAATATAATAGAGACAGTAGATCTAGCTGGTCTGTCATAATATAATAGAGACAGTAGATCTAGCTGGTCTGTCATAATATAATAGAGACAGTAGATCTAGCTGGTCTGTCATAATATAATAGACAGTAGATCTAGCTGGTCTGTCATAATATAATAAAGACAGTAGATCTAGCTGGTCTGTCATAATATAATAAAGACAGTAGATCTAGCTGGTCTGTCATAATATAATAGAGACAGTAGATCTAGCTGGTCTGTCATAATATAATAGAGACAGTAGATCTAGCTGGTCTGTCATAATATAATAGAGACAGTAGATCTAGCTGGTCTGTCATAATATAATAGAGACAGTAGATCTAGCTGGTCTGTCATAATATAATAGAGACAGTTGATCTAGCTGGTCTGTCATAATATAATAAACACCATATTAGAGGCCCTACTATTCTAATTGACTCATCACTGCCCTCTAATACACTATCATTATATTAGATGGTGGTGATTAGTCAATCAGTATATTAGGGGTGGTGATGAGCCTATCAGTATATAGGGGGTGGTGATGAGTATATCAGTATATAGGGGGTGGTGATGAGCCTATCAGTATATTAGAGGTTGGTGATGAGTATATCAGTATATAGGGGGTGGTGATGAGTATATCAGTATATAGGGGGTGGTGATGAGCCTATCCATCAGTATATTAGGGGTGGTGATGAGTATATCAGTATATTAGGGGGTGGTGATGAGTCTATCAGTATATTAGGGGGTGGTGATGAGCCTATGAGTATATTACGGGGTGGTGATGAGCCTATCCATCAGTATATTAGGGGGTGGTGATGAGTCTATCCATCAGTATATTAGGGGTGGTGATGAGCCTATGAGTATATTACGGGGTGGTGATGAGCCTATCCATCAGTATATTAGGGGGTGGTGATGAGTCTATCAGTATATTAGGGGGTGGTGATGAGCCTATCAGTATATTAGGGGGTGGTGATGAGCCTATCCATCAGTGTATTAGAGGGTGGTGATGAGTCTATCAGTATATTAGGGGGTGGTGATGAGCCTATCAGTGTATTAGAGGGTGGTGATGAGCCTATCAGTGTATTAGGGGGTGGTGATGAGCCTATCAGTGTATTAGAGGGTGGTGATGAGCCTATCCATCAGTGTATTAGAGGGTGGTGATGAGCCTATCCATCAGTATATTAGGGGGTGGTGATGAGTCTATCAGTATATTAGGGGGTGGTGATGAGTCTATCAGTATATTAGGGGGTGGTGATGAGTCTATCAGTGTATTAGAGGGTGGTGATGAGCCTATCCATCAGTATATTAGGGGGTGGTGATGAGTCTATCAGTATATTAGGGGTGGTGATGAGTCTATCAGTATATTAGGGGTGGTGATGAGTCTATCAGTATATTAGGGGGTGGTGATGAGCCTATCAGTATATTAGGGGGTGGTGATGAGCCTATCCATCAGTATATTAGGGGGTGGTGATGAGCCTATCCATCAGTATATTAGGGGGTGGTGATGAGCCTATCAGTATATTAGGGGGTGGTGATGAGCATATCCATCAGTATATTAGGGGTGGTGATGAGTCTATCAGTATATTAGGGGGTGGTGATGAGCCTATCAGTATTTTAGGGGTGGTGATGAGCCTATCAGTATATTAGGGGGTGGTGATGAGCCTATCAGTATATTAGGGGGTGGTGATGAGCCTATCCATCAGTATATTAGGGGTGGTGATGAGTCTATCAGTATATTAGGGGGTGGTGATGAGCCTATCAGTATTTTAGGGGTGGTGATGAGCCTATCAGTATATTAGGGGGTGGTGATGAGTCTATCAGTATATTAGGGGGTGGTGATGAGCCTATCCATCAGTATATTAGGGGTGGTGATGAGTATATCAGTATATTAGGGGGTGGTGATGAGCCTATCAGTATATTAGGGGGTGGTGATGAGCCTATCAGTATATTAGGGGGTGGTGATGAGCCTATCCATCAGTATATTAGGGGTGGTGATGAGTCTATCAGTATATTACGGGGTGGTGATGAGCCTATCAGTATATTACGGGGTGGTGATGAGCCTATCCATCAGTATATTAGGGGTGGTGATGAGTCTATCAGTATATTAGGGGGTGGTGATGAGTCTATCAGTATATTACGGGGTGGTGATGAGCCTATCCATCAGTATATTAGGGGTGGTGATGAGTCTATCAGTATATTAGGGGGTGGTGATGAGCCTATGAGTATATTACGGGGTGGTGATGAGCCTATGAGTATATTACGGGGTGGTGATGAGCCTATGAGTATATTACGGGGTGGTGATGAGTCTGATATACTAGTGGATAGACTCATCACAAACCCCTAATATACTGACAGAATCATCACCACCCCCTAATATACTGACAGAATCATCACCACCCCCTAATATACTGACAGAATCATTACCACCCCCTAATATACTCATAGACTCATCACCACCACCTAAATTGAAACGTATTTTGACTTGTTGAAACAAAGTTTGGGGGTAGAATTTTGGATTCCTTTCTCTGCATGTTTAACAAGTGGATTACTCAAATTGATGGCTCCAACTCAACTGACTTTTTGGGACATAAAGAAGAATGTTAATCTAGCAAAATGACACTACATGTTATAGCTGGAACCCATTGGATGACAAATCAGAGGAAGATTTTCAAAAAGTAAGTGAATACTTAATCGCTATTTGTGAATTTATGAAACCTGTGCAGGTGGAAATATATTTTGAAGTGGGTCACCATCCTCAAACAATCGCATGGCATGCTTTCGCTGTAATAGCTACCATGAATCATAAAGTGCAGTTAGATTAACAAGAATTTAAGCTTTTAACCAATATAAGACACTTGTATGTACCTATTCATAATTTTGATGATCATTTATTTGAATTGCATGCCCTCCAGTGTTATCGAAAGTTGCCCCGCTTGCGGGATGCTTCGGATTCAAAAGATAAAATAACATGACAAACCATATAGAAATAGATATTATCTATTACAAGACAGACCACAGAAAAAAATGATAAAGTATCGATAACATGACAGACCATATAGAAATATTTATTATCTATAACATGACAGACCATATAGAAATATATAGTTTCTATTACATGACAGACCATATAAAAATACACATTATCTATAGATTCTATTACATGACAGACCATATAGAAATATATAGTTTCTATTACATGACAGACCATATAAAAATACATATTATCTATAGATTCTATTACATGACAGACCATATAGAAATATATAGTTTCTATTACATGACAGACCATATAGAAATACATATTATCTATAACATGACAGACCATATAGTATAGTCTGGTCTGGGTTCTCACAGAACATATTGAAATGGTCTGGTCTGGGTTCTCACAGAACAGATTGAAATGGTCTGGTCTGGGTTCTCACAGAACATATTGAAATGGTCTGGTCTGGGTTCTCACAGAACATATTGAAATGGTTTGATCTGGTCTAGTCTGATCTCACACAGAACAAATTGAAATGGTTTGGTTTGGTCTGGTCTAGTCTGGTCTGGTCTCACAGAACACATCAAAATGGTTTAGTCTAGGCTAGTCTGGTCTGGGTTATTACAGAACATATTGAAATGGTTTAATCTAGTCTAGTCTGGACTGGTCTGGATTCTCACAGAACATATTGAAATGGTTTGATATGATCTGGTCTGTTCTGGTCTCGGCTCACACAGAACGTATTGAAAACGTAACCAGTAGGACACTACATCACAACAGGGAGGAACAATAAGGACCAGGGAGGAGCCAGGAAGATCAGGGAGGAGCCAGGAGGGGTATACAAAGTAACCTGTAGGTCACTACATCACAATTAAAACAAAATGAAGCCTTTGATATTCCCTGGCTGTTCCCCTAGATAGAGGTAAGGAGTTTGAAAAAGACAGTATTAACCCAGGGAGGGAGGGAAGAAAACGAGAGCGAGAGAAATACAGAAAGGGGGGGTAGATAAGGTGGAGAGTGAGGTAGAGAGAGAGAGGCTGGGAGAGAGAGAAAGAGAGAGAGGGAGAGTGAAAGAGGGTGGGGGAAGAGGGGGGAGAGAGAGCGAGAGAGAGACTTTTTCTACCCTAATTGTCTCTCTCTTTGTGATGGATGGCTTTCTCATTGTGTCATTTGGGCCTTTGAACAATGTTCTTTGGGGTGGAAGTAACTCCCAGCTTCCATATCATACTATCAAAAACGGATCTGGCTGAAAGCAACTGTCTGGCATGGAGCAGAACAGGTGCAGCGCTAGACTCAAGAATCACATTGAATGATTTAATCTTCAGTGTAACATCATGCATTGTGACTACGTGGTACTGTAGGCTAAGCTAAAATGCTACTGAGCGAAAGCAATGCAGTATGAAGTATAGTCATGAATTTATGACTCATGTCTCAAACTGCAAAAACTGCAAAAGTGCGATTTAAAATCTCAATTTAGTTTCTACTGCCAAGATTTCTTGACTTCCTTCACCTTCCACCAACGTTTGTATTTCTTCAATAAAAAAGGACTCTAGGAGCTCAGATGCAATCATTTATTACCAACGTTTCGACAGACAAGCTGTCTTCATCAGGGTATAATGAAAAACACGACAGGTCACTAGTTTGTGTAGTTTGAAATGACACACAGGTGTCTGTAATCAGTGGTATAGGATAGGCGTTCCACTCGCGGGACACCAGCCGACAACATCCGGTAAATTTGGAGGGAGCGCAATCCAAATAAATAAATCGCAATATTAAACATTCATTAACATACAAGTATTTTATATAATTTAAAAGCTTAAATTAGGGTTAATCTAACTGCATAGTATGATTTACAGTACGCTTTACTGCGAAACATACCATGCAATTGTCTGAGGATGTCGCCCCACATCATATTTTTCAACCAGCACAGGCTTTATAAAATTACAAATATCGATTAAATAAAATCACTTACTTTTGAAGATCTTCCTCTGTTTGCAATCCCAAGTGACCCAGCTTCAACATAGTCATTTTGTTAGACAAAATCCTTCTTTATATCTCAAAAAGTCTGTTTAGTTGGCACCATCAATTTCAGTTATACAATCGTTCAACATGCAGACAAAGGAGTCCAAAAGGCGATTGCTAAACTTCATCCAAACAAGTCAAACAACGTTTCTATTTAATCCTCAGGTACTCTAAAATTTAAATAAACCATAATATTCCATACGGAAAGTAGTATTTTCAATAGGAAAGCAAAATTAGTAAGCGTGCGCACGCTCCCTAGTTCGCTAAAAGATTGATATTGTTCCGGTGGGGTCCTAACCAAAACTCAAAATTCTTGCTTGTTTTTCAAAAAACAAGCCTGATACCTTCAATAAAAACGGACATCTAGTGGAAGCCATGGGAATTGCAATCTGGGAGATGGATTAACATAGGAACAATAGGTTTCCAGAATAAGAGCCTGGGTCCTAAAAAAATAATTCTGGTTGGTTTTTCTTCGAATTTTCGCCTGTCATTTCAATTCTGTTACAGTCTCAGACAATTTTAACAGTTTTAGAAACTTTATGCTTCCTGGGGGCGGCAGGGTAGCCTAGTGGTTAGAGCGTTGGACTAGTAGCTGGAAAGTTGCAAGTTCAAACCCCTGAGCTGACAAGGTACAAATCTGTCATTCTGCCCCTGAACAAGGCATTTAACCCACTGTTCCCAGGCCATCATTGGAAAAAATAATTTGTTCTTAACTGACTTGCCTGGTTAAATAAAGGTAAAATAAAAAATTTGAAACTCCAATCAGCTACCAAGTATATCCTGGCTTCTGGGCCTGAGTATCAGGCAGTTTACTTTGGGCATGTCAGTCAGGCAGAAATTCAAGAATCTAGACCCTATCCCAGAGAGGTTTTAAGCAAAATTACTTTAAAGTACTACTTAAGTTGTTTTTTGTGGTATCTGTATTTTACTTTAGTATTTATATTTTCCCGAACTTTTACTTTTACTTCACTACATTCGTAAAGAAAATAATGTACTTTTTACTCCATACATTTCCCCAAAAGTTACATCTTGACAGGAAAATGGTCCAATTAACACACTTATTAAGAGAACATTGCAGGTCATTCCTACTGCCTCTTATCTAGTGGACTCACTAAACACACTTAGTTTGTAAATTATGTCTGAATGTTGGAGTGTTCAAGGACATTATGTCGTCTGGTTTGATTAATATTTGACATTTGAAAGGGTTGATACTTTTAGTTTTACTTTTGATACTTAAGTACATTTTAGCGATTCCATTTACTTTTGGTACTTAAGTAAAACCAAATACTTTTATACTTTTACTCAAGTAATATTTTATTGATTGACTTGAGTCATTTTCTATTAAGGTATCTTTACTTTTAATCAAGAATGAAAATTGGGTACTTTTTCCACCACTCGTAATCACGGCCATTTTTTTTGCTTAATTTTCATTGGTTGATCTACAGACATAAATAGAACACATACAAAACATGAATGGATAGCATACGATCACAGTTTGGCTACACAGACCTACAAACATTATTTACAATGCAAAACGAAAACATCTCTAACTTCCAAAGGGACTTACTTATTGCCTGCGACATGTAGTTCTCCCACCAAGCAATCTTAAGATGAATGCACTGACTGTAAGTCGGGATAAGAGCGTCTGTTATTAATAAATTACTAAAAAGTAAAGTAAATAACACTGAGGATGTCGCCAAACTATTTATTCCTGATGATGTTTCCAATCAAGATGTGATTATTCCGCTGTTTATGAAAATAGTTTTTTTCATGTATAAAAAAACAAAAAAACAACACCACAACAGATGTCACCAGACAAACTCTCCTTTCCTACTGATGACTGTTCCTACACTATTATAACCAAGCTGGAAAACACAAAGCCTACAGAATGTCTGAAAACCAACAGGAGTGTTCCTCCCTGTAGAGACCTTCATGTTTTGGCCTCTGTTGTATTCAGACCTCCTGTTCTCCCTTCTCAGGGTATTGTGACAGGACATGGCAGGGTAGCCTAGTGGTTAGAGTGGTGGACTAGCAACCGGAAGGTTAGAAGTTCAAATCCCGAGCTGACAAGGTGTAAATCTGGCGTTCTGCCCCTGAACAGGCAGTTAACCCACTGTTCCTAGGCCGTCATTGAAAATAAGAATTTGTTCTTAACTGTCTTGTCTGGTTAAATAAAGGTAAAAGAAAATATCTTATTAAAGACCAAAATATTCTTATTAAATTATTTCTGGGTGAGATGGACAGGATGATTCAACTTCACTCGTTCTCGTAATGCTACTGTCCCATACCGTTCCTCTCTGCTCGCTGTCGTCTGCTCACACATGAAAAGACAACATGTTTTCATGCTCCTCCAGAACATTAAATATGCCATGAAAAGGTATGACATCAATTCAGGCAGAAACCCAAGGAGAGAAATGAATGATGCCATTGTGACTCTGAAACATCAATCATGCTCAATACTTTGGACAAAACAATGCAGTTTTTCTTGCATCTCAGATCAACACTTGTGACTGGCCCTGTTCCTAGGCAGCAGAGTTCTCCTGAAATGCTGGTTAGTTTCTCTTTCATCGCTTGATGAGAACCAAGTGAAAGTTTGGAAAGAGAGAGAGACACAAAGTCACAGAGAGAGAGAGGGAGAGAAACAGAGAGAGAGACAGAGAGAGAGAGAGACACAGAGAGAGAGAGACACAAAGAGACACAGAGAGAGACACAGAGAGAGACACAGAGAGAGACACAGAGAGAGACACACAGAGAGACACAGAGAGAGAGACACAGAGGGAGAGACACACAGAGAGACACAGAGAGAGATAGCTGAGCTGAGCTGAGCTGGAGAGCACAAAGAGCTGCAACACAGATCACAATAGATTCACATTAAACACTTCGATAAAGATATTGAAGTGTTTAAAGAAAGCTTGTGAAGTGTTTAAATCAATTTTCACCCTTTTTCCACCACACAAATAATGTGTTAATATACGAGGTCAGCTAAGACTAATCCATCCATTGTCTTTTACTGTGCTGCTGAAAATATAGACGGACCTTGTTCAGTAAACACTGAGAAAGGGGCTATCCCTTTAATATAGACAGACCTTGTTCAGTAAACACTGAGAAAGGGGCTATCCCTTTAATATAGACAGACCTTGTTCAGTAAACACTGAGAAAGGGGCTATCCCTTTAATATAGACAGACCTTGTTCAGTAAACACTGAGAAAGGGGCTATCCCTTTAATATAGACAGACCTTGTTCAGTAAACACTGAGAAAGGGGCTATCCCTTTAATATAGGACCTTGTTCAGTAAACACTGAGAAAGGGGCTATCCCTTTAATATAGACAGACCTTGTTCAGTAAACACTGAGAAAGGGGCTATCCCTTTAATATAGACAGACCTTGTTCAGTAAACACTGAGAAAGGGGCTATCCCTTTAATATAGACAGACCTTGTTCAGTAAACACTGAGAAAGGGGCTATCCCTTTAATATAGACAGACCTTGTTCAGTAAACACTGAGAAAGGGGCTATCCCTTTAATATAGACAGACCTTGTTCAGTAAACACTGAAAAAGGGGCTATCCCTTTATTGAGTTGGCCGAGAGGGGTGGAGGAAAGGGAGGGGGATGCTGTCAAAGGTCCACCCAGTTTAAGAGGAAACCAATTCATCCCGGATTAACATTCATGGGTATTTACAGTTACTTTTGCACCCGTTTCTGCACTCTGACTTAATTTTTTGGGAAAAGATAGTGAGAACGAGGGAGAGAGATATGGGACGGCAGGTAGCCAAGTGGCTTTAGAGCGTTGGACTAGTAACCAGCAGGTAGCCTAGTGGTTAGAGCGTTGGACTAGTAACCAGCAGGTAGCCTAGTGGTTAGAGCGTTGGACTAGTAACCAGCAGGTAGCCTAGTGGTTAGAGCGTTGGACTAGTAACCAGCAGGTAGCCTAGTGGTTAGAGCGTTGGACTAGTAACCAGCAGGTAGCCTAGTGGTTAGAGCGTTGGACGAATAACCAGCAGGTAGCCTAGTGGTTAGAGCGTTTTTACGAGTAACCAGCAGGTAGCCTAGTGGTTAGAGCGTTGGACGAGTAACCAGCAGGTAGCCTAGTGGTTAGAGCGTTGGACTAGTAACCGAAAGGTTCCCCGAACTGACAAGGTAGAAAGCTGTCGTTCTGCCGCTGAACAGGCAGTTAACCCCCTGTTCCCAGGCCGTCATTGAAAATAAGAATTTGTTCTCAACTGACAACTTCAATAAAGGTAATAAAATATGGGAGAGGCAGCGAGATGGGATAGAGAGAGACACAGCGAGATGGGATAGAGAGAGACACAGCGAGATGGAATAGAGAGACACAGCGAGATGGGATAGAGAGAGACACAGCGAGATGGGATAGAGAGAGACACAGCGAGATGGGATAGAGAGAGACACAGAGAGATGGGATAGAGAGAGACACAGAGAGATGGGATAGAGAGAGACACAGAGAGATGGGATAGAGAGAGACAGCGAGATGGATGGAGGAATGGGTGGTTGTTTGGACAGAGGAGTGAAGTGAGATGAATGGGTGATTGTTTGGATGGAGGAGAGAGAGAAGTGCAGACATTGAATGGGTTATTGTTTGGATTGAAATTAGGTGAATGGGTGGCTGTTTGGACGGAGGAATGAGTGATTGTTTGGATGGAGGAGTGAGGTGAGGTGAATTGGTGATTTGGATGGAGGAGTGAGGTGAATGGGTGATTGTTTGGATGGAGGAGTGAGGTGAATGGGTGGTTTGGATGGAGGAGTGAGGTGAGGTGAATTGGTGATTTGGATGGAGGAGTGAGGTGAATGGGTGATTGTTTGGATGGAGGAGTGAGGTGAATGGGTGGTTTGGATGGAGGAGTGAGGTGAATGGGTGGTTTGGATGGAGGAGTGAGGTGAATGGGTGGTTTGGATGGAGGAGTGAGGTGAATGGGTGGTTTGGATGGAGGAGTGAGGTGAATGGGTGGTTTGGATGGAGGAGTGAGGCGAATGGGTGATTGTTTGGATGGAGGAGTGAAGTGAATGGGTGGTTTGGATGGAGGAGTGAAGTGAGGTGAATGGGTGATTGTTTGGATGGAGGAGTGAAGTGAGGTGAATGGGTGATTGTTTGGATGGAGGAGTGAAGTGAGGTGAATGGGTGATTGTTTGGATGGAGGAGTGAAGTGAGGTGAATGGGTGATTGTTTGGATGGAGGAGTGAAGTGAGGTGAATGGGTGATTGTTTGGATGGAGGAGTGAAGTGAGGTGAATGGGTGATTGTTTGGATGGAGGAGTGAAGTGAGGTGAATGGGTGATTGTTTGGATGGAGGAGTGAAGTGAGGTGAATGGGTGATTGTTTGAACAGAGGAGAGAGAGCTGTGCAGTGAGGTGGCTACTGGCCTATACCCCCTCCTACGTCTAGTCCCAATACCCTCAGACTAATTATTGTCACATCCAAGGCTCGGCCAGGGATCAGCCAGGGATCAGCCAAAGCCCATTAGCTTAAATAATATGCAGAAATGACAGGCTTAGCCCGGATTGGGCAGGAAGTTGAAGACCAGTTTGAGCTGTGAGCTTTGATCAATAGAGAAAAGCATCAGGGGGGAAAGAGAGAAGAGAGTATAGGGGGAGTAGGAAGGAGGGGGGGAGTAGGAAGGAGGGGGGGAGTAGGAAGGGGGGGGGGCAGGAAAGGGGCCTTTGGGCTCCAGGAGTGGGGCCACCAGCTGCACTGCTGCACGTAGCCTAGAGATTAAATTGGTGAAAAATCTGTCAATGTGCCCTTGAGCAAGGCACCAAACCCAAGTTGCTCTGGATAATTGTCTCAAATATAAAATGTACTCTCAGGACTCACCTCAACAGGGTAGGGAACCGGCTCTTTCTGGGGAGGTGTACAGCATCAGGGCACCAATTAAAACAGATACTATCTTACATACCCCAATTAAAAGGTCATTTTGGAATGTCCTTTTTTTTGAAAGAAAAGCACATTTTTTTGTCCATTAAAATAACATCAAATTGATGAGAAATACAGTGTTAATGTTGTAAATGACTATTGTAGCTGGAAACGGCTGATTTTTAACCATCACTCCTGTGTTCCAATGGCACGAAGTGTTAGAAAATCCAAGTTCATGGGCAGAACTGAAAAATTGTTTTTGAGCAAGGAGGCCTACAATTCTGGCACTGAGTTTGAAGGTAGGCCTTGAAATACATTCACAGGTACACCTCCAATTGACTCAAATGATGTCAAATAGCCAATCAGAAGCTTATAAAGCCATGACATAATTTTCTGGAATTTTCCAAGTTGTTTAAAGGCACAGTCAACTTAGTGTATGTAAACTTCTGACCCAATTAATTGTGAAACAGTGAATTATAAGTGAATTAGTCTGTCTGTAAACAACTACTTGTGTCATGCACAAAGTAGATGTCCTAACCGACTTGCCAAAATTATAGTTTGTTGACGAGAAATTTGTGGAGTGTTTGAAAAACGGGTTTTAATGACTTCAACATAAGTGTATGCAAACTTCCGACTATACAGTGCCTGTTCAGACCCCTACGTTACAGCCTTATTCTAAAATGGATTCAAAAAATTAACCTCAGCAATCTACACACACCCCATTATGAGAAAGTGAAAACAGGTTTTTATATATTTTTTTGCAAATGTATTAGAAGTAAAAAACAGAAATATCTTAATTAAATCAGTGTTCAGACCCTTTTTTTAGACTCAAAATTGCGTTCAGGTGCATCCTGTTTACATTTATGATCCTTGAGATGATTCTACAACTTGATTGGAGTCCACCTGTAGTAAATTCAATTGGTTGGACATGATTTGGAAAGGCACACATCTGTCGGAGCTCTATGGAATTGTCGAGGCACAAATCAGGAGAAGGATACCAAAAAATGTCTGCAGCATTGAAGGACCCCAACAACACAGTGGCCTCCATCATTCTTAAATGGATATAGCTATAGCTGGCCACATGACCAAACTTAGCTGTCGGAGGAGAAGGGCCTTGGTCAGTGAGATGACCAAAAACCCGATGGTCACGTTGACAGAACACTAGAGTTCCTCTGTGTAGATAGGAGAAGCTTCCAGAAGGATTACCATCTCTGCAGCACTCCACCAATCAGGCCTTTATGATAGAGTGGTCAGATGGAAACCACTCCTCAGTGAAAGGCACATGACAGCCCGCTTGGAGTTTGCCAAAAGGCACCTAATGACTCTCAGACCATGAGAAACAAGATTCTCTGGTCTGATGAAACCAAGATGGAACTCTTTGGTCTGAATGTAAAGTGTCACAACTGGAGGAAACCTGGCACCATCCCTATGGTGAAGCATGGTGGTGGCAGCATCATGATGTGGAAATGTTTTTCAGTGGCAGGGACTGGGAGTTAATCAGGATCAAGGCAAAGATGAATGGAGCAAAGAACAGAGAGATCCTTGACGAAAACTTGCTTTTGAGTGCTCATTACCTCAGACTGCGGTGACTGATCACCTTCCAACAGGACAATGACCCTAAGCACACAGCAAAGACAACGCAGGACCCTAAGCACACAGCAAAGACAGCGCAGGACCCTAAGCACACAGCAAAGACAGCGCAGGACCCTAAGCACACAGCAAAGACAGCGCAGGACCCTAAGCACACAGCAAAGACAGCGCAGGACCCTAAGCACACAGCAAAGACAGCGCAGGACCCTAAGCACACAGCAAAGACAACGCAGGACCCTAAGCACACAGCAAAGACAACGCAGGACCCTAAGCACACAGCAAAGACAGCGCAGGACCCTAAGCACACAGCAAAGACAACGCAGGACCCTAAGCACACAGCAAAGACAGCACAGGACCCTAAGCACACAGCAAAGACAGCGCAGGACCCTAAGCACACAGCAAAGACAACGCAGGACCCTAAGCACACAGCAAAGACAACGCAGGACCCTAAGCACACAGCAAAGACAGCGCAGGACCCTAAGCACACAGCAAAGACAGCGCAGGACCCTAAGCACACAGCAAAGACAGCGCAGGACCCTAAGCACACAGCAAAGACAGCGCAGGACCCTAAGCACACAGCAAAGACAGCGCAGGACCCTAAGCACACAGCAAAGACAGCGCAGGACCCTAAGCACACAGCAAAGACAACGCAGGACCCTAAGCACACAGCAAAGACAACGCAGGACCCTAAGCACACAGCAAAGACAACGCAGGACCCTAAGCACACAGCAAAGACAACGCAGGACCCTAAGCACACAGCAAAGACAGCGCAGGACCCTAAGCACACAGCAAAGACAGCGCAGGACCCTAAGCACACAGCAAAGACAGCGCAGGACCCTAAGCACACAGCAAAGACAGCGCAGGACCCTAAGCACACAGCAAAGACAGCGCAGGACCCTAAGCACACAGCAAAGACAGCGCAGGACCCTAAGCACACAGCAAAGACAACGCAGGACCCTAAGCACACAGCAAAGACAACGCAGGACCCTAAGCACACAGCAAAGACAACGCAGGACCCTAAGCACACAGCAAAGACAGCGCAGGACCCTAAGCACACAGCAAAGACAACGCAGGACCCTAAGCACACAGCAAAGACAACGCAGGACCCTAAGCACACAGCAAAGACAGCGCAGGACCCTAAGCACACAGCAAAGACAACGCAGGACCCTAAGCACACAGCAAAGACAACGCAGGACCCTAAGCACACAGCAAAGACAACGCAGGACCCTAAGCACACAGCAAAGACAGCGCAGGACCCTAAGCACACAGCAAAGACAACGCAGGACCCTAAGCACACAGCAAAGACAACGCAGGACCCTAAGCACACAGCAAAGACAGCACAGGACCCTAAGCACACAGCAAAGACAGCGCAGGACCCTAAGCACACAGCAAAGACAGCGCAGGACCCTAAGCACACAGCAAAGACAGCGCAGGACCCTAAGCACACAGCAAAGACAACGCAGGACCCTAAGCACACAGCAAAGACAGCGCAGGACCCTAAGCACACAGCAAAGACAGCGCAGGACCCTAAGCACACAGCAAAGACAACGCAGGACCCTAAGCACACAGCAAAGACAACGCAGGACCCTAAGCACACAGCAAAGACAGCGCAGGACCCTAAGCACACAGCAAAGACAACGCAGGACCCTAAGCACACAGCAAAGACAACGCAGGACCCTAAGCACACAGCAAAGACAACGCAGGACCCTAAGCACACAGCAAAGACAACGCAGGACCCTAAGCACACAGCAAAGACAGCGCAGGACCCTAAGCACACAGCAAAGACAGCGCAGGACCCTAAGCACACAGCAAAGACAGCGCAGGACCCTAAGCACACAGCAAAGACAGCGCAGGACCCTAAGCACACAGCAAAGACAGCGCAGGACCCTAAGCACACAGCAAAGACAGCGCAGGACCCTAAGCACACAGCAAAGACAGCGCAGGACCCTAAGCACACAGCAAAGACAACGCAGGACCCTAAGCACACAGCAAAGACAACGCAGGACCCTAAGCACACAGCAAAGACAGCGCAGGACCCTAAGCACACAGCAAAGACAGCGCAGGACCCTAAGCACACAGCAAAGACAACGCAGGACCCTAAGCACACAGCAAAGACAACGCAGGACCCTAAGCACACAGCAAAGACAGCGCAGGACCCTAAGCACACAGCAAAGACAACGCAGGACCCTAAGCACACAGCAAAGACAACGCAGGACCCTAAGCACACAGCAAAGACAGCACAGGACCCTAAGCACACAGCAAAGACAGCGCAGGACCCTAAGCACACAGCAAAGACAGCGCAGGACCCTAAGCACACAGCAAAGACAGCGCAGGACCCTAAGCACACAGCAAAGACAACGCAGGACCCTAAGCACACAGCAAAGACAGCGCAGGACCCTAAGCACACAGCAAAGACAGCGCAGGACCCTAAGCACACAGCAAAGACAGCGCAGGACCCTAAGCACACAGCAGGAGTGGCTTCGGGACAAGTCTCTGAATGTCCTTGAGCGGTCCAGTCAGAGCCTGGACTTGAACCAGATCGAACATCTCTGGAGAAACCTGAAAATAGCTGTTCAGCAACACTCCTCATCCAACCTGACTGAGCTTGAGAAGATCTTCAGAGAAGAATGGTAGAAACTACCCAAAATACAGGTGTGCCAAGCTTGTAGGGTCCTACCCAAGACTCAATCGCTGCCAAAGGTGCTTCAACAAAGTGTTGAGTAAATGTGTCCAGATTCAGGAAACGAGAGGTACGTCACAAGTCACGTTTCATTGAAGATCCGTTTTATCAAAATGCTTTTTTTGTGTGGCAAAAATGCCTTCTCCAACATGTGCATTTTCAACTTGGATGCCATCTGTAAATACGAATACAAATGTTAAATGACAAGCCTTGTTGGTTAAGCCACAGATAAAGTGAGCAACCGTCCCACTGGCCATGATTGGCTGAGATAATGAGTGGGCTGGACATGCCAAGAGAGGAGTTGAGATTGGTCTTTAAATGTATCGTGTAGTGGAGTTGCATAAGTGTTGCTCTCCACTTTCTGGAGGATCGACTTTTGAAATCAGTGAAATTAGAGTATGATAGCTAAAGACATGGAGGAAACACCTGTCTCCGGATTACATTTTCAAACTAAGAGCAACCATGGCATGGCATTCCTGACAGGATATGCGTCCATCATGCATGATGATGTATACAGGTAAGATAGTCTTGCGTTAGCCAGCTACATTTTCAGATAGTACACATTTTCTAATGTTGACAGAAAGTGGTTTCATTTCAAGCTAAAGTGTACTGTTAGCTAGCTAGCTAATGTTAGCTGGCTGGCTCCCTAGCTGATGTTGTTATTCATATCCCAGAGCTGTGTACTGTTCTAGTTAGAGCCTAATGTTAGCAAGAATTGAACATGGTTGGTTAGCTCCCAGCACCGTGGCACTGTTCATTGCTGTTTAAATAGCTAACGTTAGCTGGCTGGATCGTTAGCTAACGTTATGTGACGTGTGTACAACACCTGTTGAATATGGCCGTTGTCAGTAAACGTCTGCAAAAAAGCGTAATGATTTTCTCGCCAGTAGAGCTGCTTAGGCTGTTTTCATGTTATCCAGAGGTAAACAAATCATCAGCCAGAGCGTTAAGGATGAAGCTCTGAACGCTCTGAGAGTGAGAGGGTGTGAACGATACTGAATGGGTGGAGCTAAAGCTTCAGAGGGTGTGAACGATGCTGAATGGGTGGAGCTAAAGCTTCAGAGGGTGTGAACGATGCTGAATGGGTGGAGCTAAAGCTTCAGAGGGTGTGAACGATGCTGAATGGGTGGAGTTAAAGCTTCAGAGGGTGTGAACGATGCTGAATGGGTGGAGCTAAAGCTTCAGAGGGTGTGAACGATGCTGAATGGGTGGAGCTAAAGCTTCAGAGGGTGTGAACGATGCTGAATGGGTGGAGCTAAAGCTTCAGAGGGTGTGAACGATGCTGAATGGGTGGAGCTAAAGCTTCAGAGGGTGTGAACGATGCTGAATGGGTGGAAAGCTAAAGCTTCAGGGTGTGAACGATGCTGAATGGGTGGAGCTAAAGCTTCAGAAGGTGTGAACGATGCTGAATGGGTGGAGCTACAGCTTCAGAGGGTGTGAACGATGCTGAATGGGTGGAGCTACAGCTTCAGAAGGTGTGAACGATGCTGAATGGGTGGAGCTAAAGCTTCAGAGGGTGTGAACGATGCTGAATGGGTGGAGCTAAAGCTTCAGAAGGTGTGAACGATGCTGAATGGGTGGAGCTAAAGCTTCAGAGGGTGTGAACGATGCTGAAAGGGTGGAGCTAAAGCTTCAGAGGGTGTGAACGATGCTGAATGGGTGGAGCTAAAGCTTCAGAAGGTGTGAACGATGCTGAATGGGTGGAGCTACAGCTTCAGAGGGTGTGAACGATGCTGAATGGGTGGAGCTAAAGCTTCAGAAGGTGTGAACGATGCTGAATGGGTGGAGCTACAGCTTCAGAGGGTGTGAACGATGCTGAATGGGTGGAGCTAAAGCTTCAGAGGGTGTGAACGATGCTGAATGGGTGGAGCTAAAGCTTCAGAGGGTGTGAACGATGCTGAATGGGTGGAGCTAAAGCTTCAGAGGGTGTGAACAATGCTGAATGGGTGGAGCTAAAGCTTCAGAGGGTGTGAACAATGCTGAATGGGTGGAGCTAAAGCTTCAGAGGGTGTGAACAATGCTGAATGGGTGGAGCTAAAGCTTCAGAGGGTGTGAACAATGCTGAATGGGTGGAGCTAAAGCTTCAGAGGGTGTGAACAATGCTGAATGGGTGGAGCTAAAGCTTCAGAGGGTGTGAACAATGCTGAATGGGTGGAGCTAAAGCTTCAGAGGGTGTGAACAATGCTGAATGGGTGGAGCTAAAGCTTCAGAGGGTGTGAACAATGCTGAATGGGTGGAGCTAAAGCTTCAGAGGGTGTGAACAATGCTGAATGGGTGGAGCTAAAGCTTCAGAGGGTGTGAACAATGCTGAATGGGTGGAGCTAAAGCTTCAGAGGGTGTGAACAATGCTGAATGGGTGGAGCCAAAGCTTAAGAGGGTGTGAACGGTGCTGAATGGGTGGAGCCAAAGCTTAAGAGGGTGTGAACGGTGCTGAATGGGTGGAGCTAAAGCTTCAGAAGGTGTGAGCGGTGCTGAATGGCTGGAGCTAAAGCTTCAGAGGGTGATTTAAAAAATCTTAAAACCTGTTTTTGCTTTGTCATCATGGGGTATTTTGTGTAGATTCATGAAGGGGAAAAACAAACATTTAATCAAGTTTAGAATACAGCTGTAATGTAACAAAATGTTGATTAAGTAAAATCTGTATACTTTCTGAATGCACTGTAGACGCCCCTCTGTAGACACCCCTCTGTAGGCACCCCTCTGTAGGCACCCCTCTGTAGCCACCCCTCTGTAGGCACCCCTCTGTAGACACCCCTCTGTAGCCACCCCTCGTAGGCACCCCTCTGTAGGCACCCCTCTGTAGACACCCCTCTGTAGCCACCCCTCTGTAGCCACCCCTCTGTAGTCACCCCTCTGTAGCCACCCCTCTGTAGACACCCCTCTGTAGCCACCCCTCTGTAGACACCCCTCTGTAGACACCCCTCTGTAGTCACCCCTCTGTAGGCACCCCTCTGTAGACACCCCTCTGTAGACACCCTCTGTAGACACCCCTTGTGGGCACCCCTCTGTAGGCACCCCTCTGTAGACACCCCTCTGTAGACACCCCTCTGTAGACACCCCTCTGTAGACACCCCTTTGTGGGCACCCCTCTGTAGGCACCCCTCTGTAGACACCCCTCTGTAGACACCCCTCTGTAGACACCCCTCTGTAGACACCCCTCTGTAGACACCCCTCTGTGGGCACCCCTTTGTGGGCACCCCTCTGTAGGCACCCCTCTGTAGGCACCCCTCTGTAGACACCCCTCTGTAGACACCCCTCTGTAGACACCCCTTTGTGGGCACCCCTCTGTAGACACCCCTCTGTAGACACCCCTCTGTAGACACCCCTCTGTAGACACCCCTCTGTAGACTGTGGCTGAGGCATCACATTGTAGACACCCCTCTGTATACTGTAGCTGAGGCATCACATTGTAGACACCCCTCTGTAGCCACCCCTCTGCAGACACCCCTCTGTATACTGTAGCTGAGGCATCACATTGTAGACACCCCTCTGTAGCCACCCCTCTGCAGACACCCCTCTGTATACTGTAGCTGAGGCATCACATTGTAGACACCCCTCTGTATACTGTAGCTGAGGCATCACATTGCTCTGAGAGAATCAGGATGTCAAAAGCTGTTTTCCCAGGCTCTCCTATTCATTCTATTTGATTTAATTTCACCTTTATTTGACCAGGTAGGTATAGAACAAGTTGTCATTTAGAACTGCGACCTGGCCAAGATAAAGCAAAGCAGTGTGAACAGACAACAACACAGAGTTACACATGGAGTAAACAATAAACAAGCCAATAACACAAATAAGTAAATGACACAGTAGAAAATTTTAAGTATATATACAGTGTATGCAAAAGGCATGAGGAGGTAGATAATAACTAGGACATAGGAGCGAATAATTACAATTTAGCAGATTAACACTGGGGTGATAAATGAGCAGATGATGATGTGCAAGTAGAGATACTCGTGTGCAAAAGAACAGAAAAGTAAATAAAATAAAAACAATATGGGTATGAGATGGGATTGGATGGGCTATTTACAGATGGACTATGTACAGCTGCAGTGATTGGTTAGCTGCTCAGATAGTTGTTGTTTGTGACTAGGGGCAGTATTTTCATTTTTGGAAAAATAACGTTCCCGTAGTAAACGGGATATTTTGTCTGAACAAGATGCTAGAATATGCATATCATTGACAGCTTAGGATAGAAAACACTCTAAAGTTTCCAAAACTGTAAAAATATTGTCTGTGAGTATAACAGAACTGATATTGCAGACGAAAGCCTGAGAAAAATCCAATCCGGAAGTGACTCATCTTTTGAAAGCGCTGCGTTCCAATGCGTCCCTATTGAGCAGTGAATGGGCTATCAACCAGATTACTTTTTCTCCGTATTCCCCAAGGTGTCTACAGCATTGTGACGTAGTTTTACGCATTTATGTTGAAGAATACCCGTAAGCGGCTACATTGCGCAAGTGGTCACCTGATGCTCCCAGAGTGATTCTCGCGTAAAATACAGAGGTAGCCATTATTCCAATCGGTCCTACTGAAAAACCAATTGTCCCGGTGGATATTTTATCAAATAGATATTTGAAATAAATAATAAATATAAATAAGGTTTGCCATGTTTTGTTGATATTATGGAGCTAATTTGGAATATTTTTCGGGGTTTTCGTGACTGCAATTTCCAGGCGATTTCTCAGCCAAACGTGAAGAACAAACGGAGCTATTTCACCTACAAAAATAATATTTTTGGAAAAAAGGAACATTGGCTATCTAACTGGGAGTCTCGTGAGTGAAAACATTCAAAGCTCATCAAAGGAAAACAATTTAATTTGATTGCTTTTCTGATTTCTGTGACCAAGTTACCTGCTGCAAGCTGGACAAAATGCTATGCTAGGCTATCGATAAACTTACACAAATGCTTGTCTAGCTTTGGCTGTAAAGCATATTTTGAAAATCTGAGATGACAGGGTGATTAACAAAAGGCTAAGCTGTGTCTCAATATATTTCACTTGTGATTTTCATGAATAGGAATATTTTCGAGGAATATTTATGTCTGTTGTGTTATGCTAATTAGTTTCAGGCGATGATTACGCTACCGGACCCGGGATGGGGAGTCACTGGCAGCAGAGAACTGGAAGGAAAGGCGGCCCAATTTTTTATTTTTTATTTTATTTATTTAACCTTTATTTAACCAGCTAGGCAAGTTGAGAACAAGTTCTCATTTACAATTGCGACCTGGCCAAGATAAAGCAAAGCAGTTCGACACATACAACGACACAGAGTTACACATGGAGTAAAAGAAACATACAGTCAATAATACAGTATAAGCAAGTCTATATACGATGTGAGCAAATGAGGTGAGATAAGGGAGGTAAAGCCAAAAAAAGGCCATGGTGGCAAAGTAAATACAATATAGCAAGTAAAACACTGGAATGGTAGATTTGCAATGGAAGAATGTGCAAAGTAGAAATAAAAATAATGGGCTGCAAAGGAGCAAAATAAATAAATAAATAAAATACAGTAGGGAAAGAGGTAGTTGTTTGGGCTAAATTATAGGTGGGCTATGTACAGGTGCAGTAATCTGTGAGCTGCTCTGACAGTTGGTGCTTAAAGCTAGTGAGGGAGATAAGTGTTTCCAGTTTCAGTGATTTTTGTAGTTCGTTCCAGGCATTGGCAGCAGAAAACTGGAAGGAGAGGCGGCCAAAGAAAGAATTGGTTTTGGGGGTGACCAGAGAGATATACCTGCTGGAGCGTGTGCTACAGATGGGAGATGCTATGGGTTCAAATGAGGTGTTGGCTTTGGGGATGACCAGTGAAATATATATATCCTAAACAGTGTTGTTGACTAGTTGTTAGTGGAATCCTTTGAGACTCACCACTATAGTATCTTCAGCCAAATCAAAAGAGATGACGAAGCTAACTAGATGAGACACAAAGCTTAAAATTCACCTGTCAGGACAAACATGGGTCTTTTGTGAAACAGACAAAGGAGTCACGATGTTGTGAGGAGTGTAGCTATATCAAAAACTATGATTCCATCTCATAACCAACAACGACCACAACCGTACGGTACAAAACAACACACCACTAATAAAGAGACTGAAGACAAGATGTCCCCTGGAGGCTGGCCTCACACCACAGCACCAATAACATCAATAAGCATGGAACTCAACTCCCACAGCACCAATAACACCACAACTCACCTCCCACAGCACCAATAACACCACAACTCAACTCGCACAGCAATAAATAACACCACAACTCAACTCCCATAGCACCAATAACACCACAACTCAACTCGCACAGCAATAAATAACACCACAACTCAACTCCCATAGCACCAATAACACCACAACTCAACTCGCACAGCAATAAATAACACCACAACTCAACTCCCATAGCACCAATAACACCACAACTCAACTCGCACAGCACCAATAACACCACAACTCAACTCCCACAGCACCAATAACACCACAACTCAACTCCCACAGCACCAATAACACCACAACTCAACTCCCACAACACCAATAACACCACAACTCAACCTGCACAGCACCAATAACACCACAGCTCAACTCCCACAGCACCAATAACACCACAACTCACCTCCCACAGCACCAATAACACCACAACTCAACTCCCACAGCACCAATAACACCACAACTCAACTCGCACAGCACCAATAACACCACAACTCAACTCCCACAGCACCAATAACACCACAACTAACTCCCACAGCACCAATAACACCACAACTCAACTCCCACAGCACCAATAACATCACAACTCAACTCCCACAGCACCACAACTCAACACCCACAACACCAATAACACCACAACTCAACTCCCACAGCACCACAACTCAACACCCACAACACCAATAACACCACAACTCAACTCCCACAGCACCAATAACACCACAACTCAACTCGCACAGCACCAATAACACCACAACTCAACTCCCACAGCACCAATAACACCACAACTCAACTCCCACAGCACCAATAACATCACAACTCAACTCCCACAGCACCACAACTCAACTCCCACAGCACCACAACTCAACACCCACAACACCAATAACACCACAACTCAAATCCCACAGCACCACAACTCAACACCCACAGCACCAATAACACCACAACTCAACTCGCACAGCAATAAATAACACCACAACTCAACTCCCACAGCACCAATAACACCACAACTCAACTCCCACAACACCAATAACACCACAACTCAACTCCCACAGCACCAATAACACCACAACTCAACTCCCACAGCACCAATAACACCACAACTCAACTCCCACAGCACCAATAACATCACAACTCAACTCCCACAGCACCACAACTCAACTCCCACAGCACCACAACTCAACACCCACAACACCAATAACACCACAACTCAAATCCCACAGCACCACAACTCAACACCCACAGCACCAATAACACCACAACTCAACTCGCACAGCAATAAATAACACCACAACTCAACTCCCACAGCACCAATAACACCACAACTCAACTCCCACAACACCAATAACACCACAACTCAACTCCCACAGCACCAATAACACCACAACTCAACTCCCACAGCACCAATAACACCACAACTCAACTCCCACAGCACCACAACTCAACACCCACAACACCAATAACACCACAACTCAACTCCCACAGCACCACAACTCAACACCCACAACACCAATAACACCACAACTCAACTCCCACAGCACCACAACTCAACACCCACAACACCAATAACACCACAACTCAACTCCCACAGCACCAATAACACCACAACTCACCACAGGACATCAAACCCAGGTCTGTAGGGACTCCGTTGCACCACTTGGGAGGCCAGAAGGATGGATTTAAGTTTCTCTGCGTTCTACATGTTTGGTTCTACAGCATGTTTATTGGTGGTTCAAGCTGGTGGAGAATCCAACTGATTAAATCGATTTGAACCCTACACTCTTAGAAGAATGGGTTCTTTGGCTGTCTCCATAGGATAACCCTTTTTTCATTTACAGGTAGAACCCCTTTGGGCTCTGTGTAGAACCCTCTATGGAAAGGGTTCTACCTGGAACCAAAAGGGTTCTACATGGAACCAAAAGGGTTCTACCCGGAACCAAAAGGGTTCTTTAAGGGTTCTGCTATGGGAACACTCGATGAGGCGTGTTAAATGTAAGATGGATATCCGTGTTTCGTTGAGAGTTTAATCACCATCCTCTCCATGTAACACATATGTAACGGGCGTGTTTACCATCATGGAGAGAGAGATGATTCCACCGTGTGCTGGAGCTCGGGGATGTCACCTGGCCTGTCATCGCTCCAGTCTGTCTGAGGATTAATCCACCTCAGCCTGCTGGGAAACGTTGCCCATACGCCTGTGAATGCATTGGAATGCCCCTCACAGGAAATCACTGATCAGCACGCTCACGCTCATGTCCCTCCTAGCGAGTCTAGAACACACCTGATTGGCTAGTTGACCTAAATAGGCTTATAGCCTCCAAGCGTGCAACATAGTGATGTCAGATTTATAATTGCAGAAAACCCCCTAGGAAAAAAAAGTGTTTCCTACGTACACGAAGAAGATACTATCGATCAGCCGTCGTCAAACCCAAGAGTCTTTAAATCAGGAAGAAAAGACATCCAAGCGTGTGTAGTGTCGACTACATCCTTTAAAGAGCATCCTATATTGATCTATCAGCAACCAGACCATCTTCAAACAGGTTTTTAACTACATACCTTGGAAAATACGTTATATTTTCAAAACCCTTTGTTCAAGACTCTTTGAGACAGGAAATGGTAGAAAATCCAGCCGTGAGTGTGTAGATGGTTCAGAGAGCTAATGAGGAATTCAGGATGCTGAGAATGTTTCATTGATAACAGATACGCCCCATGATGAACCCCACTATGGTCCCAAGAGGAACACAGAGGCCTGCATTGTTTTATTTAGAAGTGTGTGTGTGTGTGTGTGTGTGTGTGTGTGTGTGTGTGTGTGTGTGTGTGTGTGTGTGTGTGTGTGTGTGTGTGTGTGTGTGTGTGTGTGTGTGTGTGTGTGTGTGTGTGTGTGTGTGTGTGTGTTTAATCAATTTATTTTTTATTTTTCATTGAAGCTTCGGACAGTTTTATTGAACAGCAACTATTCCTGAAGCATGTTGAGGAAATAGGCTGTTTCAGACACAATACATTTCTCAGATTCACTTTGCTAAAAACAGATTGTGTGTAACAGAGTCCAACCTTCAACCGTCTCCCCGCTGTCATAGCAACACTTGAATAACATGACTTTTCTTTCATATCCCCTAGAAACGCCACACTATATACAGAGTCCCCAATGAAACCCTTTTCCCAATATAATACTTTGGATCACAGCCTTACGTCTTCTCTACGGAGCCAGTGCACTGTATAGGAAACGGTACTATATAGGGAATAGGTTGCCGTTTCCGTCTAACATTCTGGGACTGTAGTAGAGTTAACATAGGCCTTATTCCCCAGCCAGCTGACGACACAGCTTGGCCAGTAGAGGCCTCCAATGCCTTGTACAACTTCTTCTACAGAGTCCCTGGATACATGTTGCAGACACGCATGGACAGAGCCTAAACAGACGTTTACAGGGGAGCGTTGTATATCACCAACCGCTTCCACATGGGGTTTGGTTTAATGAACACTAATGTCATTTCAGGCTCACAACACGTCTCATATTACCTGACCACCTCTCCATTTCCATCTTATGTAAACCCTACCGCTAGTACGGAGGAAAATGTGTTGTATATTTAGTGGCAGTGGGTAACAGATTCTAATAAAGTTGAGAAAGACATCAGGACAGAGGAAAGAAAGAGAGGAAGACAGAGGAAAGAGAGGATAATAGAGGAGAGAGGAGAGAAAGAGATGAGGACAGAAGCGAGAGGAGAGAAAGAGAGGAGGGGATAGAAGAGGAAGAGAGGAGGACAGAGGAAAGAGGAGAGAAAGAGATCAGGACAGAGGGGAGAGGAGAGAAAGAGAGGAGGGGATAGAAGAGGAGGACAGAGGAAAGAGGAGAGAAAGAGAGGAGGGGATAGAAGAGGAGGACAGAGGAAAGAGGAGAGAAAGAGATCAGGACAGAGGGGAGAGAAAGAGATGACAGAGGGGAGAGGAGAGAAAGAAAGGAGTGGATAGAAGAGAAAGAGAGGAGGATATGGGGAGGAAAAGGTCTCTACTCTACGAATGGAGGTATACCACTGCTCTTTGACCAAGGCTTTTTCTCTTTCCTCTCCCCTCTTTTTTTCTCTCCCATCTATCCTTCTCTCTTTTCTCTTCTCTGTCCTCCCCTTTCTCTCTCCCCTCTTTCTTCTCCCCTCTTTCTCTCCTCTCCCCTCTCTGTCCTCCCCCTTTCTCTCTCCTCTCCCCTCTCTGTCCTCCCCCTTTCTCTCTCCTATCCCCTCTCTGTCCTCCCCTCTTTCTCTCTCCTCTCCCCTCTCTGTCCTCCCCTCTTTCTCTCTCCTCTCCCCTCTCTGTCCTCCCCTCTTTCTCTCTCCTCTACCCTCTCTGTCCTCCCCTCTTTCTCTCTCCTCTCCCCTCTCTGTCCTCCCCTCTTTCTCTCCCCTCTCCCCTCTCTGTCCTCATCTCCCCTCTCTCCTCTGTCCTCCCTTCATTCTCTCTACTCTGTCCTCCCCTCTCTTCCACCCTCCCATCCCCTCTCCTCTTCCGTCTCCTCTTCCCTCTGTCCTCCCCTCCCCTCTCCTCTTCCCTCCCCTCTCCCCTCTTCTCTTCCCACCCCTCTTCTTTCCCCTCTCCTCTTCCCTCTGTCATCCCCTCTCCTCTTCACTCCCCTCTCCCCTCTGTCCTCCCCTCTCCTCTCCTCTCCTCTTCCCTCTCCTTTTACGTCCCCTCTCCCCTCTGTCACCCCTCTTCACTCCCCTCTCCCCTCCCCTCTCCTCTTCCCTCCCCACTGTCCTCCCCTCTCATCTTCCCTCCCCTCTCCTTTTCCCTCTCCCCTCTGTCACCCCCTCTCCTCTTCCCTCCCCTCTCTCCTCTGTCACCCCCGCTCCTCTTCCCTCCCCTCTCCCCTCTCCTCTTCTCTTCCCACCCCTCTTCTTTCCCCTCTCCTCTTCCCTCTGTCATCCCCTCTCCTCTTCACTCCCCTCTCCCCTCTGTCCTCCCCTCTCCTCTCCTCTCCTCTTCCCTCTCCTCTTCCCTCCCCTCTCCCCTCTGTCCTACCCTCTCCTCTTCTCTTCCCACCCCTCTTCTTTCCCCTCCCTTCTTCCCTTTGTCATCCCCTCTCCTCTTCACTCCCCTCTCCCCTCTGTCCTCCCCTCTCCTCTCCACTTCCCTCCCCTCTCCCCTCTGTACTCCCCTCTCCTCTCCTCTCTTCTCTCCTCTCACTTCTGTCCCCCTGCACTATTCTTCATCTTCCGTGTTGAATACACCTCCTTGACCGTCTGGGCTCTTTAATGAACCCTGTCGACTACATGCAACACAAAGTGTCACTGTGTCACCAAGTTCTTTCTTCCCAAGAATCACTGTGATTTCTATATACGTTGTCATGGGGATGGGATGACTCTTGGGGAAAATGGAGGAGCAACCTCTGGCTCGAACTGACTCTCTGCCTCCAAGGCCCAGCAGAGGGAGCCTCCCAGGCCCGGCAGAGGGAGCCTCTCAGGCCCGGCAGTGGGAACCTCCCAGGCCCGGGAGAGGGAACCTCCCAGGCCCGGCAGAGGGAGACTCCCAGGCCCGGCAGTGGGAACCTCCCAGGCCCGGCAGAGGGAACCTCCCAGGCCATGCAGAGGGAACCTCCCAGGCCAGGCGGAGGGAACCTCCCAGGCCCGGCGGAGGGAACCTCCCAGGCCCGGCGGAGGGAACCTCCCAGGCCCGGCGGAGGGAACCTCCCAGGCCCGGCGGAGGGAACCTCCCAGGCCCGGCGGAGGGAAACTCCCAGGCCAGACATACAATATAGTAATTTGTGTCTTTACGTTTAGTCTGGTGATACTCAACTATTCTTCTCCGAATGGAGTAACGAGGTCATCGTCATATCACCTGTCAAGTACAGTGATGGTGAAATTATTTTAGGGGCTCCATCTTGCTAGAAAAAAAGTATTCTGTGACAACAACTACTATTGATAACGACACACAGATAATACCCCTCTACCACAACAAGGACAGGGCTCCAGTCCAACAGTCCTGCATTACAATATATTGGAAGCTGACAACCCTTCAGACAGAGATGTTTTACTGACATCCCTTCAGACAGAGATGTTTTACTGACAACCCTTCAGATAGAGAGATGTTTTACTGACAACCCTTCAGATAGAGAGATGTTTTACTGACAACCCTTCAGACAGAGAGATGTTTTACTGACAACCCTTCAGACAGAGAGATGTTTTACTGACAACCCTTCAGACAGAGATGTTTTACTGACAACCCTTCAGATAGAGAGATGTTTTCCTGACAACCCTTCAGATAGAGAGATGTTTTCCTGACAACCCTTCAGACAGAGATGTTTTACTGACAACCCTTCAGACAGAGAGATGTTTTCCTGACAACCCTTCAGACAGAGAGATGTTTTACTGATGGTCCCTCACTGGTAGAGGAGCTAGATTAACCCCTGAGCTGCCATACGAGGAGGGCGGAAGGACGAAGCAGCAAGACGAGGGGTGATGATGATGAACATATATACAGTAATATCATTATTCAAATCCAGTGCAGCAATTTCTCTTCAGGTTTAGTCTGGTGATTCTGAACTATTCTTCTCCAAATGGAGTAACGAGGTCATCGTCTCCTTTCTCCTCCTCACTACTGGTTCATGTAGTTAAGAAAAAGTATGTTTCTGTCAAAATTGGTCCGACTAACAACAATTGATGAATAATTTGAATTATCCAGTTCTCTACTTTAACAAACTACACAATTACAATAATTAAAACTTTAGTCAACTGTTCCAATCTCAAAGTGTCTCAGTTGGTAGAGCAAGGCACTTGCATCATCAATGGTTGTGGGTTCAATTCCTGCAATGGCACCAATACCAAAAATACATGCAAGGAGGCGCTAAGCTGTTTTGGATAAAAGCTTCTGCTAAATTGCATATGTTATAATTTTTCCTCATTGACTCTGACTTCATCTGTCACAGTGGTTGAACCTTTATTTATTTAACCAGGGGGAGTCAGACCATTGATGGACAGGATATGTGATGTACTCTCTCTGTGTATAAGAAGCCACAATACAGTCGGGAGAACAAGTATTTGATACACTGCCGATATTGCAGGTTTTCCTACTTACAAAGCATGTAGAGGTCTGTAATTGTTATCATAGGTACACTTCAACTGTGAAAGATGGAATCTGAAACAAAAATCCAGAAAATCACATCGTATGATTTTTAAGTAATTAATTTGTATTTTCTTTCATGACATAAGTGTTTGATCACCTACCAACCAGTAAGAATTCCAGCTCTCACAGACCTGTTAGTTTTTCTTTAAGAAGCCCTCCTGTTCTCTACTCATTACCTGTATTAATTGCACCTGTTTGAACTCGTTACCTGTATAAAAGACACCTGTCCACACACTCAATCAAACAGACTCCAACCTCTCCACAATGGCCAAGACCAGAGGGCTGTGTTAGCACATCAGGGATAAAATTGTAGACCTGCACAAGGCTGGGATGGGTTACAGGACAATAGGCAAGCAGCTTGGTGAGAAGGCAACAACTGTTGGCACAATTCTTAGAAAATGGAAGAAGTTCAAGATGACGGTCAATCACCCTTGGTTTGGGGTTCCCATGCAAGATCTCACCTCGTGGGGCATCAATGATCATGAGGAAGGTGAGGGATCAGCCCCGAACTACATGGCATTACCTGGTCAATGACCTGAAGAGAGCTGGGACTATACTCTTAAAGAAAACACGCAAGGTCCCCCTGCTCAAGCCAGTGCATGTCCAGGCCCGTCCGAAGTTTGCCAATGACCATCTGGATGATCCAGAGGAGGAATGGGAGAAGGTCATATGGTTTGATGAGGCAAAAATAGAGCTTTTTGGTCTAAACTCCACTCACCGTGTTTGGAGGAAGAAGATGGATGAGTACAACCCCAAGAACACCATCCCAACCGTGAAGCATGGAGGTGGAAACATCATTCTTTGGGGATGCTTTTCTGCAAAGGGGACAGGACGACTGCACCGTATTGAGGGGAGGATGGATGGGGTCATGTTTCGCGAGATCTTGGCCAACAACCTCCTTCCCTCAGTAAGAGCATTGAAGATGGATCATAGCTGGGTCTTCCAGCATGACAACGACCCAAAACACACTGCCAGGGCAACTAAGGAGTGGCTCCGTAAGAAGCATCTCAAGGTCCTGGAGTGGCCTAGCCAGTCTCCAGACCTGAACCCAATAGAAAATCTTTGGAAGGAGCTGAAAGTCCGTATTGCCCAGCGAAAGCCCTGAAACCTGAAGGATCTGGAGAAGGTCTGTATGGAGGAGTGGGCCAAAATCCCTGCTGCAGTGTGTGCAAACCTGGTCAAGGACTACAGGAAACGTATGATCTCTGTAATTGCAAATAAATGTTTCTGTACCAAATATTAAGTTCTGCTTTTCTGATGTATCAAAAACTTGTGTCATGCAATAAAATGCAAATGAATTACTTAAAAATCATACAATGTGATTTTCTGGATTTTTGTTTTAGATTCCGTCCCTCACAGTTGAAGTGTACCTATGATAAAAAATTACAGACCTCTACATGCTTTGAAGTAGGAAAACCTGCAAAATCGGCAGTGTATCAAATACTTGTTCTCCCCACTGTATATGTTCTTCTCAAACAAACCATCATGTGGACGCGATGTATTTCCACTGTAACACACATAGAACTGTCTGGAAATATCTATATTCCTTTATGTAAAAGGTGTGTTTGGTGAAGTTTCCTCTGGTCGTGTGGAGAAGGTGTTTATTCTAATAAAGCCAGTCTCGGGAGAAGACTTGGATTGCTGGTTATCTAAACAACTTCCATGGGAGAAGAGGCTCCACACACTGAAACATGGTTTATGTCCCAAATGGCTGGGCCCTGGTCCAAAGTAGTGCACCAAATAGGGAATAGGATGCATCCATGCACTCCACCTCTATTGTTATATCTCTCTGTTTGGCTAGGAGAGAACTGTCTTCTGTTTGGCTTCGTGAGAACTGTCCTCTGTTTGGCTAGGAGAGAACTGTCTTCTGTTTGGCTTGGAGAAACCTGTCCTCTGTTTGGCTAAGAGAGATAACTGTCTTCTATTTGTCTAGGAGAGAACTGTCTTCTGTTTGACTAAGAGAGAACTATCTTCTGTTTGGCTTGGAGAGAACTGTCCTCTGGCTAGGAGAGAACTGTCTTCTGTTTGGCAATGAGAGAGAACTGTCTTCTATTTGTCTAGGAGAGAACTGTCTTCTGTTTGGATAGGAGAGAACTGTCTTCTGTTTGGCTTGGAGAGAACTGTCCTCTGTTTGGCTGAGAGATAACCGTCTCAATTTGTAAGTCGCTCTGGATAAGAGTGTCTGCTAAATGACTTAAATGTAAATGTAAACTGTCTTCTGTTTGTCTCGGAGAGAACTGTCTTCTGTTTGGCTAGGAGAGAACTGTCTTCTGTTTGGCTTGGAGAAACCTGTCCTCTGTTTGGCTAAGAGAGATAACTGTCTTCTATTTGTCTAGGAGAGAACTGTCTTCTGTTTGGCTTGGAGAGAACTGTCCTCTGGCTAGGAGAGAACTGTCTTCTGTTTGGCAATGAGAGAGAACTGTCTTCTATTTGTCTAGGAGAGAACTGTCTTCTGTTTGGATAGGAGAGAACTGTCTTCTGTTTGGCTTGGAGAGAACTGTCTTATGTTTGGCTAGGAGAGAACTGTCTTCTGTTTGGCTTGGAGAGAACTGTCCTCTGTTTGGCTGAGAGATAACCGTCTTCTATTTGTCTAGGAGAGAACTGTCTTCTGTTTGGCTAAGAGAGAACTGTCTTCTGTTTGGTTTAGAGAGAGAACTGTCTTCTGTTTGACTAGGAGAGAGAACTGTCTTCTGTTTGGCTAAGAGAGAACTGTCTTCTGTTTGACTAGGAGAGAGAACTGTCCTCTGTTTGGCTAAGAGAGAAATGTCTTCATTTTGGCTTGGAGAGAGGAATGTCTTCTGTTTGACTTGGAGAGAACTGTCTTCTGTTTGGCTAGGAGATAACTATCTTCTGTTTGGCTTGGAGAGAACTGCCTTCTATTTGTCTAGGAGAGAACTGTATTCTATTTGTCTAGGAGAGAACTGTCTTCTGTTTGGTTAAGAGATAACTGTCTTATGTTTGGTTAAGAGATAACTATCTTCTGTTTGGCTAGGAGAGAACTGTCTTCTGTTTGGCTAGGAGAGAACTGTCTTCTGTTTGGTTTAGAGAGAGAACTGTCTTCTGTTTGGCTAAGAGGGAACTGTCTTCTGTTTGGTTAAGAGAGAACTGTCTTCTGTTTGGCTAAGAGGGAACTGTCTTCTGTTTGGCAAGGAGAGAACTGTCTTATGTTTGGCTAGGAGAGAACTGTCTTCTGTTTGGCTAGGAGAGAACTGTCGTATGTTTGGCTAGGAGAGACTGTCTATGTTTGGCTTGGAGAGAGAATGTCTTTTTGTTTTGCTATTTGGCTCGGAGAGAACTGTCTTCTGTTTGGCTAGGAGAGAGGAATGTCTTCAAAACAGATGTATAGCTTTTCAGTATCACCCTTAAGGCAACATTTTCTTCCCAGCGAGAAGTGAGGATACGTTTCTTTGTGCATCCTCTCATTGCTATTTTTACACAGAGAAAGAGCTTTCCCTGTCTGTTCAGAGATCTCCAGATGTTTAATGTGTTATAGTGTCTTTTGGAGATAGACTGTGGATGTTTCTCAAAATGCACGCAAATGGCAGCCGGGAAGAGTTTGAGCATAAGTCCAAATGGCAGCCCGGAAGGGTTTGAGCATAAGTCCAAATGGCAGCCCGGAAGGGTTTGAGCATAAGTCCAAATGGCAGCCCGGAAGGGTTTGAGCATGAGTCCAAATGGCAGCCCGGAAGGGTTTGAGCATGAGTCTAAATCATTGGGTTTGAGCATGAGTCTAAATCATTGGATTTGAGCATATGTCCAAATCAAAGGGCTTTTGAGCATGAGTCTAAATCATTGGGTTTGAGCATATGTCCAAATCAAAGGGCTTTTGAGCATGAGTCTAAATCATTGGGTTTGAGCATGAGTCTAAATCATTGGATTTGAGCATATGTCCAAATCAAAGGGCTTTTGAGCATGAGTCCACATCAAAGAGTTTGAGTCCAAACCAAAGTATGGAGGGCACTTCTCTAATGTGTACTGCATTTGTACATATTTTGAAGCATCGATGCAACTATGTAAAGAAATATGATGCAACCACATCATACACTCCAGTCCAAAACCAGAACAAAGCCAGAACCAAACCAGAACCAATCCAGAACCAAACCAGAACCGATTCATAACTAAACCAGAACCAATCCAGAACCAAACCAGAACCAATCCAGAACCAAACCAGATCCAATCCATAGCCAATCTAGAACCAAACCAGAACCAATCCAGAACCAATCCAGAACCAAACCACATAGAGCAGAGGAACAGCAGCAGAACAAGAAAGAAGGACCACAGATTTTTGCTGACTTCACTTGAGGTGACAATTTGTCAGCAACCTGTATGGGTGGGGCTGGACATGGGGCAGGATGTGGGGCAGGATGGGCAGGATGTGGGGCTGGACGGATGTGGGGCTGGACGTGGGGCTGGGTGTGGGGCTGGACGTGGGGCTGGACGTGGGGCTGGACGTGGGGCAGGACGTGGGGCTGGATGTGGGGCTGGACGTGGGGCTGGACGTGGGGCTGGACGTGGGGCAGGATGTGGGGCTAGACGTGGGGCAGGGTGTGGGGCAGGATGCGGGACAGGGTGTGGGGCAGGATGCGGGGCTGGATGTGGTGGTTGATGTGGGGGTTGATGTGGGGCTGAATGTGGGGGTTGATGTGGAGCAGGACGTGGGGGTTGATGTGGGGGTTGATGTGGGGCCGGATGTGGGGGTTGATGTGGGGCTGGATGTGGTGCAGGACATGTGGCTGGATGTGGTGGTTGATGTGGGTGTTGATGTTGATGTGGGGCTGGATGTGGGGGTTGATGTGGGGCTGAATGTGGGGGTTGATGTGGGGCAGGACGTGGGGGTTGATGTGGGGGTTGATGTGGGGCCGGATGTGGGGGTTGATGTGGGGGTTGATGTTGATGTGGGGCAGGACGTGGGGGTTGATGTGGGGGTTGATGTGGAGCTGGATGTGGGGGTTGATGTGGGGCTGAATGTGGGGGTTGATGTGGGGCAGGACGTGGGGGTTGATGTGTGGGTTGATGTGGGGATTGATGTGGGGCTGAATGTGGGGTTTGATGTGGGGGTTGATGTGGGGGTTGATGTGGGGGTTGATGGATGTCTCTATTAGAAACCTAAACACACACACACACACACACACACACACACACACACACACACCAATCCAAGGAGGAGGAAGAGAGGACATAAAGAAAAGATTCAGCCAAGCATCAACTTCTATAGAGGGCTTGACGACCCCAGTACGACACAATGCTGATCCTCTCCTCTGTTCTGCCTGGCTGGTGGTTTGGTCCTGGACCACCATGAAACACACAGACCAGCCGCTGAAACACCCAACCCAACGGCTCAACACAATCAGCTCTGGGGGGGGATACAATTCATATATGCTCTGGTTTTGGGAAAGCAACTACTGGTGCAGGACATGACAATGAATGTTTTAATCTTCAAACGAACGACAAGGCCCTGTATTCAGTCCTCAACTGGGCAACTGGGCTCCACAGCCCTGTGTATGGCCCTCCAGGCTAGATGGAGTTGGGCTCCACAGCCCTGTGTATGGTCCTCCAGGCTAGATGGAGCTGGGCTCCACAGCCCTGTGTATGGCCCTCCAGGCTAGATGGAGCAGGGCTCCACAGCCCTGTGTATGGCCCTCCAGGCTAGATGGAGTTGGGCTCCACAGCCCTGTGTATGGCCCTCCAGGCTAGATGGAGCTGGGTTCCACAGCCCTGTGTATGGCCCTCCAGGCTAGATGGAGTTGGGCTCCACAGCCCTGTGTATGGCCCTCCAGGCTAGATGGAGTTGGGCTCCACAGCCCTGTGTATGGCCCTCCAGGCTAGATGGAGCTGGGTTCCACAGCCCTGTGTATGGCCCTCCAGGCTAGATGGAGTTGGGCTCCACAGCCCTGTGTATGGCCCTCCAGGCTAGATGGAGCTGGGCTCCACAGCCCTGTGTATGGCCCTCCAGGCTAGATGGAGCTGGGCTCCACAGCCCTGTGTATGGTCCTCCAGGCTAGATGGAGCTGGGCTCCACAGCCCTGTGTATGGTCCTCCAGGCTAGATGGAGCTGGGCTCCACAGCCCTGTGTATGGCCCTCCAGGCTAGATGGAGCTGGGTTCCACAGCCCTGTGTATGGCCCTCCAGGCTAGATGGAGCTGGGCTCCACAGCCCTGTGTATGGTCCTCCAGGCTTGATGGAGTTGGGCTCCACAGCCCTGTGTATGGCCCTCCAGGCTAGATGGAGCTGGGCTCCACAGCCCTGTGTATGGTCCTCCAGGCTAGATGGAGTTGGGCTCCACAGCCCTGTGTATGGCCCTCCAGGCTAGATGGAGCTGGGCTCCACAGCCCTGTGTATGGCCCTCCAGGCTAGATGGAGCTGGGCTCCACAGCCCTGTGTATGGCCCTCCAGGCTAGATGGAGCAGGGCCCACAGGCCCTCCAGGCTAGATGGAGTTGGGCTCCACAGCCCTGTGTATGGCCCTCCAGGCTAGATGGAGCTGGGCTCCACAGCCCTGTGTATGGTCCTCCAGGCTAGATGGAGCTGGGCTCCACAGCCCTGTGTATGGTCCTCCAGGCTAGATGGAGCTGGGCTCCACAGCCCTGTGTATGGTCCTCCAGGCTAGATGGAGCTGGGCTCCACAGCCCTGTGTATGGTCCTCCAGGCTAGATGGAGCAGGGCTCCACAGCCCTGTGTATGGCCTCCAGGCTAGATGGAGCTGGGCTCCACAGCCCTGTGTATGGCCCTCCAGGCTAGATGGAGCTGGGCTCCACAGCCCTGTGTATGGCCCTCCAGGCTAGATGGAGCTGGGCTCCACAGCCCTGTGTATGGCCCTCCAGGCTAGATGGAGCTGGGCTCCACAGCCCTGTGTATGGTCCTCCAGGCTAGATGGAGCTGGGCTCCACAGCCCTGTGTATGGCCCTCCAGGCTAGATGGAGCTGGGCTCCACAGCCCTGTGTATGGTCCTCCAGGCTAGATGGAGTTGGGCTCCACAGCCCTGTGTATGGTCCTCCAGGCTAGATGGAGCTGGGCTCCACAGCCCTGTGTATGGTCCTCCAGGCTAGATGGAGCTGGGCTCCACAGCCCTGTGTATGGCCCTCCAGGCTAGATGGAGCTGGGCTCCACAGCCCTGTGTATGGTCCTCCAGGCTAGATGGAGCTGGGCTCCACAGCCCTGTGTATGGTCCTCCAGGCTAGATGGAGCTGGGCTCCACAGCCCTGTGTATGGCCCTCCAGGCTAGATGGAGCTGGGCTCCACAGCCCTGTGTATGGCCCTCCAGGCTAGATGGAGCTGGGCTCCACAGCCCTGTGTATGGCCCTCCAGGCTAGATGGAGCTGGGCTCCACAGCCCTGTGTATGGCCCTCCAGGCTAGATGGAGTTGGGCTCCACAGCCCTGTGTATGGTCCTCCAGGCTAGATGGAGCTGGGCTCCACAGCCCTGGCTAGATGGAGCTGGGCTCCACAGCCCTGTGTATGGCCCTCCAGGCTAGATGGAGCTGGGCTCCACAGCCCTGTGTATGGCCCTCCAGGCTAGATGGAGCTGGGCTCCACAGCCCTGTGTATGGCCCTCCAGGCTAGATGGAGCTGGGCTCCACAGCCCTGTGTATGGTCCTCCAGGCTAGATGGAGCTGGGCTCCACAGCCCTGTGTATGGTCCTCCAGGCTAGATGGAGCTGGGCTCCACAGCCCTGTGTATGGTCCTCCAGGCTAGATGGAGCTGGGCTCCACAGCCCTGTGTATGGTCCTCCAGGCTAGATGGAGTTGGGCTCCACAGCCCTGTGTATGGTCCTCCAGGCTAGATGGAGCTGGGCTCCACAGCCCTGTGTATGGCCCTCCAGGCTAGATGGAGCTGGGCTCCACAGCCCTGTGTATGGCCCTCCAGGCTAGATGGAGCTGGGCCCACAGCCCTGTGTATGGCCCTCCAGGCTAGATGGAGCTGGGCTCCACAGCCCTGTGTATGGCCCTCCAGGCTAGATGGAGTTGGGCTCCACAGCCCTGTGTATGGCCCTCCAGGCTAGATGGAGTTGGGCTCCACAGCCCTGTGTATGGCCCTCCAGGCTAGATGGAGTTGGGCTCCACAGCCCTGTGTATGGCCCTCCAGGCTAGATGGAGTTGGGCTCCACAGCCCTGTGTATGGTCCTCCAGGCTAGATGGAGTTGGGCTCCACAGCCCTGTGTATGGCCCTCCAGGCTAGATGGAGCTGGGCTCCACAGCCCTGTGTATGGTCCTCCAGGCTAGATGGAGCTGGGCTCCACAGCCCTGTGTATGGCCTCCAGGCTAGATGGAGTTGGGCTCCACAGCCCTGTGTATGGCCCTCCAGGCTAGATGGAGCTGGGCTCCACAGCCCTGTGTATGGCCCTCCAGGCTAGATGGAGCTGGGCTCCACAGCCCTGTGTATGGCCCTCCAGGCTAGATGGAGCTGGGCTCCACAGCCCTGTGTATGGCCCTCCAGGCTAGATGGAGCTGGGCTCCACAGCCCTGTGTATGGTCCTCCAGGCTAGATGGAGCTGGGCTCCACAGCCCTGTGTATGGTCCTCCAGGCTAGATGGAGCTGGGCTCCACAGCCCTGTGTATGGTCCTCCAGGCTAGATGGAGCTGGGCTCCACAGCCCTGTGTATGGCCCTCCAGGCTAGATGGAGCTGGGCTCCACAGCCCTGTGTATGGCCCTCCAGGCTAGATGGAGCTGGGCTCCACAGCCCTGTGTATGGTCCTCCAGGCTAGATGGAGCTGGGCTCCACAGCCCTGTGTATGGCCCTCCAGGCTAGATGGAGCTGGGCTCCACAGCCCTGTGTATGGTCCTCCAGGCTAGATGGAGCTGGGCTCCACAGCCCTGTGTATGGTCCTCCAGGCTAGATGGAGTTGGGCTCCACAGCCCTGTGTATGGTCCTCCAGGCTAGATGGAGCTGGGCTCCACAGCCCTGTGTATGGTCCTCCAGGCTAGATGGAGCTGGGCTCCACAGCCCTGTGTATGGCCCTCCAGGCTAGATGGAGCTGGGCTCCACAGCCCTGTGTATGGCCCTCCAGGCTAGATGGAGTTGGGCTCCACAGCCCTGTGTATGGCCCTCCAGGCTAGATGGAGCTGGGCTCCACAGCCCTGTGTATGGCCCTCCAGGCTAGATGGAGCAGGGCTCCACAGCCCTGTGTATGGTCCTCCAGGCTAGATGGAGTTGGGCTCCACAGCCCTGTGTATGGTCCTCCAGGCTAGATGGAGCTGGGTTCCACAGCCCTGTGTATGGCCCTCCAGGCTAGATGGAGCTGGGCTCCACAGCCCTGTGTATGGCCCTCCACTCTAGATGGAGCTGGGCTCCACAGCCCTGTGTATGGCCCTCCAGGCTAGATGGAGTTGGGCTCCACAGCCCTGTGTATGGCCCTCCAGGCTAGATGGAGCTGGGCTCCACAGCCCTGTGTATGGTCCTCCAGGCTAGATGGAGCTGGGCTCCACAGCCCTGTGTATGGTCCTCCAGGCTAGATGGAGCTGGGCTCCACAGCCCTGTGTATGGTCCTCCAGGCTAGATGGAGCTGGGCTCCACAGCCCTGTGTATGGCCCTCCAGGCTAGATGGAGCTGGGCTCCACAGCCCTGTGTATGGTCCTCCAGGCTAGATGGAGCTGGGCTCCACAGCCCTGTGTATGGTCCTCCAGGCTAGATGGAGCTGGGCTCCACAGCCCTGTGTATGGTCCTCCAGGCTAGATGGAGCTGGGCTCCACAGCCCTGTGTATGGTCCTCCAGGCTAGATGGAGTTGGGCTCCACAGCCCTGTGTATGGCCCTCCAGGCTAGATGGAGCTGGGCTCCACAGCCCTGTGTATGGCCCTCCAGGCTAGATGGAGTTGGGCTCCACAGCCCTGTGTATGGTCCTCCAGGCTAGATGGAGCTGGGCTCCACAGCCCTGTGTATGGCCCTCCAGGCTAGATGGAGCTGGGCTCCACAGCCCTGTGTATGGTCCTCCACAGCTAGCATTCCACTTTCATCTTCCTGAATCATCATCTGTCTGAATGGAATGTCTCCTCTGTTCCATCATCAAATGTCTGTTGAGTGTTTCTGTGTCCTAACACTACTCTACAACCTCCAGGTGTTGGAGTGTTTCTGTGTCCTAACACTCCTCCAACTAGATGGAGCTGGGCTCCACAGCCCTGTGTATGGTCTAGGTGTTGAGTGTTTCTGTGTCCTAACACCCTGTGTAACCTCCCTAGGTGTTGAGTGTTTCTGTGTCCTAACACTACTCTACAACCTCCAGGTGTTGAGTGTTTCTGTATCCTAACAGGCTAGATGGAGCTGGGCTACACACCTCCCTAGGTGTTGAGTGTTTCTGGCTCCAACACTACTCTACAACCTCCAGGTGTTGAGTGTTTCTGTACAGCCCTGTATGGTCCTCCAGGCTAGATGGAGCTGGGCTCTGTGTCCTACAGCCCTGTACAACCTCCCTAGGTGTTGAGTGTTTCTGTGTCCTAACACTACTCTGTAACCTCCCCAGGCTAGATGGAGCAGGGCTCCACAGCCCTGTGTGAGTGTTTCTGCTGGTGGAGCTGGGCTAACACTACTCTACAACCTCCCTAGGTGTTGAGGAGGTTTTCCACAGCCCTATGTATGGCCCTCCAGGCTAGAATCTGAGATGAGATCATATGATGTTGGTCCTCCAGGGCCTGTTGTCTGTGGTGGAGCAGAGGTTTATGGGTAGAGAGACAGATGGCTGGGCTGAACCCTGAAGATCCAGGATGGATTTGAGCTTCCTGATTGCTAGAGAATGTAAACATCTACTCCCCTGGCACCTGTCATCCAGTGTGCTGTCTGGGTTCTCAAAGCCCTGTGATGGTCCTCCAGGCTGATGGATGGGCTAAACATCCCTGTAAAAAACCTCCAGGCTAGATTGAAAAATCGGGTTGCAAATTCAGTTTAATCACTTAAAAAGATAGAACAAATAATACAACACATTTTGTGGCCCTAAACTCAAATATACAAATTGGCTCCAAAAAAACTTATTGTTCTCCATAAAATGTTTGAAAAAACAGCCCTTTTTAAATGA
>NC_088241.1:67200695-67238195 GCF_036934945.1 Oncorhynchus masou masou | reverse complement strand
AAAACTCATGTGACCACTTGACGGGATGTTATCGTTCTGGCTCATTTTTCAAAATAAAAGCCTGAAAATATGTTGACACCTTGAGGAAGCGATAGGAAAAGGTTCTGGTTCAAATCCCTTGAAATCCAGCAAAGAGAGGCGATGGAACATGGCGTTTTCAAAATAGAAGCAACTTCCTGTTTTGATTTTCCCCAGGGTTTCGCCTGCAATATCAGTTCTGTTATACTCAGAGACAATATTTTGACAGTTTTGGAAACTTGAGTGTTTCAAGTGTTTTTACTGAAGTACTTTCCACCACTGGTTGTCTAACATGTGACCATGCTACATAGGTGACATCATCTGCTGAAACCCATTTCTGCCTCAAAACTGAATTAATCTAAGATCAATTAATGTCAATAATGTTGATGTATTTTTTTATGAGGAAGTTTTTGACATCTCGTTAAGGATTTTGTGCTTCAATGAGCAGTATTTATGAATTTTGATTATGGGTAATAAATACATCTAACATTAGTATGCCAGCTAAGCCAGTCACTGAAACAATGCTGCTAACCAGCCAGCTACCTACTTCGTGCTGCAAACACAATGTTGAATGCTGTCTCACAAAAGCTAGCAAGCTACTGTAGTAATGCTAATGCTAAAATTATTATGAGTTTTCATGAAGCAGAAATTCTGCCACAAGTCATAGCAGTAGCCTCCCGACAGTAAATATGCTCAGGAGACCCAACAATACATTTAGGGTGGAAATATCTATGGATTGATTTCTAATAATATACTTCATTTTGGGGCTACAAGTCCACAACTTCGGACAACTTTAAACAGGCTAAGTCTGTAAATGTAAAGCTAGCTAACTTCCTTCAACTGGCATTGCACTTGCATCCGACTTCCTTTCACACATTTCTTTGCAGGAGAAAGCCTTTATTTTCTCACAATTAACTATTAAATCAAAATATTATAGTTTAGCTAGTTATTCAGTTTTTTTGCCATGGAGTTACGCGAGAGCGGAGTGATATTATAAATTAGGAACTATGTTTTCATTTTATAAATGGCAGATGCTCTCGAATATCTATATTTTTATCAGTACTATGACCTAAAAGGTCTACTGAGGGATGAATGTTGATGACGCCACCTGTCAGAAGACAATGCCACGATTGCACATCATGGTGTCACTACCTCCCAGCCCAATGAACAGACACAATATGGTCTAGCTCCGGAGTGGGCAATTCCAGCCGTTGAGGGCCTGATAGGTGTCACAGTTTTGCCCTAGCTCCCAGTTGACTCCACACCTGACTCCAATAATCACCTAATCATGATCTTTAGTTTAGAATGTAATTTGATTAATCATCTGTGTTTGCTAGGGATGGGGGGGGGAGTGTGACAACAATAGGCAGTCAAGGACTGGAGTGTTCCCACCCCTCTGGTCTAGCTGGTGGTCCTGTTAGCGTAGGCCACCGATCCCTCTGAGAGAAGCACTGATCCGAACCCTCAGCGCTGATGTCCATAAGATGCTTCCAATGTTTATACTGATAAATGAAACGAACGAGACGGCGGTCAGACGGAGGCAGGAGGGAGGCTCTACTCTCTGTGATCGCTAGGTAATAACTGACTAATAGAGCAATAACACTAGTGCCTCGGGCAAACCGTTCTGTTCTGTACACAGAGAGCAACACTTCATAGCAGAGATTTATGATCAGCGGGAAATTAATGTCTCAGTCTGTTCGCATTGAAGCTGGGAGAATACCAAACTCAGAGAGGATGAGAGAGATGTATTTTCTATATAGCATACAGTATATAGTGCATATTCCACATAGGGCTGTGGTCAGAAGTAGTGCATCAAATAGGGGATAGGCTGCCATTTGGGATGCCCCCCCCCCCAGATCTCCTACTGCAAGGGAAGAGTGAGAAACTAAACAAGTGTCTCCTTTTCATTGTTATACTGTGTTTCTTACTTACAGAGTCAATGACGTCTGAGGCTGCAGCAGTCAGAGGATCTGCTTCAAGTCGTTTGGAATGAATATCAATTAGTCCCGTCTATAAGCATCAGATAATAACAATGTCACAGCGCTGAATGGAATCTGTGGCCTGTAAAAAGCCCATTCACCATCTCCAGCCACGGCTGCAGACACAGGACTTGTTCACATCTCTCTCTAAATGTCCACATTGTCCTTTTGAGAGGCTGTAAAAAAAACACATACGTTTTCATAGAACTGAAAGTTAACATTCACAGTTCATTTGAGACGTTTTTTCCTGAAAGAGCCAATTTAGATACTTCACTTGTGAAGTTTTCTATCAAGAGGTCAGATTAAACATATACGAACCCTGGACTATTTAAGGGGCTTTCTTATATGGAATAGGTTGTGTTCCTACCGACGTAGGAAAATAATCTAATTTAATCCCTTTTTAGAAGTAATTTTAAGGCGTGAAAATGTCAAGAAAGTGCAAGGGGTGTTTGGACTTTCACTAACGACTGTATTTTAGAGGCTATTTATTCAGACATTTTGTATAATACCCCGTATAAACTGTTTTTATAATTATATTACAATTACTGATATATCACATGTCTTACTTTTATTTTCCTACCTCAGTAAAAGTAGGAAATGCATCACCTCCACTGTCATTCATTCTGAAGAGACTGGTTTGGATTTCTCTCTGATCATTTTCAGATCATTCCGGAACTTTGAGTGTTTATGACATATCCCCATCTCAATGGAGATCCTATTATTGTGACAGGGTAGGAAACAAAGTGTTTCCCAAGGGAGTGTCCTTTTTTATTTAACCCGGCAAGTCAGTTAAGAACTAATTCTTATTTTCAATGACGGCCTAGGAAGTTTTGTACCTTGTCAGCTCGGGGGTTTGAGCTTGCAACCTTCCGGTTACTAGTCCAATGCTCTAACCACTAGGCTTCCCAGCCGCCTCAGTGGGACCCTATAATCTTTGGCTACATTAAATGTTGTCTCTTACTTCAAGTAGCTATCATATTTATTTACTGTTGGACAAACAACATGCAGATTTAGCCCTACACCATCATTGGTATCAGGCTGTATATAATTATCTACGTTTGCTTTGACTAGGTACATTTATTAGCTAGCTACCTAGCCAGCTAACTATCAATTAGCATTTGCAGCTAACACTATTTGTTTTAGCCACACCTTGCTCAGAAAATACAAACTAGCTGTTTGCAGACAGTAAGAAACACAATCCAATAGTGTAATTATAGAACTCTAGTGGATGTATATTGAAACACAAAGTGGAAAGCAGCATCATTGTCAACAACATATTGTTGCTTTGACCATGCAAACTGTCGAGTGAATGATTGGCAAGTGATCTTGTGGCAAATAAAGGTGATTCTTATTCTAGACCAGACTACTTACAGAAACTCAGACACTTAAGAAACACAGTCTGTAAAAACATGACAAGGAACATCCTTATACCGAATCAAAAAGGATTTTGAGGGACAGTTGGCTCATTATGTACGTTGTTCAGAGTCTAATCAGGTTGGATTAGCCCTTCGATTAGCCCTTCCCCTGTCCCCTGCCCCCTGCTACCCTGTCTCAGTGTCTCCTGAATAGAGGATGAGAGACCAGGGCCTTGCCCTGTTTCCCTGCTACCCTGTCTCAGGGTCTCCTGAATAGAGGATGAGAGACCAGGGCCTTGCCCTGTTTCCCTGCTACCCTGTCTCAGGGTCTCCTGAATAGAGGATGAGAGACCAGGGCTTGCCCTGTTTCCCTGCTACCCTGTCTCAGGGTCAGGGCCTTGCCCTGTTTCCCTGCTACCCTGTCTCAGGGTCTCCTGAATAGAGGATGAGAGACCAGGGCCTTGCCCTGTTTCCCTGCTACCCTGTCTCAGGGTCTCCTGAATAGAGGATGAGAGACCAGGGCCTTGCCCTGTTTCCCTGCTACCCTGTCTCAGGGTCTCTGAAAAGAGGATGAGAGACCAGGGCCTTGCCCTGTTTCCCTGCTACCCTGTCTCAGGGTCTCTGAAAAGAGGATGAGAGACTCCCTGAGGGTCTCTGAAAAGAGGATGAGAGACCAGGGCCTTGCCCTGTTTCCCTGCTACCCTGTCTCAGGGTCTCTGAAAAGAGGATGAGAGACCAGGGCCTTGCCCTGTTTCCCTGCTACCCTGTCTCAGGGTCTCCTGAATAGAGGATGAGAGACCAGGGCCTTGCCCTGTTTCCCTGCTACCCTGTCTCAGGGTCTCTGAAAAGAGAAGGAGACATCTTGTTGTTCCACAGACAATAGTCCACTTCTGCTAAATCTGTTTGTCAATAATGTACTTAGCTTAAAATAATGTTGTACAGTACTCAACATACCGTTAAGTATTTTCTTAAACAAGGGAGATTGTTGGAGGGCCCCAAACATGCATCAGTTAGAGTGGAAACTGTGTTTGAGTAGAAGGCCTTGAATCAGGAAGTGAGAAAATTATACTTGTTATTTGTATTTTTTTGCCAAGGAGTGCAACACCTACATATTCCCAAACGGAACGCACCCCTGCTGCTTTCAAAGTACTTTCCATTCTCTTCAGATAAACAGCAGTGGTCCCCCTGAGCTCACAGCTACAAACGTGTCCTCTCTATCCCTCTGCATTAACGTCTGATTCCTCTATGGAGTCTCTGAGCATCTTAAAGCTTCCTCCCACACCCTCTCTCTAAATACCGCCTCAAACACATCTCTCCATCCACATAGATAAAGAAACAAAACTAAATGTACCAAAGAAAGACATACATCTCTCTCTCTCGCTCTCTCTCTGTATTTCTGTCTTAAAAAACACACAATAGAACATATTTAATATTCTACTTTAACTTAGCAACAAAAGAATAATAATAAAAAAAGCTTTAACCTACATTTCAACCTTGGGATTATCCCAGTGGGGAGTGGATGAGAGTAAATTGTTTTAGCATCATACTGAATGCAGTAGAAGAGACACTTTGTCTTGACAGCCCATAAACACTTAGCATCGGTTCACAGGGACAAGTACTTGGTAGCGGGGGGCTGTTACTGACACCATTCATCCCAAATGGCACCCAATTCAGGAGAAGAGAGAGAGAGAGGAGAGAGGTCCTGAGTGGAGAGAGGTCCTGAGTGGAGAGAGGTCCTGAGTAGAGAGAGGTCCTGAGTGGAGAGAGGTCCTGAGAGGAGAGAGGTCCCGAGTGGAGAGAGGTCCCGAGTGGAGAGAGGTCCCGTGAGGAGAGAGGTCCTGAGTGGAGAGAGGTCCCGAGTGGAGAGAGGTCCTGAGAGGAGAGAGGTCCTGAGTGGAGAGAGGTCCTGTGAGGAGAGAGGTCCTGAGTAGAGAGAGGTCCTGAGTGGAGAGAGGTCCTGCTTGGAGAGAGGTCCTGAGTAGAGAGAGGTCCTGAGTGGAGAGAGGTCCTGAGTGGAGAGAGGTCCTGAGTGGAGAGAGGTCCTGAGTGGAGAGAGGTCCTGTGAGGAGAGAGGTCCTGAGTGGAGAGAGGTCCCGAGTGGAGAGAGGTCCCGAGTGGAGAGAGGTCCTGAGTGGAGAGAGGTCCTGAGTGGAGAGAGGTCCTGAGTGGAGAGAGGTCCTGAGTGGAGAGAGGTCCTGTGAGGAGAGAGGTCCTGAGTGGAGAGAGGTCCTGTGAGGAGAGAGGTCCTGAGTGGAGAGAGGTCCTGAGAGGAGAGAGGTCCTGAGAGGAGAGAGGTCCTGAGGTCCTGTTATAGTTACCAGGAGACAATCTGACATTAGGATCAATCACCGCTAAAATTACACGCAAGTCAGATCTATAAAAGCAGAACTGTAAAATGTTTGTCTGTACGCCCACAGCGAGGCCACTAGTGACCAAAACAGAAATAACATTTGATTGTTTAATCTTAAGTCCATACTATTCTTTATTTGGGGTCTAGAAATGAAACAGTTTGAATATTGCAAAGCTGAAGACATGTCCTAATAACAGTTTTTAACAATCACTTTGGCACTAATTTCAGAACCTTGTGGTCCTTTTTCAAAACTCTAGACACAAAACTCATAACGGTCATCAGTTGTAACACAGGCTGTCCAAAGTTCAAAACATTGCATTGTGTATTCATATCTTTAAAGAAACCTTGCACTTGCAGAATCATTGGTTCAAATAACTAATTTATCATGAAATACCATAGTAACATTCATTTAGATCACACACACACAAGATACCGATAGTTTCACTGTGTAGTTGTTCCTACAATCATTAAATATTGTAGTACAAAATATGTGATACATGTTTCGTTATACTACTACACATAAATGCATCACTGTTAAAAGGACTAGTAGAGAGAATACTACAGAGTATTATCTCTAACAAAATATTACATTTATTGATGAAATACAATAAAATCACAACATTCACAAGGTTTCTTTGAATCAAAGCAAAAATAATTAGCTACAAAAAAGAACCAAAACGGTTAAACGTCAGCTGCAGTGTTCCTCACCTGGCTTACTGTAAAACATCACTGCAGTGTTCCTCACCTGGCTTACTGTAAAACATCACTGCAGTGTTCCTCACCTGGCTTACTGTAAAACATCACTGCAGTGTTCCTCACCTGGCTTACTGTAAAACATCACTGCAGTGTTCCTCACCTGGCTTAATGTAAAACATTAACTGCAGTGTTCCTCACCTGGTTTACTGTAAAACATCACTGCAGTGTTCCTCACCGGGCTTACTGTAAAACATCACTGCAGTGTTCCTCACCTGGCTTACCGTAAAACACCACTGCAGTGTTCCTCACCTGGCTTACTGTAAAACATCACTGCAGTGTTCCTCACCTGGCTTACCGTAAAACACCACTGCAGTGTTCCTCACCTGGCTTACTGTAAAACATCACTGCAGTGTTCCTCACCTGGCTTACTGTAAAACATCACTGCAGTGTTCCTCACCTGGCTTACCGTAAAACACCACTGCAGTGTTCCTCACCTGGCTTACTGTAAAACATCACTGCAGTGTTCCTCACCTGGCTTACCGTAAAACACCACTGCAGTGTTCCTCACCTGTCTTACTGTAAAAAGCAAAACAAAAGATTGATTACTGTACTTCTATATTTCCATCAACCCTGTCTTGTGGATTTGGCCACGGGTTCTCATCCACATCACAATGGATGTTTTCATTGGCCAAACATCTTGGGAAGAATCTTCTGGTGAATCCAGGCCTGACACTGGTCTGCCGTGATGTCATTGCATGCGTCATCCATGGCCTGGAGAAGGGCGGCTTGTTCGTGAGGGCGCCTATCATATACCTTCCACCTCCATGTGGAGAAAAATTCCTCAATCGGGTTGAGGAAAGGAGAGTATGGGGGTAAGCACAGGGTGGTAAATTGTGGATGGGCCTGAAACCAGGCTTGCACCATTTGAGCCTGGTGGAACCTGACATTATCCCACACAGTGACATAGGTCATGCTATCAGCTCTACAGACCTGATTTAGCTCATCAAAGACAGTTAAATTCGAACAGCGAATCATGTGGCTGCCTGCAACTCAATATATAGAGTATATAGAGTAGAGAGCTTTAGTTGTTGCTCGACCAAACATTAGAACAGGCGTAATCTAAGCAACTTTGACCGTGGTATGATTGTTGATGCCACACATGGTGATTCTAGCATCTCAGAAACAGCTGCCTTCCTGGGATTTTTACTCACTACAGTCTCTCGAATTTACAGAGAATGGTGCGATAAACAAAACACACTCAGTGAGCGGCAGTTCTGTGGGCAGAAACACCTTGTTAATGAGAGAGGTCAGAGGTGAATGTCTAGACTCATTCAAACTAACAGAAAGGCCACAAACGCTCAAATAACAGCTGTTTAAACAGTGGTGTGCAGAAGGGCATCTCATGACGTACGACGCCATGAATAATTCAGGCTGTTGTGGAGGCAAAAGGGGGTCCTATCCAGTGCTAGATAGGTGTACCTAATAAAGTGATTATACAGTAATGTCAAGTCTGAAAACATGGTCTGGAAAAGTGGTACATGGGACCGTAGAAACAGTGATAAAGAATGATGATGAAATATTACATCCATAGATAATGTCGTCCGATTGGTTCATGTTCCACGGTAAGTGGTGTCAATGGATCTCGTTATCCTGAAACTTTCATGATCTAAACATGGAATATTGTTTGTCAGTTTCCATAAAACTATACATTATTAAGAGTAACGCAACAGTTACTTATCCTTTTGAGCAGTTGTATCAATTGATAGTTAGATCATTGTAATGAAGTGAATAGACAGTCATCTCAGATGTAATGTGTGATTTGCATTTTGAAATGGTAATAATTTGATGTTAAATTGTGTCATTTTGAATAGGTGATTTTAGTTCAGTGAACAAATGATCTTAGTTTTATGTGTATTGTATCCAAGCAATTGGAAAAAAAGTGTTAGAGTTTTGAAAAATGTGCATTTTGATCATTGGTTGTGAGTTTTGTGTCTATAGTTTGTTTAAATGACATGAATGTTTCCAAAATTAGTGTCAAAGTGATTGTTAAAAACTATAAATGGACCAATAGGGAAGGAAACTGGGCGATCTCTAAAGGATTTAATAATGGAACAACCCCACTTTTTCATATATCAATATCACTTAACAAGCATTATGAGACCAGGCCAGGACCATGGATTTGATATTCTCTGCCATTTAAAAAAATCCAAGCTGCCATTTTAACCCTCTCTAATCACTTCAAAGAGCTGCAGATTAACGTATCATATTCTTCATGAACGGATTTAATAAGTCACACGTCTCCCGGTCACTAAACATTTAAAATAATACCCCTTTTTTTTCTTCTTCTTTTTACAAATCAAGAAAGCTAAACGGCAACACAGTTCAAAGAAGCAGATTGTAATGCATGTTATGATAATAAACCCAGAGAGTATTATCCTTTAAATCTCCCATGTAGCTACCCCGTCTCATCCCAACCCCCTCCTAAAATGGCTGTCATGTAGCTACCCCGTCTCATCCCAACCCCCTCCTAAAATGGCTGTCATGTACCCCGCTATCCCCCCCTCCTAAAATGACTGTCATGAAGCTACCCCATCCCATTCCAACCCCCTCCTAAAATGACTGTCATGTAGCTACCCCATCCCATTCCAACCCCTCCTAAAATGGCTGTCATGTAGCTACCCCATCCCATTCCAACCCCTCCTAAAATGGCTGTCATGTAAATCCCATTCCAACCCCTCCTAAAATGGCTGTCAAAATGACTGTCATGTAGCTACCCCATCCCATTCCAACCAACCCCTCCTAAAATGGCTGTCATGTAGCTACCCCATCCCATTCCAACCCCTCCTAAAATGTCTGTCATGTAGCTACCCCATCCCATTCCAACCCCTCCTAAAATGGCTGTCATGTAGCTACCCCATCCCATTCCAACCCCTCCTAAAATGGCTGTCATGTAGCTACCCCATCCCATTCCAACCCCTCCTAAAATGGCTGTCATGTAGCTACCCCATCCCATTCCAACCCCTCCTAAAATGGCTGTCATGTAGCTACCCCATCCCATTCCAACCCCTCCTAAAATGGCTGTCATGTAGCTACCCCATCCCATTCCAACCCCCTCCTAAAATGGCTGTCATGTAGCTACCCCATCCCATTCCAACCCCCATCCTAAAATGGCTGTCATGTAGCTACCCCATCCCATTCCAACCCCTCCTAAAATGGCTGTCATGTAGCTACCCCATCCCATTCCAACCCCTCCTAAAATGGCTGTCATGTAGCTACCCCTCCTAAAATGGCCCCATCCCATTCCAACCCCCTCCTAAAATGGCTGTCATGTAGCTACCCCATCCCATTCCATCCCATTCCAACCCTCCTAAAATGGCTGTCATGTAGCTACCCCATCCCATTCCAACCCCTCCTAAAATGGCTGTCATGTAGCTACCCCATCCCATTCCAACCCCTCCTAAAATGGCCCCCCCATCCCATTCCAACCCCTAAAATGGCTGTCATGTAGCTACCCCATCCCATTCCAACCCCCTCCTAAAATGGCTGTCATGTAGCTACCCCATCCCATTCCAACCCCCTCCTAAAATGGCTACTCCCATTCCAACCCTCCTCAAAATGGCTGTCAGCTACCCCATCCCATTCCAACCCCTTCCTAAAATGGCTGTCATGTAGCCCCCATCCCATTCCAACCCCTCCTCCTAAAATGGCTGTCATGTAGCTACCCCATCCCATTCCAACCCCCTCCTAAAATGGCTGTCATGTAGCTACCCCATCCCATTCCAACCCCTCCTAAAATGGCTGTCATGTAGCTACCCCATCCCATTCCAACCCCCATCCTAAAAAATGGCTGTCATGTAGCTACCCCATCCCATTCCAACCCCTCCTAAAATGGCTGTCATGTAGCTACCCCATCCCATTCCAACCCCCTCCTAAAATGGCTGTCATGTAGCTACCCCATCCCATTCCAACCCCTCCTAAAATGGCTGTCATGTAGCTACCCCATGTAGCTATCCCATTCCAACCCCTCTGGCTGTCATGTAGCTAATCCCATCCAAAATGGCTGTCATGTAGCTACCCCATCCCATTCCAACCCCTCCTAAAATGGCTGTCATGTAGCTACCCCATCCCATTCCAACCCCTCCTAAAATGGCTGTCATGTAGCTACCCCATCCCATTCCAACCCCCTCCTAAAATGGCTGTCATGTAGCTACCCCATCCCATTCCAACCCCCTCCTAAAATGGCTGTCATGTAGCTACCCCATCCCATTCCAACCCCCTCCCATTCCAAATGGCCAACCCCCATCCTAAAATGGCTGTCATGTAGCTACCCCATCCCATCCATCCCAACCCCTCCTAAAATGGCTGTCACATAGCTACCCCATCTCCATCCCAACCCCTGTCACATCCTAAAAAATGGCTGTCATGTAGCTACCCCATCCCATCCCAACCCCCTCCTAAAATGTCTGGCTCATGTAGCTACCCCATCCCATTCCAACCCCCCTCCTAAAATGGCTGTCTCATCCCATTCCAACCCCTCCTAAAATGGCTGTCATGTAGCTACCCCATCCCTTCCAACCCTCCTCATCCCATCCCATTCCAACCCCCTCCTAAAATGGCTGTCATGTAGCACCCCATCCCAGCCCCTCCTAAAATGGCTGTCATGTAGCTACCCCATCCCAACCCCTCCTAAAATGGCTGTCATGTAGCTACCCCATCTCATCCCAACCCCTCCTAAAATGTCTGTCATGTAGCTACCCCATCTCATCCACAACCCCCTCCTAAAATGGCTGTCATGTAGGCTGTCACCCCATCTCATCCCAACCCCTCCTAAAATGGCTGTCATGTAGCTACCCCGTCTCATCCCAACCCCCCTAAAATGGCTGTCATGTAGCTACCCCATCTGTCCCAACCCCCCATTCCAACCCCTCCTAAAATGGCTGTCAGGCTGAATTGACTGTCCTTCATTACATTCTCCTTCTATTCCTCCCCAGTTTATTAGAATGGAGGGCCTCAACCCCCTCCTAAAATGCACAGCCACACCAAAAAAACTAGGGAGATTTAGAAGGAGAATGTAATAAAGTACAGGCCTGTATTGTACCTCTGGGTTATGTTTAGGCGAGCTGGAGGAAGAAGGAGAGGAGGGAGAGGAGGGAGAGGAGGAAGTGGCAGTAGGGCACTGGCCAACCTCTCCTCCCTCTGTCTCTATTCAGCCCCATCAGTTTGTCCGGTCGAACCATCCTTCAGGACCGTTGTTAAAGCTATATCACAATGAGGATCAGAGAACTGTAAGGTAAAGCCACTTTAGCATTACGCTTTCCTTGAAACTAACCTTATATTTTCCTGAAAATGGCTAACCTTATATTTTCCTGGAAACTAACCTTATATTTTCCTGAAACTAACCTTATATTTTCCTGAAACTAAACCTTATAATTTCCTGGAAACTAACCTTATATTTTCCTTGAAACTAACCTTATATTTTCCTGGAAACTAACCTTATATTTTCCTTGAAACTAACCTTATATTTTCCTGAAACTAACCTTATATTTTCCTGGAAACTAACCTTATATTTTCCTTGAAACTAACCTTATATTTTCCTTGAAACTAACCTTATATTTTCCTGGAAACTAACCTTATATTTTCCTGGAAACTAACCTTATATTACATTTTCCTGGAAACTGAACCTTATATTATATTATCCTGGAAACTAACCTTACATTTTCTGAAACTAACCTTACATTTTCCTGGAAACTAATCTTATATGACATTTTCCTGGAAACTAACCTTACATTTTACTGAAAACTAACCTTACATTTTCCTGGAAACTAACCTTATATTATATTTTCCTTGAAACTAACCTTATATTTTCCTGGAAACTAACCTTATATTTTCCTTGAAACTAACCTTATATTTTCCTGGAAACTAACCTTATATTTTCCTGAAACTAACCTTATATTTTCCTGAAAACTAACCTTATATTTTCCTTGAAACTAACCTTATATTTTCCTTGAAACTAACCTTATATTTTCCTGGAAACTAACCTTATATTTTCCTGGAAACTAACCTTATATTTTCCTGAAACTAACCTTATATTACACATTTTCCTGAAAACGAACCTTATATTATATTATCCTGAAACTAACCTTACATTTTTCTGAAACTAACCTTACATTTTCCTGAAACTAACCTTATATTTTCCTTGAAACTAACCTTATATTTTCCTGGAAACTAACCTTATATTTTCCTGGAAACTAACCTTATATTACATTTTCCTGGAAACGAACCTTATATTATATTATCCTGGAAACTAACCTTACATTTTCCTGGAAACTAACCTTACATTTTCCTGGAAACTAATCTTATATTACATTTTCCTGGAAACTAACCTTACATTTTCCTGGAAACTAACCTTACATTTTCCTGGAAACTAACCTTATATTATATTATCCTGGAAACTAACCTTATATTTTCCTGGAAACTAACCTTATATTTTCCTTGAAACTAACCTTATATTTTTTCTGGAAACTAACCTTATATTTTCCTGGAAACTAACCTTATATTTTCCTGGAAACTAACCTTATTTTTCCTGGAAACTAACATTTTCCTGGAAACTAACCTTACTTTTCTGGAAACTAACCTTACATTTTACTGGAAACTATTTTCCTGGAAACTAACCTTATATTTTCCTGGAAACTAACCTTACATTTTTCTGAAAACTAACCTTACATTTTCCTGGAAACTAACCTTACATTTTCCTGGAAACTAACCTTACATTTTTACTGAAAACTAACCTTACATTTTCCTGGAAACTAACCTTATATTACATTTTCCTGGAAACTAACCTTGTATTACATTTTCCTGAAACAAACCTTATATTATCCTGGAAACTAACCTTATATTACATTTTACTGGAAACTAACCTTACATTGTACTGGAAACTGACCTTACATTGTACTGAAACTAACCTTACATTGTACTAGAAACTAACCTTACATTTTCCTGGAAACTAACCTTACATTTTACTGGAAACAACCTTATATTTTACTGAAACTAACCTTATATTACATTTTCCTGAAACTAACCTTATATTACATTTTCCTGGAAACTAACCTTATATTTTCCTGGATATTATCCTGGAAACTAACCTTACATTTTCCTGGAAACTAACCTTACATTTTCCTGGAAACTAACCTTACATTTCCTGAAACTAACCTTATATTTTCCTGGAAACTAACCTTATATTACATTTTCCTGGAAACGAACCTTATATTTTCCTTGAAACTAACCTTATATTTTCCTGGAAACTAACCTTATATTTTCCTGGAAACTAACCTTATATTACATTTTCCTGGAAACGAACCATATATTATATTATCCTGGAAACTAACCTTACATTTTTCTGAAACTAACCTTACATTTTTCTGGAAACTAATCTTATATTACATTTTCCTGGAAACTAACCTTACATTTTACTGAAAACTAACCTTACATTTTCCTGGAAACTAACCTTACATTATATTATATTTTCCTGAAACTAACCTTATATTTTCCTGGAAACTAACCTTATATTTTCCTTGAAACTAACCTTATATTTTCCTGGAAACTAACCTTATATTTTCCTGGAAACTAACCTTATATTTTCCTGGAAACTAACCTTACATTTTCCTTGAAACTAACCTTATATTTTCCTTGAAACTAACCTTATATTTTCCTGAAACTAACCTTATATTTTCTGGAAACTAACCTTATATTTTCCTGGAAACTAACCTTATATTACATTTTCCTGGAAACTAACCTTATATTATATTATCCTGAAACTAACCTTACATTTTTCTGGAAACTAACCTTACATTTTCCTGGAAACTAACCTTATATTTTCCTTGAAACTAACCTTATATTTTCCTGGAAACTAACCTTATATTTTCCTGGAAACTAACCTTACATTTTCCTAAACTAACCTACATTTTCCTGAAACTAACCTTAACCTTATATTATATTATCCTGGAAACTAACCTTACATTTTTCTGGAAACTAACCTTACATTTTCCTGGAAAACCTAATCTTATATGACATTTTTACTGGAAACTAACCTTACATTTTACTGAAAACTAACCTTACATTTTCCTGAAACTAACCTTATATTATATTTTCCTTGAAACTAACCTTATATTTTCCTGGAAACTAACCTTATATTTTCCTTGAAACTAACCTTATATTTTCCTGGAAACTAACCTTATATTTTCCTGGAAACTAACCTTATATTTTCCTGGAAACTAACCTTATATTTTCCTGGAAACTAACCTTATATTTTCCTGAAACTAACCTTATATTTTCCTGGAAACTAACCTTACATTTTACTGAAAACTAACCTTACATTTTCCTGAAACTAACCTTACATTTTTCTGGAAACTAATCTTATATTACATTTTACTGAAAACTAACCTTACATTTTCCTGGAAACTAACCTTACATTTTCCTGGAAACTAACCTTATATTACATTTTCCTGAAACAAACCTTATATTATCCTGGAAACTAACCTTATATTACATTTTACTGGAAACTAACCTTACATTGTACTGGAAACTGACCTTACATTGTACTGGAAACTAACCTTACATTGTACTAGAAACTAACCTTACATTTTCCTGGAAACTAACCTTACATTTTACCTGGAAACTAACCTTATTTTACTGAAACAACCTTATATTTTACTGGAAACTAACCTTATATTACATTTTCCTGGAAACTAACCTTACATTTTTCTGGAAACTAACCTTATATTATATTTTCCTGGAAACTAACCTTACATTTTCCTGGAAACTAACCTTACATTTTCCTGGAAACTAACCTTACATTTTCCTGGAAACTAACCTTATATTTTTTCCTGGAAACTAACCTTATATTACATTTTCCTGAAACTAACCTTATATTTTCCTGAAACTAACCTTATATTTTCCTGGAAACTAACCTTATATTTTCCTGGAAACTAACCTTATTTTCATGGAAACTTTACATTTTCCTGGAAACGAACCTTATATTATATTATCCTGGAAACTAACCTTACATTTTCTTGGAAACTAACCTTACATTTTCCTGGAAACTAATCTTATATTACATTTTCCTGGAAACTAACCTTACATTTTCCTGGAAACTAACCTTACATTTTCCTGGAAACTAACCTTATATTATATTATCCTGGAAACTAACCTTACATTTTCCTGGAAACTAACCTTATATTTTCCTAACCTTACATTTCCTGAAACTAACCTTATATTATATTTTACTGGAAACTAACCTTACATTTTACTGGAAACTGACCTTACATTGTAACTGGAAACTGACCTTACATTGTAACTGGAAACTAACCTTACATTGTACTAGAAACTAACCTTATATTACATTTTACTGGAAACTAACCTTACATTGTACTGGAAACTGACCTTATATTACATTTTCCTGGAAACTAACCTTACATTTTACTGGAAACAACCTTATATTTTACTGGAAACTAACCTTATATTACATTTTCCTGGAAACTAACCTTATATTACATTTTCCTGGAAACTAACCTTATACTACATTTTCCTGGAAACTAACCTTACATTTTACTGGAAACTAACCTTACATTGAACTGGAAACTAACCTTACATTTTCCTGGAAACTAACCTTACATTACGATTTCCTGGAAACTAACCTTACATTTTACTGGAAACTAACCTTACATTTTCATGGAAACTAACCTTACATTACGATTTCCTGGAAACTAACCTTGTATTTTCCTGGAAACTAACCTTATATTATGATTTCCTGGAAACTAACCTTATATTTTCATGGAAACTAACCTTACATTTTCATGGAAACTAACCTTGCATTTTTCCTGGAAACTAACCTTGCATTAAGATTTCCTGAAACTAACCTTGCAAAAAGTTAGAAGAATGCTGTATACAAATAAAAATCCATATGTTAAGAGTTAGAAATCATGGTGAGAATGGCAGACAATGGTGTTCTTGTTATACAAAATAAAGAGCATCAAACTATGTCAAACATGCCATTGGGGTAAAATACAACACACACATTTCTTTCGGTAATTATGCTCTTCACAACATCTGAGGTGAGAAACCATAGAACGGGAGAAGGTGTAAAAGCATCAAATACCAAATGAGAGGAAATTACTCATCAAGTGATTATGAAGCTGTTGGCTATTATGAAAATCAGAGGGTGAGGAGAGGAGGGAGGAAGGAGGAGGTGTGAGGAGGGGGAGGAGGAAGGAGGAGGAGAGGAGGAGGGAGGGGGAGGAGGATGGAGAAGGGAGGAGGAAGAGGAGGGGAGGAGGAGGGAAGAGGAGGAGGTGTGAGGCGAGGAGGAGGGAGGAGGGGCCCCTGTTAACACACCATAACCCCCATCTCCATAAACTCCATAAACATCTCCATAAACAAGCCCCTGTTAAAACACACCATAACCCCCATCTCTATAAACAAGCCCCTGTTAAACCCCCATAACCCCCATCTCCATAAACATAACCCCCATCTCTATAAACAAGCCCCTGTTAAAACACCCCATAACCCCCATCTCCATAAACAAGCCCCTGTTAAAACCCCCATCCCCCATCTCATAAACAAGCCCATGTTAAAACACCCCATAACCCCCATCTCCATAAACAAGCCCCTGTTAAAACACACCATAACCCCCATCTCCCCATATAAAACAAGCCCCTGTTAAAACCCCACCCCCATCCTATAAACAAGCCCTGTTAACACCCCATAACCCCCCATCTCCATAAACAAGCCCCAACACCCCATAACCCCCATCTCCATAAACAAGCCCCTGTTAACACCCCATAACCCCCATCTCCATAAACAAGCCCTGTTAACACCCCATAACCCCCATCACCATAAACAAGCCCCTGTTAACACCCCATAACCCCCATCTCTATAAACAAGCCCTCACCCCATAACCTCCCAACACCCCATAACCCCCATCTCCATAAACAAGCCCTGTTAACACCCCATAACCCCCATCTCTATAAACAAGCCCTGTTAACACCCCATAACCCCATCCCCATAAACAAGCCCCTGTTAACACCCCATAACCCCCAGCTCCACCGGGCCTCACCTGACCAGACTGACTGCTTACAGGTAATCACACTGACAAGAAAGGGGCAATCTGCAGTTCAAATAACAACAAAGTGGTTACCCAACCACTGATCTGGTAAACAGCTGAGCGGTGGGGCCGGAGAAATCTTAAATCTTAAGTTTCAGATTTCCCCTTTAATGCACCACACTTCATAAATCACATCTCGTAATCTGGAATTTTCCTTAATGGCAACGAGGCAGGCAGGCATCCAAGAGGCCTCGCCTCTGACTGTGGGCCCTGGGGCCCCCACGTCTATTAACCTTATTGATTTTGGAGCCCCGCTGGGCCCCACATAGCCCCCCTCCCCCCTCTGCTGCCCAGCTGAAGTGGATCAATCCTCTGCCGGGGGCCACAACTCCATAACAACCCTCCTCACAGAGACCTCTGTTTACTGATCTGAAACTAATACTCACACACTGTAGACTGGATACTGATGTAGACTGTAGACTGGATACTGATGTAGACTGGATACTGAAGTAGACTGTAGCCTGGATACTAATGTAGACTGTAGACTGGATACTGATGTAGACTGGATACTGAAATAGACTGTAGACTGGATACTAATGTAGACTGTAGACTGGATACTGATGTAGACTGGATACTGAAGTAGACTGTAGACTGGCTACTGATGTAGACTGTAGACTGGATACTGATGTAGACTGTAGACTGGATACTGGTGTAGACTGTAGACTGGATACTGATGTAGACTGTAGACTGGATACTGATGTAGACTGTAGACTGGATACTGGTGTAGACTGTAGACTGGTTACTGATGTAGACTGTAGACTGTAGACTGGATACTGGTGTAGACTGGATACTGAAGTAGACTGTAGACTGGATACTAATGTAGACTGTAGACTGGATACTGATGTAGACTGGATACTGACTGTAGACTGGATAGACTAACTGGATACTAATGACTGTAGACTGGATACTGATGTAGACTTGTTGCTGATGAAGACTGTAGACTGGTTACTGATGTAGACTGTAGACTGGATACTGGTGTATACTGGTTTATACAGTAGACTGGATACGGATGTAGACTTGTTGCTGATGTAGACTGTAGACTGGTTAATGATGTAGACTGTAGACTGGATACTGATGTAGACTGGATACTGAAGTAGACTGTAGACTGGATACTAATGTAGACTGTAGACTGGATACTGATGTAGACTGGATACTGAAGTAGACTGTAGACTGGCTACTGATGTAGACTGTAGACTGGATACTGATGTAGACTGTAGACTGGATACTGGTGTATATTGTAGACTGGATACTGATGTAGACTGTAGACTGGATACTGATGTAGACTGTAGACTGGATACTGGTGTAGACTGTAGACTGGTTACTGATGTAGACTGTAGACTGGATACGGATGTAGACTGGATACTGAAGTAGACTGTAGACTGGATACTAATGTAGACTGTAGACTGGATACTGATGTAGACTGGATACTGAAGTAGACTGTAGACTGGCTACTGAAGTAGACTGTAGACTGGATACTAATGTAGACTGTAGACTGGATACTGATGTAGACTTGTTGCTGATGAAGACTGTAGACTGGTTACTGATGTAGACTGTAGACTCGATACTGGTGTAGACTGTAGACTGGATACTGGTGTATCCAGTAGACTGGATACGGATGTATACTGGTGTATACAGTAGACTGGATACGGATGTAGACTTGTTGCTGATGTAGACTGTAGACTGGTTACTGATGTAGACTGTAGACTGGATACTGATGTAGACTGTAGACTGGATATGGATGTAGACTTGTTGCTGATGTAGACTGTAGACTGGTTACTGATGTAGACTGTAGACTGTAGACTGGATACTGGTGTAGACTGTAGACTGGATACTGGTGTAGACTGTAGACTGGATACTGGTGTAGACTGTAGACTGGATACTGGTGTAGACTGTAGACTGGTTACTGATGTAGACTGTAGACTGTAGACTGGATACTGGTGTAGACTGTCAACTGGATACGGATGTAGACTTGTTGCTGATGTAGACTGTAGACTGGTTACTGATGTAGACTGTAGACTGGATACTGATGTAGACTGGATACTGGATTGTTGGAGACTGGATACGGATGTAAACTTGTTGCTGATGTAGACTGTAGACTGGTTACTGATGTAGACTGTAGACTGGATACTGATGTAGACTGGATACTGGATAGTGGAGACTGGATACGGATGTAGACTTGTTGCTGATGTAGACTGTAGACTGGTTACTGATGTAGACTGTAGGTAGACTGTAGACTGATGTAGATTGTAGAATGGACAACAGCCAAAATATTTAATTTGTAGTTGCAAGGGAATCTACAGATAATTGATTGAATTTAACAGTGGATTTAAACTAGCAAACTGACTCTCTCTCTCTCCATCCATCCATCCATCAATCAGAAAAAAAGACATCTGTTCAAACAATCCAGTGTGATTTTAAACTTTGAACACATTTTTTTAGTGCCCAGCTGTAAAAACCCTCTGTTGTACACTTAAACCCAATAACACTGCAGTGAGATGTACTGCAGTAGACCTAGCAACAGCATCTTGTACCGTAGTAGACCTAGCGACAGCCTCTTGTACCGTAGTAGACCTAGCGACAGCCTCTTGTACCATAGTAGACCTAGCGACAGCCTCTTGTACCGTAGTAGACCTAACAACAGCCCGTTGTACTGTAATAGACCTAACAACAGCCCGTTGTACTGTAATAGACCTAACAACAGCCCGTTGTACTGTAATAGACCCAACAACAGCCCGTTGTACTGTAATAGACCTAACAACAGCCCGTTGTACTGTAATAGACCTAACAACAGCCCGTTGTACTGTAATAGACCTAACAACAGCCCGTTGTACTGTAATAGACCTAACAACAGCCTGCTGTACTGTAATAGACCTAACAACAGCCTGTTGTACTGTAATAGACCTAACAACAGCCTGTTGTACTGTAATAGACCTAACAACAGCCTGTTGTACTGTAATAGACCTAACAACAGCCTGTTGTACTGTAATAGACCTAACAACCTAGCCCGTTGTACTGTAATAGACCTAACAACAGCCTGTTGTACTGTAATAGACCTAACAACAGCCTGTTGTACTGTAATAGACCTAACAACAGCCTGTTGTACTGTAATAGACCTAACAACAGCCTGTTGTACTGTAATAGACCTAACAACAGCCTGTTGTACTATAATAGACCTAACAACAGCCCGTTGTACTGTAATAGACCTAACAACAGCCTGTTGTACTGTAATAGACCTAACAACAGCCCGTTGTACTGTAATAGACCTAACAACAGCCTGTTGTACTGTAATAGACCTAACAACAGCCCGTTGTACTGTAATAGACCTAACAACAGCCTGTTGTACTGTAATAGACCCAACAACAGCCTGTTGTACTGTAATAGACCTAACAACAGCCTGTTGTACTGTAATAGACCTAACAACAGCCTGTTGTACTGTAATAGACCTAACAACAGCCTGTTGTACTCTAATAGACCTAACAACAGCCCGTTGTACTGTAATAGACCTAACAACAGCCCGTTGTACTGTAATAGACCTAACAACAGCCCGTTGTACTGTAATAGACCTAACAACAGCCTGTTGTACTGTAATAGACCTAACAACAGCATGTTGTACTGTAATAGACCTAACAACAGCACGTTGTACTGTAATAGACCTAACAACAGCCCGTTGTACTGTAGTAGACCTAACAACAGCCAGTTGTACTGTAATAGACATAACAACAGCCTGTTGTACTGTAATAGACCTAACAACAGCCTGCTGTACTGTAATAGACCTAACAACAGCCTGTTGTACTGTAATAGACCTAACAACAGCCTGTTGTACTGTAATAGACCTAACAACAGCCTGTTGTACTGTAATAGACCTAACAACAGCCTGTTGTACTGTAATAGACCTAACAACAGCCTGTTGTACTGTAATAGACCTAACAACAGCCCGTTGTACTGTAATAGACCTAACAACAGCCCGTTGTACTGTAATAGACCTAACAACAGCCTGTTGTACTGTAATAGACCTAACAACAGCCTGTTGTACTGTAATAGACCTAACAACAGCACGTTGTACTGTAATAGACCTAACAACAGCCCGTTGTACTGTAGTAGACCTAACAACAGCCAGTTGTACTGTAATAGACATAACAACAGCCTGTTGTACTGTAATAGACCTAACAACAGCCTGCTGTACTGTAATAGACCTAAAATAATTTACAAGCACTGCACCATTGTCTGTAATGCTGACTGTTCAGACTGATGTGTAAACCAGTACAGGCTGTATGTGATGGAATCCTAAGCATCAGTGCCTGCAGCATCAGTGTCTGCAGCATCAGTGTCTGCAGCATCAGTGTCGGGAGCAAATTCTCCGCAGCGTCCATGTCTGCAGCATCAGTGTCTGCAGCATCAGTGTCACCATCCTTCTCCGCAGTCCATGTCTGCAGCATCAGTGTCTGCAGCATCAGTGTCGGGAGCAAATTCTCCGATCAGTGTCTGCAGCATTAGTGTCTGCAGCATCAGTGTCGGGAGCATCCTTCTCCGCAGCGTCCATGTCTGCAGCATCAGTGTCTGCAGCATCAGTGTCGGCAGCATCCTTCTTCGCAGCGTCCATGTCTGCAGCATCAGTGTCTGCAGCATCAGTGTCTGCAGCATCAGTGTCTGCAGCATCAGTGTCTGCAGCATCAGTGTCGGGAGCATCCTTCTCCGCAGCATCAGTGTCTGCAACATCAGTGTCTGCAGCATCAGTGTCTGCAGCATCAGTGTCGGGAGCATCCTTCTCCGCAGCGTCCATGTCTGCAGCATCAGTGTCTGCAGCATCAGTGTCTGCAGCATCAGTGTCATGCTACAGCTGGTCTGGTCTCTTGTCGTCTTCGACTCCCGGTCTCGTCTCTGACTTGTCATCATCAGCCGGTGTCACAGGAGCGCAGCGTGCTCCCCGGGCAAATCTGTAAACTCCATTTTAAACTGCATGGAGAAAGTGACTGTCATCATCTGTGAACACCAATTTAATCTGCATGGAGAAAGTTACTGTCATCAGCTGTGACAGTAAAATCCTCTGGGCCAGGCCCTTACTCAGAGCCACTTCACTTCCCCCTCCATATCAGTGTCAAACCCAGACATTAAACCATTATGGACGTCATAAATCTGCTACGGAGAACTTCTCTTCTTTCTCTGTCACTCAACTACGCAGAATGGGTTTCTACAGGGCCACGGCGCTGATACATCAGGTTAGGGACGCACGCACATACACACACACACACACACACACACACACACACACACACACACACACACACACACACACACACACACACACACACACACACACACTGCAGGTGTGTATGCGGTGAAAATAACAATAATGAGAATGACTATTGGTCCTCCACTGTTTTAGGGTAGGTGAGATGCTAACGTCCCACCAGGCCAACATCCGGTGAAACTGCAGAGCGCTAACAGTCTAAATACACCATTCGTTATATTAAACATTCTTGTAAATACACGTACTGTATCTTACATCATTTAAAAGATCAACGTCTTATTAATCCAGCCGCTTTGTCAGATTTCAAAAAGGCTTTACTGCGAAAGCAAACCATGCGATTTTCTGAGCTCCACGCACACACAAGTATTACTAGCATTTTCCAACCAAGCATTAGCGTCACGAAAGTCAGAAATAACAATAAAATGAATCGCTTACCATTGAAGATCTTCCTCTGATGGCAATGCCAAGTGTCTGAATGTTCACTACACAGTGAATGTTCATTTTGTTTGCTAAAATCCATGTCTACGAAACGTTTGTAAACCGGTTGCGTCGTGATTTCCGTCTCATTCAACTTTGGACGAAGCGTTCGTGGTAATTACGCACACGAAACAAACGTTTATCCAGTCATGGTTGGTTTCATTGCAATCCGCTGGTTGTTATTAACACAACCATACTTGTTGTTTCTTTTCCCGGGACATATTGAGCGAAACAAACCTATTTGAAGACACCAATCAATGACCTCATTGCGCACCAATGGTAGGACCGGTCTATCGTTGATTGACTCTATTTTGGCCCAATGACCACTGATCATCTTGAACTCTAGCTTGGAAGATAGCCAATGAGCTGAGGTAAATGGCAATATGTAATGGTTATACCTTCGAAGACCAGCCTTTGTCGTAAACTCTGGCGTAAAAGAGGGTAATTCGCCATTGCAAATCCTACTTGACGGAGCCACGGGTGTTACGCATACCATTACATAGTAAATAGCTTTCTCAGCAAGTTTATCTTTAAATTATGGTGAATAAATCAGGAATAGCTAAAACAAAGACTAGGTATACAGATTTAACCCAAATTATAGAGGAAATTGATAGAGAAAGCAAGACCAAGTTGCTTCAACACCTTCTGTCCCCTCTACCTCTGTCCCTTCTGCTCCAAGCAGTGGTGTTTGCCTGCCCAGATTCATCTCTACCTCTGTCCCTTCTGCTCCAACCAGTGGTGTTTACCTGCCCAGATTCATCTCTCCCTAAGCTTTCTAATGGGCTCTCTGGGGCCTTCAGCCCAGGGGGCTTTCTGGGGCCTTCAGCCCACGCAGCTCTGGGGCCTTCAGCCCAGGGGGTTCACTGGTCCTTCAGCTCAGGGGGTTCTCTGGTACTTCAGCCCAGGTGGTTCACTGGGGCCTTCAGCCCAGGGGCCTCTCTTGGGCCTTCAGCGCAGGGGGTTCCCTGGGGAATTCAGCCCAGGGGGTTCACTGGGGCCTTCAGCTCAGGGGGCTTTCTGGGGCCTTCAGCCCATGCAGCTCTGGGGCGTTCAGCCCATGCAGCTCTGGGGCCTTCAGCCCACGCAGCTCTGGGGCCTTCAGCCCACGCAGCTCTGGGGCCTTCCGCCATCGCAGCTCTGGGGCCTTCAGCCCACGCAGCTCTGGGGCGTTCAGCTGAGGTAGCTAATGATTTCAGCCAGGTCATCCGCGACAACAGTCAGTATTCCATCCAGGTCTGAGTACGTCGGGAGATTATGTGGAAGCCTGCCACTTGAGGCAACGGTGAGCATCGTTGCCTTCAAGTAGGTTTTGGTTTTGCTTGGACATTGTGGATGGGGAATCAAATGGGTAGAAGCATTTGATTTTGATCTGATTTTAAATGTTGCATGTTCAAATCCAGCAGTAAATAGTTGTTTTTGATAGTTTTGTTTTAAGCTTAGCCCAATTGTAAACATTTGCAGTTTTTGCATAACCTTAAGAATTTGAATTTAATGCCTAAGCTTAACCTTAAACACTTCGAAATTGGACGTTTGGAACATCTAATTCTGATATGAGACTCTGAGAGCTGGTAGCCTGATCTTCAGGAAGAGGAAACACCAACATAAAGTGTGTTAACAGGGCGTTGGGCCTCCACGACACCAATATGAAGTGTGTTAACAGGGCGTGGGCCTCCACGACACCAACATAAAGTGTGTTAACAGGACGTTGGGCCTCCACGACACCAATATAAAGTGTGTTAACAGGGTGTTGGGCCTCCACGACACCAACATAAAGTGTGTTAACAGGGCGTTGGGCCTCCACGACACCAATATAAAGTGTGTTAACAGGGCATTGGGCCTCCACGACACCAATATAAAGTGTGTTAACAGGGCGTTAGGACTCCACGACACCAATATAAAGTGTGTTAACAGGGCGTTGGGCCTCCACGACACCAACATAAAGTGTGTTAACAGGGCGTTGGGCCTCCACGACACCAATATAAAGTGTGTTAACAGGGCGTTGGGCCTCCACGACACCAATATAAAGTGTGTTAACAGGGCGTTAGGACTCCACGACACCAATATAAAGTGTGTTAACAGGGCGTTGGGCCTCCACGACACCAATATAAAGTGTCTTAACAGGGCGTTGGGCCTCCACGACACCAATTTAAAGTGTTTTAACAGGGCGTTGGGCCTCCACGAGCCAGAACTGCTTCACTGAACCTTGTGTCTGGAACTCTATTGAAGGGATGCGACACCATTCTCCCACAAGAATTTCCATAATATGGTGTTTTGTTGACGGTGGTTGTCATGACGTTGGCCTGGGGGTAGGTTTATGACAGTCATAAATACCTCTACCCCCCTTTTTCCTCTCTCTACCCTACTGATGTTACATTTGCTAAACCCTTTGGTTAACATAGAGATTCTGGGAACATCAGAAGGTGGGGGGAAATTAACTATATTCTGGTAATCCGACAAAATGAACATGCGGTGGTACTTAATGAATATGATGTCAGTTCAGTTGTCATCTGAGACATTCTCATCAATGAAAGATGACATAAACTCTACAGTGGAAAGTCTACACATGGAATTGTTGTTCAATTTAAATGTTTGAATATGAAATTATTCGTGATGGGATGAAATGTGATTTTAGCTTCAGAAATGTGAGATTTTGGTTTTCATAATATAGGGCTCTGCTCAATCAGTGGCCCGCCCCTGTGAAGGGACATGGGCTATAAAAAATGTCAAACACGCCCTCCTCTCCCTTCCTATATCAGCCCTTGATGACAATATAACCTCCTGTTCCGAGGATGTGAGGACGACGGTCCTATGTCAGAATGGTTCAGATAATAACTACAGAACGAAGCTAACATCAGCCTGAGCTTTGGTTGCAAATGGTATGAACTTTGAACTCTTATTCACTACAGAAGTGATACCTCCTAGCCGTTGAGTGAGCAACAGCATATGCAAACGAGGGATACTGTATTTACGATAGCAAAGCTTCGCCCTTTGTTCCTCAGTCTTCCCGCTCTTTCACTCAAACCCAGCCCCTTTTCTAATGTGTAACCAGCTGTCATATCTGTTCCGCCCGCCAGGGACGTTTTCCTTTATGATGTAATTTGTAATCAAGTTATGATTTAATTATGTGTATGTGTAATTATGTGTGATTTGTTAGGTATTTAGTAAATAAACAATTAAACCCAATTGTGTATTGCTGTTTCAACTTGTTAGCCAGGGTTCGTGCAGATAACCAAGAATTTACAACTTTCAGACGAGACTGAATTAAGATGCCGATTAATATTGACGGCTATTGATGTAAAATATCACTTGGTCTTTAAGAGTTTATTCGGAGGATAACATCTCTATAAATATTATTTTGTGGTGCCGACTCTCTCGTTATTTACATGATTATCACAATCAGGTAATATAAATTACAGATAAATTATTTAAATCGAATAGCATGTCATATCACTTATTCCGGCATAGCCAAAGACACAACATGGTGGAAAACTTTGTCTCAGGCAACGCCAAGAAGTTTTCAATTGGGTTGAGATTTGGTGACTGAGATGGCCATGGCATATGGTTTACATCGTTTTCATGCTCATTAAACTATTTAATGATCACTTATACCATGTTGAAAGAGGCATTGTCATGGTAGCACCAACTATTGGCCAAAATAATGACATGCCCAGCATTTTTATACGTGAACATGATGAGATGTTAATTGCTTAATTAACACACACCTGCTTTCAATATATTTTGTATCCCTCATTTACTTAAGTGTTTCCACTATTTTGTCAGTTACCTGTAACTCTCTATATCCTATAACTCTCTACGTATGTCACTTACGTAGTGTACTGCAATATTCCATGCAAATCTCACAGATCTAAAGAACACTCCAAGGTGTTTCACTGAAAGTGTTTTACGGTTTAATGGTTGGTGTGATCTGTCAATCCCATTTGGTGTCACCCAGCCTTGATGGCAGGGACTTACAAGGTTCAGCAGGCTTTAGCCCAGAGAGAGGGGGAACCGAGGAGGTGGTGGGGGTAAGGGGGGTCAGGGACTTACAAGGTTCAGCAGGCTTCAGCCCAGAGAGAAGGGGTACCGAGGAGGTGGTGGGGGTAAGGGGGGTCAGGGACTTACAAGGTTCAGCAGGCTTCAGCCCAGAGAGAGGGGGAACCGATGAGGTGTTGGCGTTAAGGGGGGGGGGGGAGTTCCAATCAGAGCGAAAATCCCTACTCTGGCAGACCTGGAGCATCCGGACAGATTTGGGAAGGCGATGCCAATGGGGGATCATGGGAGTGTCCGTCTGCTTCCCAGAGTGCATTGCTCACAGCTGATGTAGAAACCAGGGAGGGAAGGGAAGCCCAGGCCAGGCCGATCGGCTGCAAAAAGGCTCTCCTCTCCACTCCTTTCCTTCCCACTACTCTCCTCTCCACTCCTTTCCTTCCCACTACTCTCCTCTCCCCTTGAAACGTACCTACATAGGACAATGTTGTAGCTGTATGACCTTATAGAAGTACTGTCTCATCCATTGACGTGCAGATCGTATTTGGGTGATTTGATTTATTCTACATTCTATCTAATCTAAATGGAGTCCTTCAGTCCTCCTGATTCAGTTTAATATTGTGGAACCATATTTCCATGAGAGACACATCACCACCTGCTGCTTTAACCCGTTTACCTCATATCACGGGGCCGAAGGAAAGGGGATCCGGCACGGGAGAGGCCCCGCGTAGCGCCAGCTAAAATAATTAGATGACACCTCCAATTGTCTCGTCACCTCCCTTAACCGAGTCATGCTAATTAAATGAAGAGAAGCCCAGACAATTCCACTGACTTGTCCATCTTAGAGAAATGTTATTTGTTTTAAAACTAGCGCTGAGGCCCAGGCTTGTAAATTCCTGCAGCATGCTGCGGTGGATTAAAAGGACAGTCACTAGGATGCTAGGTCCTACTGGGGTAATGGTCAGTGGCCTGTCCAGCCGTCCCTGCTGTTTTAGGTAAATTAACGTTGGCCGGGAAGTGTATATCCATTGTTTTAAAACACTTTTAAAATCATGGGCAACACAACACACTGAAGAAGGTTAATAGCATGCTAGCATGTAGACAAACACATCCACCCTGTAATTAACCTATCCACATTCAGACATACCATAATATTTGATAGCGGTGGAGATATTGATGAAACGGATTTGTTCAATGTTGTGGTTTAGGAACCAAGAATGAGGATATCGCTTTATTGAAAAAAAAAGATTAAGATCAAAGATAGAAAGGTAAAGAATTATGTTCAGAGTTCTCTGAAATCTCAATAATATTTTGTCAGTAGCAGGGCTTTTATGAGAACATCCTGCAGATCAGGGGAGATGGAGGGGCTGTCCTGGGGGGCTGTACCGGGATATAGGTTAATGAATATAGACTAGTGGATATAGGTTAATGAATATAGACTAGTGGATATAGGTTAATGAATATAGACTAGTGGATATAGGTTAATGAATATAGACTAGTGGATATAGGTTAATGAATATAGACTAGTGGATATAGGTTAATGAATATAGACTAGTGGATATAGGTTAATGAATATAGACTAGTGGATATAGGTTAATGAATATAGACTAGTGGATATAGGTTAATGAATATAGACTAGTGGATATAGGTTATTGAATATAGACTAGTGGATATAGGTTAATGAATATAGACTAGTGGATATAGGTTATTGAATATAGACTAGTGGATATAGGTTAATGAATATAGACTAGTGGATATAGGTTATTGAATATAGACTAGTGGATATAGGTTAATGAATATAGACTAGTGGATATAGTTTAATGAATATAGACTAGTGGATATAGGTTAATGAATATAGACTAGTGGATATATAGAGGGGGCTTAATGAATATAGACTAGTGGATATAGGTTAATGAATATAGACTATGGATATAGGTTAATGAATATAGACTAGTGGATATAGTTAATGTATAGACTAGTGGATATAGATTAATGAATATAGACTAGTGGATATAGGTTAATGAATATAGACTTGAATATAGTCTAGTGGATGATTAATGAATATAGACTAGTGGATATAGATTCATGAATATAGACTAGTGGATATAGGTTAATGAATATAGACTTATATATTCATGAATATAGACTAGTGGATATAGGTTAATGAATATAGACTAGTGGATATAGGAATTAGACTTGGATATAGTTAATGAATATATACTAGTGGAATGAATATAGACTAGTGGAGGCTTAATGAATATAGACTAGTGGATATAGGTTAATGAATATAGACTAGTGGATATAGGTTAATGAATATAGACTAGTGGATATAGATTAATGAATATAGACTAGGGATATAGGTTAATGAATATAGACTAGTGGATATATAATGTCTAGTGGATATAGATGAGACTAGTGGATATCCGAATATAGACTAGTGGATATAGATTAATGAATATAGACTTGGATATATAGAATATAGACTAGTGGATATAGATGAATGAATATAGACTAGTGGAGATATAGGGATAGTAGGATATAGGTTAATGAATATAGACTAGTGGATATAGGTTAATGAATATAGACTAGTAGATATAGATACTAGTGGATATAGGTTATTGAATATAGACTAGTGGGTTATAATATAGGATATAGGTTAATTAATATAGACTAGTGGATGATGAATATAGACTAGTTAATAGCTTGAATATAGACTAGTGGATATAGGTTAATGAATATAGACTAGTGGATATAGATTAATGAATATAGACTAGTGGATATAGGTTAATGAATATAGACTAGTGGATATAGAATATAGACTAGTGGATATAGATTAATGAATTAGACTAGTGGATATAGTTAATAATGACTAGTGGATAGGGTTAATGAATATAGACTAGTGGATATAGGTTAATGAATATAGACTAGTGGATATAGGTTATGAATATAGGTGGATATAGATTAATGAATATAGACTAGTGGATATAGGTTAATGAATATAGACTAGTGGATATAGGTTAATGAATATAGACTAGTGGATATAGATTAATGAATATAGACTAGTGGATATAGATTAATGAATATAGACTAGTGGATATAGGTTAATGAATATAGACTAGTGGATATAGATTAATGAATATAGACTAGTGGATATAGGTTAATGAATATAGACTAGTGGATATAGGTTAATGAATATAGACTAGTGGATATAGATGAGGGATGTAGGTTAATGAATATAGACTAGTGGATATAGGTTAATGAATATAGACTAGTGGATATAGATTAATGAATATATACTAGTGGATGTAGGTTAATGAATATAGACTAGTGGATATAGATTAATGAATATAGACTAGTGGAGATGTCATGGGGGCTCCATATAGTTTAATGAATTTAGACTAGTGGATATAGGTTAATGAATATAGACTAGTGGATATAGGTTAATGAATATAGACTAGTGGATATAGATTAATGAATATAGACTAGTGGATATAGGTTAATGAATATAGACTAGTGGATATAGGTTAATGAATATAGGTGGATATAGGTTAATGAATATAGACTAGTGGATATAGGTTAATGAATATAGACTAGTGGATATAGATTAATGAATATAGACTAGTGGATATAGATTAATGAATATAGACTAGTGGATATAGATTAATGAATATAGACTAGTGGATATAGTTGAATATAGTTAATAATATAGACTAGTGGATATAGATGAGGGGCTGAATATAGGTTAATGAATATAGACTAGTGGATATAGGTTAATGAATATAGACTAGTGGATATAGGTTAATGAATATAGACTAGTGGATATAGGTTAATGAATATAGACTAGTGGATATAGGTTAATGAATATAGACTAGTGGATATAGATGAATATAGGTGGATATAGATTAATGATATAGACTAGTGGATATAGGTTAATGAATATAGACTGGATATAGATTAATGATATAGACTAGTGGATATAGATTAATGAATATAGACTAGTGATATAGGTTAATGAATATAATATAGTTAATTGGCTAGTGGATATGAGGGATCAATCACCACCTTCCGGAGATAAACCCCACCTATTCAAGGTTGGATAGTTAATATAGATGGACTAGTGGAGATGAGGGGATACTCCTCTGGATAAGAGGGATATTAAATGTAAATGTTGGTTAATATAGTCTAGTGGAGATGAGGGGATACTCCGGTGGATATAGGTTAATGAATATAGACTAGTGGATATAGGTTAATGAACTAGACTAGTGGATATAGGTTAATGAATATAGACTAGTGGATATAGGGAATATAGACTAGTGTTGGTTAATGAATATAGACTAGTGGATATAGATGATGAGGGGGCTCCGGGGGCTATATGATATAGGTTAATGAATATAGACTAGTGGTGATGAGGGGCTATAGGTTGGTTAATATAGTCTAGTGGAGATGAGGGGCTACCGGGGATATAGGTTGGTTAATATAGTCTAGTGGTGATGAGGGGGATACTCCGGGGATATAGGTTGGTTAATATAGTCTAGTGGTGATGAGGGGCTACTCCGGGGATATAGGTTGGTTAATATAGACTAGTGGTGATGAGGGGCTACTCCGGGGATATAGGTTGGTTAATATAGTCTAGTGGAGATGAGGGGCTACTCCGGGGATATAGGTTGGTTAATATAGTCTAGTGGAGATGAGGGGCTACTCCGGGGATATAGGTTGGTTAATATAGTCTAGTGGTGATGAGGGGCTACTCCGGGGATATAGGTTGGTTAATATAGTCTAGTGGTGATGAGGTTAATTAATATAGACTAGTGGTGATGAGGGGCTCCGGGGATATAGGTTGGTTAATATAGTCTAGTGGAGATGAGGGGCTACTCCGGGGATATAGGTTGGTTAATATAGTCTAGTGGAGATGAGGGGCTACTCCGGGGATATAGGTTGGTTAATATAGTCTAGTGGTGATGAGGGGATACTCCGGGGATATAGGTTGGTTAATATAGTCTAGTGGAGATGAGGGGATATAGACCGGGGATATAGGTTGGTTAATATAGTCTAGTGGATGATAGGTTAATGAATATAGTCTAGTGGAGATGAGGGGCTACTCCGGGGATATAGGTTGGTTAATATAGTCTAGTGGAGATGAGGGGCTACTCCGGGGATATAGGTTGGTTAATATAGTCTAGTGGTGATGAGGGGCTAGTATAGGTTGGTTAATGAGTCTAGTGGGGATGAGTGGCTCCACCGGGGATATAGGTTGGTTAATATAGTCTAGTGGAGATGAGGGGCTACCGGGGATATAGGTTGGTTAATATAGTCTAGTGGAGATGAGGGGCTACTCCGGGGATATAGGTTGGTTAATATAGTCTAGTGGAGATGAGGGGCTACTCCGGGGATATAGGTTAATGTTAATATAGTCTATGTGGATATAGGTTGGTTAATATAGTCTAGTGGAGATGAGGGGATACTCCGGGGATATAGGTTGGTTAATATAGTCTAGTGGAGATGAGGGGCTACTCCGGGGATATAGGTTGGTTAATATAGTCTAGTGGATATGAGGGGCTTATAGGTTGGTTAATATAGACTAGTGGATATGAGGGCTACTCCGGGGATATAGGTTGGTTAATATAGTCTAGTGGAGATGAGGGGATTGGTTAATCCGGGGATATAGGTTGGTTAATATAGTCTAGTGGAGATGAGGGGCTACTCCGGGGATATAGGTTGGTTAATATAGTCTAGTGGAGATGAGGGGCTACTCCGGGGATATAGGTTGGTTAATATAGTCTAGTGGAGATGAGGGGCTACTCCGGGGATATAGGTTGGTTAATATAGTCTAGTGGAGTTGAGGGGATACTCCGGGGATAGGTTGGTTAATATAGTCTAGTTGGTTATATATTAATATCTAGTGGAGATGAGGGGCTACTCCGGGGATATAGGTTGGTTAATATAGTCTAGTGGTGATGAGGGGCTCCACCGGGGATATAGGTTGGTTAATATAGTCTAGTGGTGATGAGGGGCTCCACCGGGGATATAGGTTGGTTAATATAGTCTAGTGGTGATGAGGGGCTACCCGGGGATATAGGTTGGTTAATATAGTCTAGTGGTGATGAGGGTCTACTCCGGGGATATAGGTTGGTTAATATAGTCTAGTGGTGATGAGGGGCTACACCGGGGATATAGGTTGGTTAATATAGTCTAGTGGAGATGAGGGGCTACTCCGGGGATATAGGTTGGTTAATATAGTCTAGTGGTGATGAGGGGCTACTCCGGGGATATAGGTTGGTTAATATAGACTAGTGGAGATGAGGGGCTACTCCGGGGATATAGGTTGGTTAATATAGACTAGTGGTGATGAGGGGATACTCCGGGGATATAGGTTGGTTAATATAGTCTAGTGGTGATGAGGGGCTCCTCCGGGGATATAGGTTGGTTAATATAGTCTAGTGGAGATGAGGGGATACTCCGGGATATAGGTTGGTTAATATAGTCTAGTGGAGATGAGGGGCTACTCCGGGGATATAGGTTGGTTAATATAGTCTAGTGGAGATGAGGGGCTACTCCGGGGATATAGGTTGGTTAATATAGTCTAGTGGAGATGAGGGGATACTCCGGGGATATAGGTATGGTTGGTTAATATAGTCTAGTGGAGATGAGGGGCTACTCCGGGGATATAGGTTGGTTAATATAGTCTAGTGGATATGAGGTTAATGAATATAGACTAGTGGAGATGAGGGGCTACTCCGGGATATAGGTTGGTTAATATAGTCTAGTGGAGATATCAGTGTGGATGACGGATCACCACCTCAAGCTGAACTCGGCAAGACGGATATCCCGGGAAGGTTGCCCCGTTCCATGATCTCGCCATCACGGTCAACTCCATTGTGGAAGGACCTTGGCGTGATCCTGGACAACACCCTGTCGTTCTCAACCAACATCATGGGGGTGGCCCGTATAGGTTGGTTAAACATCCGCAGTCTACCCTGGACAGATGCGGCGCAGGGGCACTTGTCATCTCCCGTCGGGATTACTGCAACTCGCTGTTGGCTGGGCTCCCTGCCTGTGCCATTAAACCCCTACAACTCATCCAGAACGCCGCAGCCCGTGGTGTTCAACCTTCCCAAGTTCTCTCACGTCACCCCGCTCCTCCGCTCTCTCCACTGGCTTCCAGTTGAAGCTCGATCCACTACAAGACCATGGTTGCCTACGGAGCTGTAATAGTACCTCCAGGCTCTGATCAGTACACCCAAGCAAGATGCGTTCATCCACCTCGGGCCTGCTATTGAGGAAGTATTCCCGAGCCCAGTCAAAACTGTGGAGATGAGGGACAGCTCAATCTCCGGAGACACCTGAAACCCCACCTCTTCAAGGAATACCTGGGATAGGATAATATAGTCTTCTCACCCCCCTTAATGATTTAGGATATTGTAAAGTGGCTGTTCCACTGGATGTCAGAAGGTGAATTCACCAATTTGTAAGTCGCTCTGGATAAGAGCGTCTGCTAAATGACATAAATGTAAATGTAAATGTATATAGTCTAGTGGTGATGAGGGGCTACTCCGGGGATATAGGTTGGTTAATATAGTCTAGTGGTGATGAGGGGCTACTCCGGGGATATAGGTTGGTTAATATAGTCTAGTGGTGATGAGGGGCTACTCCGGGGATATAGGTTGGTTAATATAGTCTAGTGGAGATGAGGGGCTACTCCGGGGATATAGGTTGGTTAATATAGTCTAGTGGAGATGAGGGGCTACTCCGGGGATACAGGTTGGTTAATATAGTCTAGTGGAGATGAGGGGCTACTCTGGGGATACAGGTTGGTTAATATAGTCTAGTGGAGATGAGGGGCTACTCTGGGGATTTAGGTTGCTTAATATAGTCTAGTGGATATAGGTTAATGAATATAGACTAGTGGATATAGGTTAATGAATATAGACTAGTGGATATAGGTTAATGAATATAGACTACTGGATATAGGTTAGTGAATATAGACTAGTGGATATAGGTTAATGAATATATACTAGTGGATGTAGGTTAATGAATATAGACTAGTGGATATAGGTTAATGAATATAGACTAGTGGATATAGGTTAATGAATATAGACTAGTGGATATAGGTTATTGAATATATACTAGTGGATATAGGTTAATGAATATATGCTAGTGGATATAGGTTAATGAATATATTCTAGTGGATATAGGTTAATGAATATATGCTAGTGGATATAGGTTAATGAATATATACTAGTGGATATAGGTTATTGAATATATACTAGTGGATATAGGTTAATGAATATAGACTAGTGGATATAGTTTAATGAATATAGACTAGTGGATATAGTTTAATGAATATATGCTAGTGGATATAGGTTAATGAATATATACTAGTGGATATAGGTTATTGAATATAGACTAGTGGATATAGGTTAATGAATATATGCTAGTGGATATAGGTTAATGAATATATACTAGTGGATATAGGTTAATGAATATATACTAGTGGATATAGGTTAATGAATATAGACTAGGGGATATGAGGGGCTACTCCGGGGATATAGGTTGCTAAATAAAGAATAGTGGATATAGGTTAATGAATATAGACTAGGGGATATAGACTACTGGCTATAGACTAGGGGACATAGACTACTGGCTATAGACTAGGGCATATAGACTACTGGCTATAGACTAGGGGATATAGACTACTGGTTATAGACTAGGGGATATAGACTTCTGGCCATAGACTAGGGGATATAGACTACTGGCCATAGACTAGGGGATATAGACTACTGGCTATAAACTAAGGGATATAGACTACTGGCTATAGACTAGGGGATATAGATTACTGAATATAGACTAGGGGATATAGACTACTGGCTATAGACTAGGGCATATAGACTACGGGCTATAGACTAGGGCATATAGACTAGGGCATATAGACTACTGGCTATAGACTAAGGGATATAGACTACTGGCTATAGACTAGGGCATATAGACTAGGGGATATAGACTACTGGCCATAGACTAGGGGATATAGACTACTGGCTATAGACTAGGGCATATAGACTACTGGCTATAGACTAGGGGATATAGACTAGGGGATATAGACTACTGGCTATAGATTAGGGCATATAGACTAGGGGATATAGACTAGGGGATATATACTACTGGCCATAGACTAGGGGATATAGACTACTGGCCATAGACTAGGGCATATAGACTACTGGCCATAGACTAGGGGATACAGACTAGGGGATATAGACTACTGGCCATAGACTAGGGGATATAGACTACTGGCTATAGACTAGGGCATATAGTCTAGGGGATATAGACTACTGAATATAGACTAAGGGATATAGACTACTGGCTATAGACTAGGGGATATAGACTACTGAATATAGACTAAGGGGTATAGACTACTGGCTATAGACTACTGGCCATAGACTAGGGGACATAGACTACTGGCTATAGACTAGGGGATATAGACTACTGGCTATAGACTAGGGGATATAGATTACTGAAATATAGACTAGGGCATATAGACTAGGGGATATAGACTACTGGCCATAGACTAGGGGATATAGACTACTGGCTATAGACTAGGGGATATAGATGACTGAATATAGACTAGGGGATATAGATGACTGAATATAGACTAGGGGATATAGATTACTGAATATAGACTAGGGGATATAGACTACTGAATATAGACTACGGGATATAGACTACTGGCCATAGACTAGGGGATATAGACTACTGGCTATAGACTAGGGGATATAGACTACTGGCCATAGACTACTGAATATAGACTAGGGGATATAGACTACTGGCCATAGACTAGGGGATATAGACTACTGGCTATAGACTAGGGGATATAGACTACTGGCCATAGACTACTGAATATAGACTAGGGGATATAGACTACTGGCCATAGACTAGGGGATATAGACTACTGGCTATAGACTAGGGGATATAGACTACTGAATATAGACTAGGGGATATAGACTACTGGCCATAGACTAGGGGATATAGACTACTGGCCATAGACTAGGGGATATAGGCTACTGGCTATAGACTAGGGGATATAGACTACTGGCTATAGACTAGGGGATATAGACTACTGAATATAGACTAGGGGATATAGACTACTGGCCATAGACTACTAAATATAGACTAGGGGATATAGACTACTGAATATAGACTCTTCACGTGGCTGTTAGAGCAGCTCTCTTCCTACCACGTGT
>NC_088241.1:67193195-67195695 GCF_036934945.1 Oncorhynchus masou masou | reverse complement strand
TCCCAATGTCACATTTTATTAATCCAACCTGCCACCTCAGCTGCACTTCTCCCACAAATTACTTCAAATGTTGTAAGAGGGGTGTGTTAATGTGTAATTTGACATGAGAGAGCATGCTATTCAGTTCAGGTCACAGATCATGGGCTGTTTAATGCATTAGTTCATTAGTTCATAGTCTACTTCAGGTTATTTAAATCTATTGAGCAAAGCTCAAGAGAGGTGTTGTTCTTATTGAACCAAAACACTCAAAAGCTCTCTAGCAAAAGAGAGATGGCTGAGAAAACTCTCAAATGAAAGATGGACAAATGTTCCAAGAGATAAATATGAAAATAGAGAAAGACAGGAGAGAGAGGGAGAGAGAGGGAGGGAGAGAGAGAGGGAGAGAGAGAGGGAGAGAGAGAGAGGAGAGAGAGAGGGGGAGAGAGAGCGAGAGAGAAATACAGAGAGAGAGAGAGGAGAGAGAGCGAGAGAGAGAAAGAGAGAGAGAGAAAGACAGAGAAAGACAGCAAAGTGATAGAGAGAGAATGTGAAAGAGAAAGACAGAACAGAGAGAGAGAGCGTGACAGAGAGAACCAGAACCAAAGAGTTTTAGTCAGATGGGAGTCAGTAAAAGCCAAAGGGTTACAATCCGCAAAGATTCCTAACATGACTGGTGAAACTTCCTTTGGGTCGTCCTCCCATCTGAATATTGGGAAGCCCCTTGTGGAGAAGATCCTAATCTAAACACATCAAGCAATAAGCTGTGATGAGCTGGGGGTTAAAAACTGATTGCCAGTGATTGACAGTCTATGCCGTTACCACAGTAACACCATTTAGGCTTTTCTTTGGAAACTCAATTCATCACGAGAATGAAAGGTCTTTAAAAAGGCCATTACGATAAGGGTTGGGATGAGAGGGCCGCAACACACTACCTGTGGATTGATCAGTAAGAAATGTCAGGGAAGGAACACAGATGTGATGCCTCCTCAGCAGAAAAATAGCAGTATTACTAGAATACGGTGGGTATTCCCTTCCTACTAGAATACGGTGGGTATTCCCTTCCTACTAGAATAGGGTGGTTATTCAATTCCTACTAGAATACGGTGGTTATTCCCTTCCTACTAGAATACAGTGGTTATTCCCTTCCTACTAGAATACAGTGGTTATTCCCTTCCTACTAGAATACAGTGGTTATTCCCTTCCTACTAGAATACGGTGGTTATTCCCTTCCTACTAGAATAGGGTGGTTATTCCCTTCCTACTAGAATACGGTGGGTATTCCCTTCCTACTAGAATACGGTGGTTATTCCCTTCCTACTAGAATACGGTGGGTATTCCCTTCCTACTAGAATACGGTGGGTATTCCCTTCCTACTAGAATATGGTGGTTATCCCTTCCTACTAGAATACAGTGGTTATTCCCTTCCTACTAGAATACGGTGGGTATTCCCTTCCTACTAGAATAGGGTGGTTATTCAATTCCTACTAGAATACGGTGGTTATTCCCTTCCTACTAGAATACAGTGGTTATTCCCTTCCTACTAGAATACGGTGGTTATTCCCTTCCTACTAGAATACAGTGGTTATCCCTTCCTACTAGAATACGGTGGTTATTCCCTTCCTACTAGAATACGGTGGTTATTCCCTTCCTACTAGAATACGGTGGTTATTCCCTTCCTACTAGAATACGGTGGTTATTCCCTTCCTACTAGAATACGGTGGTTATTCCCTTCCTACTAGAATACGGTGGTTATTCCCTTCCTACTAGAATACAGTGGTTATTCCCTTCCTACTAGAATACAGTGGTTATTCCCTTCCTACTAGAATACGGTGGTTATTCCCTTCCTACTAGAATACAGTGGTTATTCCCTTCCTACTAGAATACGGTGGTTATTCCCTTCCTACTAGAATACGGTGGTTATTCCCTTCCTACTAGAATACAGTGGTTATTCCTTCCTACTAGAATACGGTGGTTATTCCTTCCTACTAGAATACAGTGGTTATTCCCTTCCTACTAGAATACGGTGGTTATTCCCTTCCTACTAGAATACGGTGGTTATTCCCTTCCTACTAGAATACAGTGGTTATTCCCTTCCTACTAGAATACGGTGGTTATTCCCTTCCTACTAGAATATGGTGGTTATTCCCTTCCTACTAGAACACAGTGGTTATTCCCTTCCTACTAGAATACGGTGGGTATTCCCTTCCTACTAGAATATGGTGGTTATTCCCTTCCTACTAGAACACAGTGGTTATTCCCTTCCTACTAGAATACGGTGGTTATTCCCTTCCTACTAGAATACGGTGGTTATCCCCTTCCTACTAGAATACGGTGGTTATTCCCTTCCTACTAGAATACGGTGGTTATTCCCTTCCTACTAGAATACGGTGGTTATTCCCTTCCTACTAGAATACGGTGGGTATTCCCTTACTACTAGAATACGGTGGTTATTCCCTTCCTACTAGAATACAGTGGTTATTCCCTTCCTACTAGAATACAGTGGGTATTCCCTTCCTACTAG
>NC_088241.1:67023195-67190695 GCF_036934945.1 Oncorhynchus masou masou | reverse complement strand
GTCCGCCTCTGTATGTACTCTTTATCTGTAGTAGTATCCCTCTCTGTCTCTCTGTCTCTCTGTATATCTGTAGTAGTATCCCTCTCTGTCTCTCTGTCTCTCTGTATATCTGTAGTAGTGTTCCCCTCTGTCTCTCTATATATGTCTGTAGTAGTGTTCCCCTGTCTCTCTGTCTCTCTGTATATCTGTAGTAGTATCCCCTCTGTCTCTCTGTCTCTCTGTATATCTGTAGTAGTATCCCTCTCTGTCTGTCTGTCTCTGTATATCTGTAGTAGTGTCCCCCTCTGTCTCTCTGTATATCTGTAGTAGTGTCCCCTCTGTCTCTCTGTATATCTGTAGTAGTATCCCTCTGTCTCTGTCTCTCTATCTCTGTATATCTGTAGTAGTATCCCCTCTGTCTCTCTGTTTATCTGTAGTAGTGTCCCCCTCTGTCTCTCTGTATATCTGTAGTAGTGTCCCCCTCTGTCTCTCTGTCTGTTCTGTATATCTGTAGTAGTGTCCCCTGTTTCTCTGTCTCTCTGTATATCTGTAGTAGTGTCCCCCTCTGTCTCTCTGTATATCTGTAGTAGTGTCCCCCTCTGTCTCTCTGTATATCTGTAGTAGTGTCCCCCTCTGTCTCTCTGTATATCTGTAGTAGTGTCCCCCTCTGTCTCTCTGTCTCTCTGTATATCTGTAGTAGTGCCCCCTCTGTCTCTCTGTCTCTCTGTATATCTGTAGTAGTGTCCCCCTGTCTCTCTGTCTGTACTGTATATCTGTAGTAGTGTCCCCCTCTGTCTCTCTGTATATCTGTAGTAGTGTTCCCCTCTGTATCTCTGTATATCTGTAGTAGTGTCCCCCTCTGTCTCTCTGTCTGTACTGTATATCTGTAGTAGTGTCCCCCTCTGTCTCTCTGTCTGTACTGTATATCTGTAGTAGTGTCCCCTCTGTCCTCTGTCTCTCTGTCTCTCTGTATATCTGTAGTAGTGTTCCCCTCTGTCTCTCTGTATATCTGTAGTAGTGTCCCCCTCTGTCTCTCTGTATATCTCTAGTAGTGTTCCCCTCTGTCTCTCTGTATGTTCTGTATATCTGTAGTAGTGTCCCCCTCTGTCTCTCTGTATATCTGTAGTAGTGTTCCCCTCTGTCTCTCTCTGTATATCTGTAGTAGTGTTCCTCTCTGTCTCTCTGTATATCTGTAGTAGTGTCCCCCTCTGTCTCTCTGTATATCTGTAGTAGTGTCTGTATATCTGTAGTAGTGTCCCCCTCTGTCTCTCTGTATATCTGTAGTAGTGTCCCCCTCTGTCTCTCTGTATATCTGTAGTAGTGTTCCCTCTGTCTCTCTGTCTCTGTATATCTGTAGTAGTGTCCCCTCTCTGTCTGTCTGTATATCTGTAGTAGTGTCCCCCTCTGTCTCTCTGTATATCTGTAGTAGTGTTCCCCTGTCTCTCTGTATATCTGTTGTAGTGTCCCCTCTGTCCCTCTGTATATCTGTAGTAGTGTCCCCCTCTGTCTCTCTGTATATCTGTAGTAGTGTCCCCCTCTGTCTCTCTGTATATCTCTAGTAGTGTTCCCCTCTGTCTCTCTGTATGTTCTGTATATCTGTAGTAGTGTCCCCCTCTGTCTCTCTGTATATCTGTAGTAGTGTTCCCCTCTGTCTCTCTGTATGTTCTGTATATCTGTAGTAGTGTCCCCCTCTGTCTCTCTGTATATCTGTAGTAGTGTCCCCCTCTGTCTCTCTGTCTGTACTGTATATCTGCAGTAGTGTCCCCTTCTGTCTCTCTGTCTGTACTGCATATCTGTAGTAGTGTCCTCCTCTGTCTCTCTGTCTCTCTGTATATCTGTAGTAGTATCCCCTCAGTCTCTCTGTCTGTACTGTATATCTGTAGTAGTGTCCCCCTCTGTCTCTCTGTATATCTGTAGTATAGTTCCCCTCTGTCTCTCTGTCTCTCTGTATATCTGTAGTAGTGTCCCCCTCTGTCTCTCTGTATATCTGTAGTAGTGTCCCCTCTCTGTCTCTCTGTATATCTGTAGTACTGTTCCCCTCTGTCTCTCTGTATATCTGTAGTAGTGTTCCCCTCTGTCTCTCTGTATATCTGTAGTGGTGTCCCCTCTGTCCCTCTGTATATCTGTAGTAGTGTCCCCCTCTGTCTCTCTGTATATCTGTAGTAGTGTTCCCCTCTGTCTCTCTGTATATCTGTAGTAGTGTTCCCCTCTGTCTCTCTGTATATCTGTAGTAGTGTCCCCCTCTGTCTCTCTGTATATCTGTAGTAGTGTTCCCCTCTGTCTCTCTGTATATCTGTAGTAGTGTCTCCCTCTGTCTCTCTGTATATCTGTAGTAGTGTTCCCCTCTGTCTCTCTGTATATCTGTAGTAGTGTCCCCCTCTGTCTCTCTGTCTCTCTGTATATCTGTAGTAGTGTCCCCTCTGTCTCTCTGTCTCTCTGTATATCTGTAGTAGTGTTCCCCTCTGTCTCTCTGTATATCTGTAGTAGTGTCTCCCTCTGTCTCTCTGTATATCTGTAGTAGTGTTCCCCTCTGTCTCTCTGTATATCTGTAGTAGTGTTCCCCTCTGTCTCTCTGTATATCTGTAGTAGTGTTCCCCTCTGTCTCTCTGTATATCTGTAGTAGTGTCCCCCTCTGTCTCTCTGTATATCTGTAGTAGTGTTCCCCTCTGTCTCTCTGTATATCTGTAGTAGTGTCTCCCTCTGTCTCTCTGTATATCTGTAGTAGTGTTCCCCTCTGTCTCTCTGTATATCTGTAGTAGTGTCCCCCTCTGTCTCTCTGTCTCTCTGTATATCTGTAGTAGTGTCCCCCTCTGTCTCTCTGTCTCTCTGTATATCTGTAGTAGTGTTCCCCTCTGTCTCTCTGTATATCTGTAGTAGTGTCTCCCTCTGTCTCTCTGTATATCTGTAGTAGTGTTCCCCTCTGTCTCTCTGTATATCTGTAGTAGTGTTCCCCTCTGTCTCTCTGTATGTTCTGTATATCTGTAGTAGTGTCCCCCTCTGTCTCTCTGTCTCTCTGTATATCTGTAGTAGTGTCCCCCTCTGTCTCTCTGTATATCTGTAGTAGTGTTCCCCTCTGTCTCTTTGTCTGTATATCTGTAGTAGTGTCCCCCTCTGTCTCTCTGTCTGTACTGTATATCTGTAGTAGTGTCCCCCTCTGTCTGTGCTGTATATCTGTAGTAGTGTCCCCCCTTCTCTCTCTCTGTACTGTATATCTGTAGTAGTGTCCCCTCTGTCTCTCTGTCTCTCTGTATATCTGTAGTAGTGTCCCCCTATGTCTCTCTGTATATCTGTAGTAGTATCCCCTCTGTCTCTCTGTCTGTACTGTATATCTGTAGTAGTGTCCCCCTCTGTCTGTCTGTATATCTGTAGTAGTGTCCCCCTCTTCTCTCTGTCTGTACTGTATATCTGTAGTAGTGTCCCCCTCTGTCTCTCTGTCTCTCTGTATATCTGTAGTAGTGTCCCCCTCTGTCTCTCTGTATATCTGTAGTAGTATCCCCCTCTGTCTCTCTGTCTGTACTGTATATCTGTAGTAGTGTCCCCCTCTGTCTCTCTGTATATCTGTAGTAGTGTTCCCCTCTGTCTCTCTGTATATCTGTAGTAGTGTTCCCCTCTGTCTCTCTGTATATCTGTAGTAGTGTCCCCCTCTGTCTCTCTGTATATCTGTAGTAGTGTTCCCCTCTGTCTCTCTGTATATCTGTAGTAGTGTCCCCCTCTGTCTCTCTGTCTGTATATATCTGTAGTAGTGTTCCCCTCTGTCTCTCTGTCTATCTGTATATCTGTAGTGTGTCCCCCTCTGTCTCTCTGTATATCTGTAGTAGTGTTCCCTCTGTCTCTCTGTCTCTCTGTATATCTGTAGTAGTGTTCCCCTCTGTCTCTCTGTATATCTGTAGTAGTGTTCCCCTCTGTCTCTCTGTATATCTGTAGTAGTGTCCCCCTCTGTCTCTCTGTATATCTGTAGTAGTGCCCCCTCTGTCTCTCTGTATATCTGTAGTAGTGTCCCCCTCTGTCTCTCTGTATATCTGTAGTAGTGTTCCCCTCTGTCTCTCTGTATATCTGTAGTAGTGTTCCCTCTGTCTCTCTGTATATCTGTAGTAGTGTTCCCCTCTGTCTCTCTGTATATCTGTAGTAGTGTCCCCCTCTGTCTCTCTGTATATCTGTAGTAGTGTTCCCCTCTGTCTGTCTGTATATCTGTAGTAGTGTCCCCCTTTCTCTCTGTCTGTACTGTATATCTGTAGTAGTGTCCCCCTCTGTCTCTCTATATCTCTGTATATCTGTAGTAGTGTCCCCCTCTGTCTCTCTGTATATCTGTAGTAGTGTCCCCCTCTGTCTCTCTGTCTGTACTGTATATCTGTAGTAGTGTTCCCCTCTGTCTCTCTGTATATCTGTAGTAGTGTCCCCCTCTGTCTCTCTGTATATCTGTAGTAGTGTTCCCCTCTGTCTCTCTGTATATCTGTAGTAGTGTCCCCCTCTGTCTCTCTGTATATCTGTAGTAGTGTTCCTCTCTGTCTCTTTGTATATCTGTAGTAGTGTCCCCCTCTGTCTCTCTGTCTGTACTGTATATCTGTAGTAGTGTTCCCCTCTGTCTCTCTGTCTGTACTGTATATCTGTAGTAGTGTCCCCCTCTGTCTGTGCTGTATATCTGTAGTAGTGTTCCCCTCTGTCTCTCTGTCTGTATATCTGTAGTAGTGTTGCCCTCTGTCTCTCTGTCTCTCTGTATATCTGTCGTAGTGTTCCCCTCTGTCTCTCTGTATATCTGTAGTAGTGTTCCCCTCTGTCTCTCTGTATATCTGTAGTAGTGTCCCCCTCTGTCTCTCTGTATATCTGTAGTAGTGTCCCCCTCTGTCTCTCTGTATATCTGTAGTAGTGTCCCCCTCTGTCTCTCTGTATATCTGTAGTAGTGTTCCCCTCTGTCTCTCTGTATATCTGTAGTAGTGTTCCCCTCTGTCTCTCTGTATATCTGTAGTAGTGTTCCCCTCTGTCTCTCTGTATATCTGTAGTAGTGTCCCCCTCTGTCTCTCTGTATATCTGTAGTAGTGTTCCCCTCTGTCTGTGCTGTATATCTGTAGTAGTGTCCCCCCTTTCTCTCTGTCTGTACTGTATATCTGTAGTAGTGTCCCCCTCTGTCTCTCTGTCTCTCTGTATATCTGTAGTAGTGTCCCCCTATGTCTCTCTGTATATCTGTAGTAGTGTCCCCTCTGTCTCTCTGTCTGTACTGTATATCTGTAGTAGTGTCCCCTCTGTCTCTCTGTATATCTGTAGTAGTGTTCCCCTCTGTCTCTCTGTATATCTGTAGTAGTGTCCCCCTCTGTCTCTCTGTATATCTGTAGTAGTGTCCCCCTCTGTCTCTCTGTATATCTGTAGTAGTGTCCCCCTCTGTCTCTCTGTATATCTGTAGTAGTGTTCCCCTCTGTCTCTCTGTATATCTGTAGTAGTGTTCCCCTCTGTCTCTCTGTATATCTGTAGTAGTGTCCCCCTCTGTCTCTCTGTATATCTGTAGTAGTGTTCCCCTCTGTCTCTCTGTCTCTCTGTATATCTGTCGTAGTGTTCCCCTCTGTCTCTCTGTATATCTGTAGTAGTGTTCCCCTCTGTCTCTCTGTATATCTGTAGTAGTGTCCCCCTCTGTCTCTCTGTATATCTGTAGTAGTGTCCCCCTCTGTCTCTCTGTATATCTGTAGTAGTGTCCCCCTCTGTCTCTCTGTATATCTGTAGTAGTGTTCCCCTCTGTCTCTCTGTATATCTGTAGTAGTGTCCCCCTCTGTCTCTCTGTATATCTGTAGTAGTGTTCCCCTCTGTCTCTCTGTATATCTGTAGTAGTGTCCCCCTCTGTCTCTCTGTATATCTGTAGTAGTGTTCCCCTCTGTCTGTGCTGTATATCTGTAGTAGTGTCCCCCCTTTCTCTCTGTCTGTACTGCATATCTGTAGTAGTGTCCCCCTCTGTCTCTCTGTCTCTCTGTATATCTGTAGTAGTGTCCCCCTATGTCTCTCTGTATATCTGTAGTAGTATCCCCCTCTGTCTCTCTGTCTGTACTGTATATCTGTAGTAGTGTCCCCCTCTGTCTCTCTGTATATCTGTAGTAGTGTTCCCCTCTGTCTCTCTGTATATCTGTAGTAGTGTCCCCCTCTGTCTCTCTGTATATCTGTAGTAGTGTCCCCCTCTGTCTCTCTGTATATCTGTAGTAGTGTCCCCCTCTGTCTCTCTGTATATCTGTAGTAGTGTTCCCCTCTGTCTCTCTGTATATCTGTAGTAGTGTTCCCTCTCTGTCTCTCTGTATATCTGTAGTAGTGTCCCCCTCTGTCTCTCTGTATATCTGTAGTAGTGTTCCCCTCTGTCTGTGCTGTATATCTGTAGTAGTGTCCCCCCTTTCTCTCTGTCTGTACTGTATATCTGTAGTAGTGTCCCCCTCTGTCTCTCTGTCTCTCTGTATATCTGTAGTAGTGTCCCCCTATGTCTCTCTGTATATCTGTAGTAGTATCCCCCTCTGTCTCTCTGTCTGTACTGTATATCTGTAGTAGTGTCCCCCTCTGTCTCTCTGTATATCTGTAGTAGTGTTCCCCTCTGTCTCTCTGTATATCTGTAGTAGTGTTCCCCTCTGTCTCTCTGTATATCTGTAGTAGTGTCCCCCTCTGTCTCTCTGTATATCTGTAGTAGTGTTCCTCTCTGTCTCTTTGTATATCTGTAGTAGTGTCCCCCTCTGTCTCTCTGTCTGTACTGTATATCTGTAGTAGTGTTCCCCTCTGTCTCTCTGTCTGTACTGTATATCTGTAGTAGTGTCCCCCTCTGTCTGTGCTGTATATCTGTAGTAGTGTTCCCCTCTGTCTCTCTGTATATCTGTAGTAGTGTTGCCTTCTGTCTCTCTGTCTCTCTGTATATCTGTCGTAGTGTTCCCCTCTGTCTCTCTGTATATCTGTAGTAGTGTTCCCCTCTGTCTCTCTGTATATCTGTAGTAGTGTCCCCCTCTGTCTCTCTGTATATCTGTAGTAGTGTCCCCCTCTGTCTCTCTGTATATCTGTAGTAGTGTCCCCCTCTGTCTCTCTGTATATCTGTAGTAGTGTCCCCCTCTGTCTCTCTGTATATCTGTAGTAGTGTTCCCCTCTGTCTCTCTGTATATCTGTAGTAGTGTTCCCCTCTGTCTCTCTGTATATCTGTAGTAGTGTCCCCCTCTGTCTCTCTGTATATCTGTAGTAGTGTTCCCCTCTGTCTCTCTGTATATCTGTAGTAGTGTTCCCGTCTGTCTCTCTGTATATCTGTAGTAGTGTCCCCCTCTGTCTCTCTGTATATCTGTAGTTGTGTTCCCCTCCGTCTCTCTGTCTCTCTGTATATCTGTAGTAGTGTTCCCATTTGTATGTGCTGTATATCTGTAGTAGTGTTCCCCTCTGTCTCTCTGTATATCTGTAGTAGTGTTCCCCCCTGTCTCTCTGTATGTGCTGTATATCTGTAGTAGTGTCCCCCTCTGTCTCTCTGTATATCTGTAGTAGTGTTCCCCTCTGTCTCTCTGTATATCTGTAGTAGTGTTCCCCTCTGTCTCTCTGTATATCTGTAGCAGTGTCCCCCTCTGTCTCTCTGTATATCTGTAGTAGTGTCCCCCTCTGTCTCTCTGTATATCTGTAGTAGTGTTCCCCTCTGTCTCTCTGTATATCTGTAGTAGTGTTCCCCTCTGTCTCTCTGTATATCTGTAGTAGTGTCCCCTGTCTCTGTCTCTCTGTATATCTGTAGTAGTGTTCCCCTCTGTCTCTCTGTATATCTGTAGTAGTGTTCCCCTCTGTCTCTCTGTATATCTGTAGTAGTGTCCCCCTCTTTGTCTCTCTGTATATCTGTAGTTGTGTTCCCCTCCGTCTCTCTGTCTCTCTGTATATCTGTAGTAGTGTTCCCATTTGTATGTGCTGTATATCTGTAGTAGTGTTCCCCTCTTCTCTCTGTATATCTGTAGTAGTGTTCCCCCCTGTCTCTCTGTATGTGCTGTATATCTGTAGTAGTGTCCCCCTCTGTCTCTCTGTATATCTGTAGTAGTGTTCCCCTCTGTCTCTCTGTATATCTGTAGTAGTGTTCCCCTCTGTCTCTCTATATCTGTAGCAGTGTCCCCCTCTGTCTCTCTGTATATCTGTAGTAGTGTCCCCCTCTGTCTCTCTGTATATCTGTAGTAGTTTCCCCTCTGTCTCTCTGTATATCTGTAGTAGTGTTCCCCTCTGTCTCTCTGTATATCTGTAGTAGTGTCCCCCTCTGTCTCTCTGTATATCTGTAGTAGTGTTCCCCTCTGTCTCTCTGTATATCTGTAGTAGTGTTCCCCTCTGTCTCTCTGTCTCTCTGTATATCTGTATCCTTCTGTTCACCTGATTTAGAATTCCTCACAATCAAATGTAGACCGCATTATCTACCAAGAGAATTCTCTTCGATTATAATCACAGCCGTATATATCCCCCCCCAAGCAGACACATCGATGGCTCTGAACAAACTTTATTTAACTCTTTGCAAACTGGAAACCATTTATCCGGAGGCTGCACTCATTGTTGTCGGGGATTTTAACAAGGCTAATCTGAAAACAAGACTCCCTAAATTTTATCAGCATATCGATTGCGCAACCAGGGGCGGAAAAACCTTGGATCACTGTTACTCTAACTTCCGCGACGCATATAAGGCCCTGCCCCGCCCCCCTTTCGGAAAAGCTGACCACGACTCCATTTTGCTGATACCTGCCTACAGACAAAAGTTTAAAAAAGAAGCTCCCACGCTGAGGTCTGTCCAACGCTGGTCCGACCAAGCTGACTCCACACTCCAAGACTGCTTCCACCACGTGGACTGGGACATGTTTCGTATTGCGTCAAATAACAACATTTACGAATACGCTGATTCGGTGTGCGAGTTCATTAGAACTTGCGTTGAAGATGTCGTTCCCATAGCAACGATTAAAACATTCCCTAACCAGAAACCTTGGATTGATGGCAGCATTCGCGTGAAACTGAAAGCGCGAACCACTGCTTTCAATCAGGGCAAGGTGTCTGGTAACATGACTGAATACAAACAATGCAGCTATTCCCTCCGTAAGGCTATCAAACAAGCTAAGCGTCAGTACAGAGACAAAGTAGAATCCCAATTCAACGGCTCAGACACAAGAGGCATGTGGCAGGGTCTACAGTCAATCACGGACTACAGGAAGAAATCCAGCCCAGTCACGGACCAGGATGTCTTGCTCCCAGGCAGACTAAATAACTTTTTTGCCCGCTTTGAGGACAATACAGTGCCACTGACACTGCCTACAACAGAAAAATGCGGTCTCTCCTTCACTGCAGCCGAGGTGAGTAAAACATTTAAACGTGTTAACCCTCGCAAGGCTGCAGGCCCAGACGGCATCCCCAGCCGCGCCCTCAGAGCATGTGCAGACCAGCTGGCTGGTGTATTTACGGACATATTCAATCAATCCCTATACCAGTCTGCTGTTCCCACATGCTTCAAGAGGGCCACCATTGTTCCTGTTCCCAAGAAAGCTAAGGTAACTGAGCTAAACGACTACCGCCCCGTAGCACTCACTTCTGTCATCATGCAGTGCTTTGAGAGACTAGTCAAGGACCATATCACCTCCACCCTACCTGACACCCTAGACCCACTCCAATTTGCTTACCGCTCAAATAGGTCCACAGACGATGCAATCTCAACCACACTGCACACTGCCCTAACCCATCTGGACAAGAGGAATACCTATGTGAGAATGCTGTTCATCGACTACAGCTCGGCATTCAACACCATAGTACCCTCCAAGCTCGTCATCAAGCTCGAGACCCTGGGTCTCGACCCCGCCCTGTGCAACTGGGTACTGGACTTCCTGACGGGCCGCCCCCAGGTGGTGAGGGTAGGTAACAACATCTCCTCCCCGCTGATCCTCAACACTGGGGCCCCACAAGGGTGCGTTCTGAGCCCTCTCCTGTACTCCCTGTTCACCCAGGACTGCGTGGCCACGCACGCCTCCAACTCAATCATCAAGTTTGCGGACGACACAACAGTGGTAGGCTTGATTACCAACAACGACGAGACGGCCTACAGGGAGGAGGTGAGGGCCCTCGGAGTGTGGTGTCAGGAAAATAACCTCACACTCAACGTCAACAAAACTAAGGAGATGATTGTGGACTTCAGGAAACAGCAGAGGGAACACCCCCTATCCAAATCGATGGAACAGTAGTGGAGAGAGTAGCAAGTTTTAAGTTCCTCGGCATACACATCACAGACAAACTGAATTGGTCCACTCACACAGACAGCATCGTGAAGAAGGCGCAGCAGCGCCTCTTCAACCTCAGGAGGCATGAAGAAATTCGGCTTGTCACCAAAAGCACTCACAAACTTCTACAGATGCACAATCGAGATCATCCTGGCGGGCTGTATCACCGCCTGGTACGGCAACTGCTCCGCCCTCAACCGTAAGGCTCTCCAGAGGGTAGTGAGGTCTGCACAACGCATCACCGGGGGCAAACTACCTGCCCTCCAGGACACCTACACCACCCGATGTTACAGGAAGGCCATAAAGATCATCAAGGACATCAACCACCCGAGCCACTGCCTGTTCACCCCGCTATCATCCAGAAGGCGAGGTCAGTACAGGTGCATCAAAGCTGGGACCGAGAGACTGAAAAACAGCTTCTATCTCAAGGCCATCAGACTGTTAAACAGCCACCACTAACATTGAGTGGCTGCTGCCAACACACTGACACTGACTCAACTCCAGCCACTTTAATAATGGGAATTGATGGGAAATGATGTAAATATATCACTAGCCACTTTAAACAATGCTACCTTATATAATGTTACTTACCCTACATTATGAATCTCATATGCATACGTATATACTGTACTCTATATCATCGATTGCATCCTTATGTAATACATGTATCACTAGCCACTTTAACTATGCCACTTTGTTTACATACTCATCTCATATGTATATACTGTACTCGATACCATCTACTGTATCTTGCCTATGCTGCTCTGTACCATCACTCATTCATATATCCTTATGTACATATTCTTTATCCCCTTACACTGTGTATAAGACACTAGTTTAGGAATTGTTAGTTAGATTACTTGTTGGTTATTACTGCATTGTCGGAACTAGAAGCACAAGCATTTCGCTACACTCGCATTAACATCTGCTAACCATGTGTATGTGACAAATGAAATTTGATTTGATTAGTAGTGTCCCCCTCTGTCTCTCTGTATATCTGTAGTAGTGTTCCCCTCTGTATGTACTGTATATCTGAGGACGAGGCGCTTGTTGACGTGTCAGTTGATACAGTCGTCCCATAGAGGAGTACGAGGGGTTTGTTGACATGTCAGTTGATATAGTCGTACCATAGATGACGAGGCGCTTGTTGATGTGTCAGTTGGTTCAGTCGTCCCATAGAGGAGGACGAGGGGTTTGTTGAGGTGTCATCTCCAGCTTCTCCTCTCTGGGTCCTGTGAATCCCGCAATCAACTGCATGTGATGGTTTCCTTTGTCTGCCTCCCGTCACAAGGCTTTCATCCCCTCAGCTCTCAATGTCCCGTCACAAGGCTCTCATCTCCTCAGCTCTCAATGTCCCATCACAAGGCTCTCATCTCCTCAGCTCTCAATGTCCCATCACAAGGCTTTCATCTCCTCAGCTCTCAATGTCCCGTCACAAGGCTCTCATCTCCTCATCTCTCAATGTCCAGTCACAAGGCTCTCATCAACTCAGCTCTATTCTCATCAGCTCTCAATGTCCCGTCACAAGGCTCTCATCTCCTCAACTCTCAATGTCCCGTCACAAGGCTCTCATCTCCTCATCTCTCAATGTCCAGTCACAAGGCTGTCATCAACTCAGCTCTATTCTCATCAGCTCTCAATGTCCCGTCACAAGGCTCTCATCTCCTCAGCTCTCAATGTCCCGTCACAAGGCTCTCATCTCCTCAGCTCTCAATGTCCCGTCACAAGGCTCTCATCTCCTCAGCTCTCAATGTCCCATCACAAGGCTCTCATCTCCTCAGCTCTCAATGTCCCGTCACAAGGTTCTCATCTCCTCAGCTCTCAATGTCCCGTCACAAGGCTCTCATCTCCTCAGCTCTCAATGTCCCGTCACAAGGCTCTCATCTCCTCAACTCTCAATGTCCTGTCACAAGGCTCTCATCTCCTCAGCTCTCAATGTCACGTCACAAGGCTCTCCTCTCCCCAGCTCTCAATGTCCCATCACAAGGCTCTCATCTCCTCAGCTCTCAATGTCCCGTCACAAGGCTCTCCTCTCCCCAGCTCTCAATGTCCCATCACAAGGCTCTCATCTCCTCAGCTCTCAATGTCCCATCACAAGGCTCTCATCTCCTCAGCTCTCAATGTCCAATCACAGGGCTCTCATCTCCTCAACTCTCAATGTCCTGTCACAAGGCTCTCATCTCCTCAACTCTCAATGTCCAGTCACAAGGCTCTCATCTCCTCAGCTCTCAATGTCCCGTCACAAGGCTCTCATCTCCTCAGCTCTCAATGTCCCATCACAAGGCTCTCATCTCCTCGGCTCTCATCTCCTCAGCTCTCAATTGTCCCGTCACAAGGCTGTCATCTCCTCAGCTCTCAATGTCCCATCACAAGGCTCTCATCTCCTCAGCTCTCAATGTCACGTCATCTCAAGGCTCTTCTCCTTCAGCTCTCAATTGTCCCGTCACAAGGCTGTCATCTCCTCAGCTCTCAATGTCCCATCACAAGGCTCTCATCTCCTCAGCTCTCAATGTCCCGTCACAAGGCTCTCATCTCCTCGGCTCTCATCTCCTCAGCTCTCAATGTCCCATCATAAGGCTCTCATCTCCTCAGCTCTCAATGTCCCGTCACAAGGCTCTCATCTCCTCAGCTCTCAATGAACCTCTGAAAGAGCTGGACCAGCTGTCATGCAAAATGACTGAATTTCAAATGAATTCATATGATATTAATGATTTTTGCAGATTTGTTTTTACAACCACCAATGTCCCCCAACCTTCCTCTCCCTCTATGGACCTCCCTTCTCCCTTTCTATAGGTCCCCCACCCTTCCTCTCCCTTTCTATCGGTCCCCCACCCTTCCTCTCCCTTTCTATCGGTCCCCCACCCTTCCTCTCCCTTTCTATCGGTCCCCCACCCTTCCTCTCCATTTCTATCGGTCCCCCACCCTTCCTCTCCCTCTATCCCACTTCCTCTCCCTCTATCCCCCTCCCTCTAACTTTCTATCATTCTCCCACCCTTCCTCTCCCTCTATCCCACTTCCTCTCCCTTTCTATCGGTCCCCACCCTTCCTCTCCCTCTATCCCCCTTCCTCTCCCTCTATCCCCCTTCCTCTCCCTCTATCCCCCTTCTTCTCCCTCTATCCCACTTCCTTCCCTTCCCCCTCCCTCTAACTCTATCATTCCCCCACCCTTCCTCTCCCTCTTCCCCCTATCCTCTCCCTCTACCCACTTCCCTCCCTTTCTATCGGTCCCCCACCCTTCCTCTCCCTCTATCCCCCTTCCTCTCCCTCTATCCCCCTTCCTCTCCCTCTATCCCCCTTCTTCTCCCCTTCCCACATCCTCTCCTTTCTATCGGTCCCCCACCCTTCCTCTCCCTTTCTATCGGTCCCCCACCCTTCCTCTCCCTCTCTCCCCCTTCCTCTCCCTCTATCCCCTTCCTCTCCCTTTCTATCGGTCCCCCACCCTTCTCCACCCCCTCTGTCCCCTATCCCCCTTCCTCTCCCTCTATCCCCCTATCCCCCTTCCCACATCCTCTCCCTCTATCCCCCCACCCTTCCTCTCCCTTTCTATCGGTCCCCCACCCTTAGTCTCCCTTCCCCCTTCTCCCCTCTATCCCCCTTCCTCTCCCTCTATCCCCCTTTCTCTCCCTCCCCCCTTCCTCTCCCTATCTATCGGACCCCCACCCTTCCTCGACCTCTCTCCCCTTCCTCTCCATCTATCACCCTTCCTCTCCCTTTCTATCGGTCCCCCACCCTTCCCCACCATCTGTCCCCCTTCCTCCCTCCCCCCTCTCCTCTCCCACTTCCTCTCCCTTTCTATTGGTCCCCCACCCTTCCTCTCCCTTTCTTTCGGTCCCCACCCCCCTCTATCCCCCTTCCTCTCCCTCTATCCCCCTTCCTCTCCCTATCCCCCTTCCTCTCCCTTTCTATCGGTCCCCCACCCTTCCTCTCCCTCTATCCCCCTTCCTCTCCCTCTATCCCCCTTCCTCCTCCCTTCCCCCTTCCTCTCCCTTTCTATCGGTCCCCCACCCTTCCTCTCCCTCTATCCCCCTTCCCTCCCTCTATCCCCCTTCCTCTCCCTTTCTATCGGTCCCCCACCCTTCCTCTCCCTCTATCCCCCTTCCTCTCCCTCTATCCCCCTTCCTCTCCCTTTCTATCGGTCCCCCACCCTTCCTCTCCCCTTTCTATCGGACCCCCACCCTTCCTCTCCCTCTATCCCCCTTCCTCTCCCTCTATCCCCTCCCCCACCCTCCTCTCCATATATCACCCTTCCTCTCCCTTTCTATCGGTCCCCAACCTTCCTCTCCCTCTCCCCCTTCCTCTCCCTTTCTATCGGACCCCCACCCTTCCTCTCCCTCTATCCCCCTTCCTCTCCCTCTATCCCCTTCCTCTCCATCTATCACCCTTCCTCTCCCTTTCTATCGGTCCCCCACCCTTCCTCTCCCTCCCCCCTTCCTCTCCCTCTATCCCCCCTTCCTCTCCCTTTCTATCGGTCCCCCACCCTTCCTCTCCCTTTCTATCGGTCCCCCACCCTTCCTCTCCCTCTATCCCCCTTCCTCTCCCTCTATCCCCCCACCCTTCCTCTCCCTTTCTATCAGTCCCCCACCCTTCCTCTCCCTCTATCCCCCTTCCTCTCCCTCTATCCCACTTCCTCTCCCTTTCTATCAGTCCCCCACCCTTCCTCTCCCTCTATCCCCCTTCCTCTCCCTCTATCCCACCCTTCCTCTCCCTTTCTATCGGTCCCCCACCCTTCCTCTCCCTCTATCCCCCTTCCTCTCCCTCTATCCCCCTTCCTCTCCCTCTATCCCCCTTCCTCTCCCTCTATCCCCCTTTCTCCCTTTCTATCGGTCCCCCACCCTTCCTCCCTCTATCCCCTTCCTCTCCCTCTATCCCCCTTCCTCTCCCTCTATCCCCCTTCCTCTCCCTCTATCCCCCTTCCCCTCCCTTTCTATTGGACCCCCACCCTTCCTCTCCCTTCCTTTCCCTCTATCCCCCTTCCTCCCATCCCCCTTCCTCTCCCTTTCTATCGGACCCCCACCCTTCCTCTCCCTCTATCCCCCTCCCTCTCCCTCTATCCCCCTTCCTCTCCCTCTATCCCATTTCCTCTCCCTTTCTATTGGTCCCCCACCCTTCCTCTCCCTCTATCACCCTTCCTCTCCCTTTCTATCGTCCCCCACCCTTCCTCTCCCTCTATCCCCCTTCCTCTCCCTCTATCCCCCTTCCTCTCCCCCTATCCCACTTCCTCTCCCTTTCTATCGGTCCCCCACTTCCTTCCCTCTATCCCCCTTCCTCTCCCTCTATCCCCCTTCCTCTCCCCTCTATCCCACTTCCTTTCCCTTTCTATCGGTCCCCCACCCTTTTCCTTCCCCTCCCTCTCCCTCTATCCCCCTTCTGTCAGCCTGCACCCCTTCTTCTCCCTCTCCATCGGTCTCCCCTCCTACTCCTTTTCCAGAAGTCTCCCCCACTTCCTCTCCCTCTCCGTCAGTCTTCCCCTTCTCTGTCAGTCTCCCCTTCCTCTCCGTCGGTCTTCCCCTTCCTCTCCTTCTCCATCAGTCTCCCCTCTTCCTCTCCTTTCTTTATCAGTCTTCCCTTCCTCTCCGTCAGTCTCTCCCCCTTCCTCTCCCTCTCCGTCTGTCTCTCCCCTTCCTCTCCCTCTCCGTCTGTCTCTCCCCCTTCGTCCCTCTCCGTCTGTCTCTCCCCTTCCTCTCCCTCTCCGTCTGTCTCCCCCTTCCTCTCCCTCTCCATCGGTCTCTCCCCTTCTCTCCTCTCCGTCTGTCTCTCCCCTTCTTCACCCTCTCTCTCTGTCTCTCCCCCTTCCCCTCCCTCCTGTCTGTCTCTCCCCTTCCTCTCCCTCTCCGTCTGTCTCTCCCCTTCCTCTCCCTCTCTGTCTGTCTCTCCCCTTCTTCCCCTCTTAATCAGTCTGTCTCCCCCTTCTTCACCCTCTTAATCAGTCTCTCCCCTTCCTCTCCCTCTCCGTCAGTCTCTCCCCTTCTTCCCCTCCGCCAGTCTCTCCCCCTTCTTCACCCTCTTAATCAGTCTCTCCCCTTCCTCTCCCTCTCCGTCAGTCTCTCCCCCTTCTTCACCCTCTTAATCAGTCTCTCCCCCTTCCTCTCCCTCTCCGTCAGTCTCTCCCCTTCTTCACCCTCTTAATCAGTCTCTCCCCTTCTTCACCCTCTTAATCAGTCTCTCCCCCTTCTTCACCCTCTTAATCAGTCTCTCCCCCTTCACCCTCTTAATCAGTCTCTCCCCCTTCTTCACCCTCTTAATCAGTCTCTCCCCTTCTTCACCCTCTTAATCAGTCTCTCCCCCTTCCTCTCCCTCTCCGTCAGTCTCTCCCCCTTCACCTCTCTTAATCAGTCTCTCCCTTCCTCTCCCTCTCCGTCAGTCTCTCCCCCTTCTTCACCCTCTTAATCAGTCTCTCCCTCTTCACCCTCTTAATCAGTCTCTCCCCCTTCTTCACCCTCTCCGTCAGTCTCTCCCCCTTCTTCACCCTCTTAATCAGTCTCTCCCCTTCTTCACCCTCTCCGTCAGTCTCTCCCCCTTCTTCACTCCTCTTAATCAGTCTCTCCCCTTCCTCTCCCTCTCCGTCAGTCTCTCCCCCTTCTTCACCCTCTTAATCAGTCTCTCCCCCTTCTTCACCCTCTTAATCAGTCTCTCCCCCTTCTTCACCCTCTTAATCAGTCTCTCCCCCTTCCTCTCCCTCTCCGTCAGTCTCTCCCCCTTCTTCACCCTCTTAATCAGTCTCTCCCCTTCCTCTCCCTCTCCGTCTCTCCCCTTCTTTCTCCCTCTCCGTCAGTCTCTCCCCTTCACCCTCTTAATCAGTCTCTCCCCCTTCCTCTCCCTCTCCGTCTCTCCCCCTTCTTCACCCTCTTAATCAGTCTCTCCCCCTTCCTCTCCCTCTCCGTCAGTCTCTCCCCCTTTCACCCTCTTAATCAGTCTCTCCCCTTCTTCACCCTCTTAATCAGTCTCTCCCCCTTCCTCTCCCTCTCCGTCAGTCTCTCCCTTCTTCTCCCTCTTAATCAGTCTCTCCCCTTCTTCACCCTCTTAATCAGTCTCTCCCCTTCTTCACCCTCTTAATCAGTCTCTCCCCTTCCTCTCCCTCTTCGTCAGTCTCACCGGTTTGAGTCAAGAACTGCAACGCGGCTGTGTTTTTCACGCTCAACAATTCCCTGTGTCCATCAAGAATAGTCCACCACCCAAATGACGTCCAGCCAACTTGATATAACTGAGGGAAGCGTTGTAGTGAACATGAGCCAGCATCCCTGTGGAACGCTTTCAACACCTTGTAGAGTCCACGCCCCCGGCGAACTGAGGCTGTTCTGAGGGCAAAAGGGGAATACAACTCAATGTTAATGTGTTGTACACACACCTTTAGTCAAACCTTGACTTTCCAACATAGGCTACATTTCAGGCAATGTATCTTCCCCTTGAAAAATGACTTATTGTTGTAATTATTGTATCCACATAACTCAAATACAAGCTGCTCTGTAAAACATTACAGCCACCCTATTTTTCCAAAAACCTCAAATGACGAAGTGTTTAGACGTTTGGGACGACCCAGGAGCATGTCACATAACGTCAAATGTGTTGACAGCATATTTACACGTTTGATTCTCTGTCTTCTCATTTCAAAACTCATCTGTCCAGGTCCAGATTAAAACACTGTCTCCTGTTTCATCTGTTTTGTCTAATCCAGGCCCAGATTAAAACATTCTCTCCTGTTGGGACAGCTAGAGAGCAGCTCGGGCAGTATAAAGGCTATAATCTGTGTAGAAAATCCTATTAAGATCGCGTTGAGTTTAACGCCCAGATTAAAACACTGCATTGTTACAGAAACACACAGTCTGCAGCTTCACCTCAACACTTTTCATTGCGGGTAGAGTCTGTTAGATGGGTAGATGGCTGAGTAACCCTGTTAGATGGGTAGATGGCTGAGTCACCCTGTTAGATGGGTAGATGGCTGAGTAACCCTGTTAGATGGGTAGATGGCTGAGTCACCCTGTTAGATGGGTAGATGGCTGAGTCACCCTGTTAGATGGGTAGATGGCTGAGTCACCCTGTTAGATGGGTAGATGGCTGAGTCACCCTGTTAGATGGGTAGATGGCTGAGTCACCCTGTTAGATGGGTAGATGGCTGAGTCACCCTGTTAGATGGGTAGATGGCTGAGTCACCCTGTTAGATGGGTAGATGGCTGAGTAACCCTGTTAGATGGGTAGATGGCTGAGTCACCCTGTTAGATGGGTAGATGGCTGAGTCACCCTGTTAGATGGGTAGATGGCTGAGTCACCCTGTTAGATGGGTAGATGGCTGAGTAACCCTGTTAGATGGGTAGATGGCTGAGTAACCCTGTTAGATGGGTAGATGGCTGAGTAACCCTGTTAGATGGGTAGATGGCTGAGTAACCCTGTTAGATGGGTAGATGGCTGAGTCACCCTGTTAGATGGGTAGATGGCTGAGTAACCCTGTTAGATGGGTAGATGGCTGAGTCACCCTGTTAGATGGGTAGATGGCTGAGTCACCCTGTTAGATGGGTAGATGGCTGAGTCACCCTGTTAGATGGGTAGATGGCTGAGTAACCCTGTTAGATGGGTAGATGGCTGAGTAACCCTGTTAGATGGGTAGATGGCTGAGTAACCCTGTTAGATGGGTAGATGGCTGAGTCACCCTGTTAGGTGGGTAGATGGCTGAGTAACCCTGTTAGATGGGTAGATGGCTGAGTAACCCTGTTAGATGGGTAGATGGCTGAGTAACCCTGTTAGATGGGTAGATGGCTGAGTAACCCTGTTAGATGGGTAGATGGCTGAGTAACCCTGTTAGACAGGTAGATGGCTGAGTCACCCTGTTAGACAGGTAGATGGCTGAGTAACCCTGTTAGACAGGTAGATGGCTGAGTCACCCTGTTAGACAGGTAGATGGCTGAGTAACCCTGTTAGATGGGTAGATGGCTGAGTAACCCTGTTAGATGGGTAGATGGCTGAGTAACCCTGTTAGACAGGTAGATGGCTGAGTAACCCTGTTAGATGGGTAGATGGCTGAGTAACCCTGTTAGATGGGTAGATGGCTGAGTAACCCTGTTAGACGGGTAGATGGCTGAGTAACCCTGTTAGATGGGTAGATGGCTGAGTAACCCTGTTAGATGGGTAGATGGCTGAGTAACCCTGTTAGATGGGTAGATGGCTGAGTAACCCTGTTAGATGGGTAGATGGCTGAGTAACCCTGTTAGACAGGTAGATGGCTGAGTAACCCTGTTAGATGGGTAGATGGCTGAGTAACCCTGTTAGATGGGTAGATGGCTGAGTCACCCTGTTAGATGGGTAGATGGCTGAGTCACCCTGTTAGATGGGTAGATGGCTGAGTAACCCTGTTAGATGGGTAGATGGCTGAGTAACCCTGTTAGACAGGTAGATGGCTGAGTAACCCTGTTAGACAGGTAGATGGCTGAGTCACCCTGTTAGATGGGTAGATGGCTGAGTAACCCTGTTAGATGGGTAGATGGCTGAGTAACCATGTTAGATGGGTAGATGGCTGAGTAACCCTGTTAGATGGGTAGATGGCTGAGTAACCCTGTTAGATGGGTAGATGGCTGAGTCACCCTGTTAGATGGGTAGATGGCTGAGTAACCCTGTTAGACAGGTAGATGGCTGAGTAACCCTGTTAGACAGGTAGATGGCTGAGTCACTGTTAGATGGGTAGATGGCTGAGTAACCCTGTTAGATGGGTAGATGGCTGAGTAACCATGTTAGATGGGTAGATGGCTGAGTAACCCTGTTAGATGGGTAGATGGCTGGAGTAACCCTGTTAGACAGGTAGATGGCTGAGTAACCCTGTTAGATGGGTAGATGGCTGAGTCACCCTGTTAGATGGGTAGATGGCTGAGTAACCCTGTTAGACAGGTAGATGGCTGAGTCACCCTGTTAGATGGGTAGATGGCTGAGTAACCCTGTTAGATGGGTAGATGGCTGAGTAACCCTGTTAGACAGGTAGATGGCTGAGTAACCCTGTTAGATGGGTAGATGGCTGAGTAACCCTGTTAGATGGGTAGATGGCTGAGTCACCCTGTTAGACAGGTAGATGGCTGAGTAACCCTGTTAGATGGGTAGATGGCTGAGTAACCCTGTTAGACAGGTAGATGGCTGGTAACCCTGTTAGACAGGTAGATGGCTGAGTAACCCTGTTAGATGGGTAGATGGCTGAGTAACCCTGTTAGATGGGTAGATGGCTGAGTCACTGTTAGATGGGTAGATGGCTGAGTCACCCTGTTAGATGGGTAGATGGCTGAGTAACCCTGTTAGATGGGTAGATGGCTGAGTAACCCTGTTAGATGGGTAGATGGCTGAGTAACCCTGTTAGACAGGTAGATGGCTGAGTCACCCTGTTAGATGGGTAGATGGCTGAGTAACCCTGTTAGATGGGTAGATGGCTGAGTCACCCTGTTAGATGTGTAGATGGCTGAGTCACCCTGTTAGATGGGTAGATGGCTGAGTCACCCTGTTAGATGTGTAGATGGCTGAGTCACCCTGTTAGACAGGTAGATGGCTGAGTCACCCTGTTAGATGGGTAGATGGCTGAGTAACCCTGTTAGACAGGTAGATGGCTGAGTCACCCTGTTAGATGGGTAGATGGCTGAGTAACCCTGTTAGATGGGTAGATGGCTGAGTCACCCTGTTAGATGTGTAGATGGCTGAGTCACCCTGTTAGATGGGTAGATGGCTGAGTCACCCTGTTAGATGGGTAGATGGCTGAGTAACCCTGTTAGACAGGTAGATGGCTGAGTAACCCTGTTAGATGGGTAGATGGCTGAGTAACCCTGTTAGATGGGTAGATGGCTGAGTAACCCTGTTAGATGGGTAGATGGCTGAGTCACCCTGTTAGATGGGTAGATGGCTGAGTAACCATGTTAGATGGATAGATGGCTGAGTAACCCTGTTAGACAGGTAGATGGCTGAGTAACCCTGTTAGACAGGTAGATGGCTGAGTAACCCTGTTAGATGGGTAGATGGCTGAGTAACCCTGTTAGATGGGTAGATGGCTGAGTCACCCTGTTAGATGGGTAGATGGCTGAGTCACCCTGTTAGATGGGTAGATGGCTGAGTAACCCTGTTAGATGGGTAGATGGCTGAGTCACCCTGTTAGATGGGTAGATGGCTGAGTCACCCTGTTAGATGGGTAGATGGCTGAGTAACCCTGTTAGATGGGTAGATGGCTGAGTCACCCTGTTAGATGGGTAGATGGCTGAGTAACCCTGTTAGATGGGTAGATGGCTGAGTAACCCTGTTAGATGGGTAGATGGCTGAGTAACCCTGTTAGATGGGTAGATGGCTGAGTAACCCTGTTAGATGGGTAGATGGCTGAGTAACCCTGTTAGATGGGTAGATGGCTGAGTAACCCTGTTAGATGGGTAGATGGGAAAGGATAGGCTGAGTAACCCTGTTAGATGGGTAGATGGCTGAGTGACTGTTAGATGGGTAGATGGCTGAGTAACCCTGTTAGACAGGTAGATGGCTGAGTAACCTGTTAGATGGGTAGATGGCTGAGTCACCCTGTTAGATGGGTAGATGGCTGAGTAACCCTGTTAGGTGGGTAGATGGCTGAGTAACCCTGTTAGATGGGTAGATGGCTGAGTAACCCTGTTAGATGGGTAGATGGCTGAGTAACCCTGTTAGATGGGTAGATGGCTGAGTAACCCTGTTAGATGGGTAGATGGCTGAGTCACCCTGTTAGATGGGTAGATGGCTGGTAACCCTGTTAGACAGGTAGATGGCTGAGTAACCCTGTTAGATGGGTAGATGGCTGAGTCACCCTGTTAGATGGGTAGATGGCTGAGTCACCCTGTTAGGTGGGTAGATGGCTGAGTAACCCTGTTAGATGGGTAGATGGCTGAGTAACCCTGTTAGATGGGTAGATGGCTGAGTAACCCTGTTAGATGGGTAGATGGCTGGGGAGTCACCCTGTTAGATGGGTAGATGGCTGAGTAACCCTGTTAGATGGGTAGATGGCTGAGTAACCCTGTTAGACAGGTAGATGGCTGGGGCTGGGGAACCTACGCTTTATTCAAAACTACCCCTGGTAATTTTGAGGACGTCTGTCAAGAGGAACCAGAGAATCACTAAGTCTCACTTGGGGGCTCCCTCAGGGCTGAGCCGCGGGGGGGGTCAGTGGGCATCATCAGCCCCTCCACCAGGGTTGTCAGATAGAGAGGATTTGACTGATTAGGCAATATTCCTGTGTGTTCTGATGTAAGCAACATACAGAAACCTCATCTCACTTTCCAGGCTTCTATCCTTTTGTAATTCTTCTCCTCCCATCCCATCCCCCTCTCTCTCTCTATCTCTCTCTCTCTATCTCTCTCTCTCTCTCTTCCTTCTCTCTCTTTCCCTACCTCTCTTAGGGGGACTGGTCTCTTCTGCAACATTCATCTCTCCACTCTCCTCTCTCTGTTTCTCTCTCTCTCTTTCTCTCTTCCTTCTTTCTCTCTCTCTTCTTCTCTCCTTCTTTCTCTTTCTCTTCCTTCTCTCTCTTACTCTCTCTCGCTCTCTCTTCCTTTTGACTCTCTTTCCCGATCTCTCTCTCTTCCTCTTCTGCAACATTCATCTCTTTAGAGAGTTGCCTATGACAACACTTCTACGGCAGTGGCAGACATCAGCTTTGTGACTGGTGAAGCCACTTACACTGAGGGCACCGGTGGAGCGCTGACGGTTAAATTGCCCTCACCTCTGCCATAGCAACCACAAGGCGGGACTGGTCGAGAGAGGTAGGGGAGGGGCAGAGCCGGAGCTGTCACTCATCATCATGAAGTCCTGTCTGTCAATTAGAGATGACCTCACAAAGACACTCTACTCATCCAGCAATGAGGAGATGCTAACCTGCAATCAACCTCTCCTGCACTGTACTCGCACGGCTCTTTTCCTTACTAGCTCTGACTTGCTGATAGCTACTTTATCGATAAAAAATCACTTAAATACAACTGTGATATGCAATTGTCTCACCTAGCTATCTTAAGATGAATTCACGAACTGAGAACCAGAGAATCACTAAGTCTCACTTGGGGGCTCCCTCAGGGCTGGGGGATAGGATAGAGGGATGGTCAGCCCCTCCAGTTGTCTCACCTAGCTATCTTAAGATGAATTCACTCACTGAGAACCAGCCCCTCCAGTTGTCTCACCTAGCTATCTTAAGACGAATTCACAAACTGTAAGTCGCTCTGGACAAGAGATGCTGCTAAATGGAGCGAATGTGATGTTTAATGTAAAGGACAGAGGTCAATGTGTACAGGTACAGAGAGAACAGAGCCTTCCTTCAGGCTATCAAAAGAAGAGGAATGGTGATGAAGGAAATATTATTAATTTGAATTATATTGAAATTAGAACCGTTTGAGAGTACTGAGAGAGCCAGTTAAATACTGACATTTCCACAGCTGATTCAAAGCTGAATGTGTAGCACCAAAGGATGGTAAGGATAGAGGGACTGGTCCTCGATGACTGAGGAAAGTTAAGGATAGAGGGACTGGTCCTCGATGACTGGGGAAAGGATAGGATAGGGAGACTGGTCCTCGATGACTGGGGAAAGGATAGGATAGAGGGACTGGTCCTCGATGACTGTGGAAAGGATAGGATAGGATACAGGGACTGGTCCTCGATGACTGGGGAAAGGATAGGATAGAGGGACTGGTCCTCGATGACTAGGAAAGGATAGGATAGAGGGACTGGTCCTCGATGACTAGGGAAAGGATAGGATAGGGGGAATGGACCTCGATGACTGGGGAAAGGATAGGATAGAGGGACTGGTCCTTGATGACTAGGGAAAGGATAGGATAGGGGGACTGGTCCTCGATGACTAGGGAAAGGATAGGACAGGGGGACTGGTCCTCGATGACTGGGGAAAGGATAGAGGGACTGGTCCTCGATGACTGGGGAAAGGATAGGATAGAGGGACTGGTCCTCGATGACTATGGAAAGGATAGGATAGGGGGACTGGTCCTCGATGACTAGGGAAAGGATAGGATAGAGGGACTGGTCCTCGATGACTAGGGATAGGATAGAGGGACTGGTCCTCGATGACTGGGGAAAGGATAGGATAGGGGGACTGGTCCTCGATGACTAGGGATAGGATAGAGGGACTGGTCCTCGATGACTGGGGAAAGGATAGGATAGAGGGACTGGTCCTCGATGACTGGGGAAAGGATAGGATAGGGGGACTGGTCCTCGATGACTGGGGAAAGGATAGGATAGGGGGACTGGTCCTCGATGACTGGGGAAAGGATAGGATAGGGGGACTGGTCCTCGATGACTGGGGAAAGGATAGGATAGGGGGACTGGTCCTCGATGACTGGGGAAAGGATAGGATAAGGGGGACTGGTCCTCGGTGACTGGGGAAAGGATAGGATAGAGGGACTAGTCTCCTCGATGACTGGGGAAAGGACAGGATAGAGGGACTGGTCCTCGATGACTAAGGAAAGGATAGGATAGGGGGACTGGTCCTCAATGACTGTGGAAAGGATAGGATAGAGGGACTGGTTCTCGATGACTGAGGAAAGGATAGGATAGAGGGACTGGTCCTCGATGACTGGGGAAAGGATAGGATAGGGGGACTGGTCCTCGATGACTGAAGAAAGGATAGAGGGACTGGTCCTCGATGACTGGGGAAAGGATAGGATAGAGGGACTGGTCCTCGATGACTAAGGAAAGGATAGGATAGAGGGACTGGTCCTCGATGACTAGGGAAAGGATAGGATAGGGGGAATGGTCCTCGATGACTGTGGAAAGGATAGGATAGAGGGACTGGTCCTCGATGACTGGGGAAAGGATAGGATAGAGGGACTGGTCCTCGATGACTAGGGAAAGGATAGGATAGAGGGACTGGTCCTCGATGACTAGGGAAAGGATAGGATAGGGGGAATGGTCCTCGATGACTGTGGAAAGGATAGGATAGAGGGACTGGTCCTCGATGACTGGGGAAAGGATAGGATAGAGGGACTGGTCCTCGATGACTAGGGAAAGGATAGGATAGAGGGACTGGTCCTCGATGACTAGGGAAAGGATAGGATAGGGGGAATGGACCTCGATGACTGGGGAAAGGATAGGATAGGGGGACTGGTCCTCGATGACTAGGGAAAGGATAGGATAGGGGGACTGGTCCTCGATGACTGGGGAAAGGATAGGATAGGGGGACTGGTCCTCGATGACTAGGGAAAGGATAGGACAGGGGGACTGGTCCTCGATGACTGGGGAAAGGATAGAGGGACTGGTCCTCGATGACTGGGGAAAGGATAGGATAGAGGGACTGGTCCTCGATAACTGGGGAAAGGATAGGATAGAGGGACTGGTCCTTGATGACTAGGGAAAGGATAGGATAGGGGGACTGGTCCTCGATGACTGGGGAAAGGATAGGATAGGGGGACTGGTCCTCGATGACTAGGGAAAGGATAGGACAGGGGGACTGGTCCTCGATGACTGGGGAAAGGATAGAGGGACTGGTCCTCGATGACTGGGGAAAGGATAGGATAGAGGGACTGGTCCTCGATGACTATGGAAAGGATAGGATAGGGGGACTGGTCCTCGATGACTAGGGAAAGGATAGGATAGAGGGACTGGTCCTCGATGACTAGGGATAGGATAGAGGGACTGGTCCTCGATGACTGGGGAAAGGATAGGATAGGGGGACTGGTCCTCGATGACTAGGGATAGGATAGAGGGACTGGTCCTCGGTGACTGGGGAAAGGATAGGATAGAGGGACTGGTCCTCGATGACTGGGGAAAGGATAGGATAGGGGGACTGGTCCTCGATGACTGGGGAAAGGATAGGATAGGGGGACTGGTCCTCGATGACTGGGGAAAGGATAGGATAGGGGGACTGGTCCTCGATGACTGGGGAAAGGATAGGATAGGGGGACTGGTCCTCGGTGACTGGGGAAAGGATAGGATAGAGGGACTGGTCTCCGATGACTGGGGAAAGGACAGGATAGAGGGACTGGTCCTCGATGACTAAGGAAAGGATAGGATAGGGGGACTGGTCCTCAATGACTGTGGAAAGGATAGGATAGAGGGACTGGTCCTCGATGACTGAGGAAAGGATAGGATAGAGGGACTGGTCCTCGATGACTGGGGAAAGGATAGGATAGGGGGACTGGTCCTCGATGACTGAAGAAAGGATAGAGGGACTGGTCCTCGATGACTGGGGAAAGGATAGGATAGAGGGACTGGTCCTCGATGACTAAGGAAAGGATAGGATAGGGGGACTGGTCCTCGATGACTGGGGAAAGGATAGAGGGACTGGTCCTCGATGACTGAGGAAAGGATAGGATAGAGGGACTGGTTCTCGATGACTGGGGAAAGGATAGGATAGAGGGACTGGTCCTCGATGACTAAGGAAAGGATAGGATAGAGGGACTGGTCCCCGATGACTGGGGAAAGGATAGGATAGGGGGACTGGTCCTCGATGACTGAAGAAAGGAAAGGATAGAAGGACTGGTCCTCGATAACTGGAGAAAGGATAGGATAGAAGGACTGGTCCTCGATGACTGAGGAAAGGATAGGATAGAGGGAATGGTCCTCGATGACTAGGGAAAGGATAGAGGGGACTGGTCCTCGATAACTGGGGAAAGGATAGGATAGAGGGACTGGTCCTTGATGACTAGGGAAAGGATAGGATAGAGGGACTGGTCCTCGATGACTGAGGAAAGGATAGGATAGGGGGACTGGTCCTCGATGACTGGGGAAAGGATAGGATAGAGGGACTGGTCCTTGATGACTAGGGAAAGGATAGGATAGAGGGACTGGTCCTCGATGACTGAGGAAAGGATAGGATAGGGGGACTGGTCCTCGATGACTGGGGAAAGGATAGGATAGGGACTGGTCCTCGATGACTGGGGAAAGGATAGGGGGACTGGTCCTCGATGACTGAGGAAAGGATAGGATAGAGGGACTGGTCCTCGATGACTGAGGAAAGGATAGGATAGGGGGACTGGTCCTCGATGACTGGGGAAAGGATAGGATAGGGGGACTGGTCCTCGATGACTGGGGAAAGGATAGAGGAACTGGTCCTCGATGACTGGTGTAAGGGACTACCCCCTGAAATGGATAAAAATGAATGGGAAACCATTGGCATAGTACAAACCATGTACACGATGGACAATACCACCCAAATCGGCGTTGATTCATGAAAAATGTTTTGCAAATGCCATATGCAATTGCCAGTTGTAACTTTTCAACAATCCAACAGGTGGCGTGTGCGCTCCACCGTGGTTTTTCATATAGGAAATGGACCCCAAGTCAACATCCAAAAGCCAAATTTTGAAAAATGAATTTTTTGTCAAAAACTTATCACTCCTTAAAAAAAGTGCTTTCTGGACCTTTTTTCGAAATTCTTTCTTTTTTTTTTTGTGTCAATTACACGTGTAAGAACTGTATGAACATACTTTTGTCCAATTTTATTATCATAATTTTGTATTTTTTTTACTTGTGCATTATTGCATATGTTTTCTCCATTTGCAATATGATTTCATAGGAAGTCAGAAGTCAAAAGTCAATAATTGCAAAATTTCATAAAAAACTTCACACACGCCTAACAAAGTGCTTTCTGGACCGTTTTTCAAAATTCTTTAGAATTTTGTGTCAATTACACACGTATAAGAACTGTATCAACATACTTTAGTCATATTTTATTATCATAATTTTTTTTTTTTACATTTACATTTACATTTACATTTAAGTCATTTAGCAGACGCTCTTATCCAGAGCGACTTACAAATTGGTGAATTCACCTTATGACATCCAGTGGAACAGCCACTTTACAATAGTGCATCTAAATCATTTAAGGGGGGGTGAGAAGGATTACTTTATCCTATCCTAGGTATTCCTTAAAGAGGTGGGGTTTCAGGTGTCTCCGGAAGGTGGTGATTGACTCCGCTGTCCTGGCGTCGTGAGGGGAGTTTGTTCCACCATTGGGGGCCAGAGCAGCGAACAGTTTTGACTGGGCTGAGCGGGAACTGTACTTCCTCAGTGGTAGGGAGGCGAGCAGGCCAGAGGTGGATGAACGCAGTGCCCTTGCTTGGGTGTAGGGCCTGATCAGAGCCTGGAGGTACTGCGGTGCCGTTCCCCTCACAGCTCCGTAGGCAAGCACCATGGTCTTGTAGCGGATGCGAGCTTCAACTGGAAGCCAGTGGAGAGAGCGGAGGAGCGGGGTGACGTGAGAGAACTTGGGAAGGTTGAACACCAGACGGGCTGCGGCGTTCTGGATGAGTTGTAGGGGTTTAATGGCACAGGCAGGAGCCCAGCCAACAGCGAGTTGCAGTAATCCAGACGGGAGATGACAAGTGCCTGGATTAGGACTTGCCGCTTCCTGTGTGAGGCAGGGTCGTACTCTCCGGATGTTGTAGAGCATGAACCTACAGGAACGGGCCACCGCCTGATGTTAGTTGAGAACGACAGGGTGTTGTCCAGGATCACGCCAAGGTCCTTAGCGCTCTGGGAGGAGGACACAATGGAGTTGTCAACCGTGATGGCGAGATCATGGAACGGCAGTCCTTCCCCGGGAGGAGGAGCAGCTCCGTCTTGCCGAGGTTCAGCTTGAGGTGGTGATCCGTCATCCACACTGATATGTCTGCCAGACATGCAGAGATGCGATTCGCCACCTGGTCATCAGAAGGGGAAAGGAGAAGATTAATTGTGTGTCGTCTGCATAGCAATGATAGGAGAGACCATGTGAGGTTATGACAGAGCCAAGTGACTTGGTGTATAGCGAGAATAGGAGAGGGCCTAGAACAGAGCCCTGGGGACACCAGTGGTGAGAGCGCGTGGCGAGGAGACAGATTCTCGCCACGCCACCTGGTAGGAGCGACCTGTCAGGTAGGACGCAATCCAGCGTGGGCCGCGCCGGAGATGCCCAACTCGGAGAGGGTGGAGAGGAGGATCTGATGGTTCACAGTATCGAAGGCAGCCGATAGGTCTAGAAGGGATGAGAGCAGAGGAGAGAGTTAGCTTTGGCAGTGCGGAGCGCCTCCGTGATACAGAGAAGAGCAGTCTCAGTTGAATGACTAGTCTTGAAACCTGACTGATTTGGATCAAGAAGGTCATTCTGAGAGAGATAGCGGGAGAGCTGGCCAAGGACGGCACGTTCAAGAGTTTTGAGAGAAAAGAAAGAAGGGATACTGGTCTGTAGTTGTTGACATCGGAGGGATCGAGTGTAGGTTTTTTTCAGAAGGGGTGCAACTCTCGCTCTCTTGAAGACGGAAGGGACGTAGCCAGCGGTCAGGGATGAGTTGATGAGCGAGGTGAGGTAAGGGAGAAGGTCTCCGGAAATGGTCTGGAGAAGAGAGGAGGGGATAGGGTCAAGCGGGCAGGTTGTTGGACGCCGCCGGCCGTCACAAGAAGCGAGATTTCATCTGGAGAGAGAGGGATAAAGAGGTCAGAGCACAGGGTAGAGCAGTGTGAGCAGAACCAGCGGTGTCGTTTGACTTAGCAAACGAGAATCGGATGTCGTCGACCTTCTTTTCAAAATGGTTGACGAAGTCATCTGCAGAGAGGGAGGAGGGGGGGGGGGAGGAGGATTCAGGAGGGAGGAGAAGGTGGCAAAGAGCTTCCTAGGGTTAGAGGCAGATGCTTGGAATTTAGAGTGGTAGAAAGTGGCTTTAGCAGCAGAGACAGAGGAGGAAAATGTAGAGAGGAGGAGTGAAAGGATGCCAGGTCCGCAGGAGGCGAGTTTTCTTTTCCATTTCCGCCGGCTGCCCGGAGCCCTGTTCTGTGAGCTCGCAATGAGTCGTCGAGCCACGGAGCGGGAGGGGAGGACCGAGCCGGCCTGGAGGATAGGGGACATAGAGAGTCAAAGGATGCAGAAAGGGAAGAGAGGAGGGTTGAGGAGGCAGAATCAGGAGATAGGTTGGAGAAGGTTTGAGCAGAGGGAAGAGATGATAGGATGGAAGAGGAGAGAGTAGGGGGGAGAGAGCGAAGGTTGGGACGGCGTGATACCATCCGAGTAGGGGCAGTGTGGGAAGTGTTGGATGAGAGCGAGAGGGAAAAGGATACAAGGTAGTGGTCGGAGACTTGGAGGGGAGTTGCAATGAGGTTAGTGGAAGAACAGCATCTAGTAAAGATGAGGTCAAGCGTATTGCCTGCCTTGTGAGTAGGGGGGAAGGTGAGAGGGTGAGGTCAAAAGAGGAGCGGAGTGGAAAGAAGGAGGCAGAGAGGAATGAGTCAAAGGTAGACGGGGGAGGTTAAAGTCGCCCAGGACTGTGAGAGGTGAGCCGTCCTCAGGAAAGGAGCTTATCAAGGCATCAAGCTCATTGGATGAACTCTCCGAGGGAACCTGGAGGGCGATAAATGATAAGGATGTTAAGCTTGAAAGGGCTGGTAACTGTGACAGCATGGAATTCAAAGGAGGCGATAGACAGATGGGTAAGGGGAGAAAGAGAGAATGACCACTTGGGAGAGATGAGGATCCCGGTGCCACCACCCCGCTGACCAGAAGCTCTCGGGGTGTGCGAGAACACGTGGGCGGACGAAGAGAGCAGTAGGAGTAGCAGTGTTATCTGTGGTGATCCATGTTTCCGTCAGTGCCAAGAAGTCGAGGGACTGGAGGAGGCATAGGCTGAGATGAACTCTGCCTTGTTGGCCGCAGATCGGCAGTTCCAGAGGCTACCGGAGACCTGAACTCCACGTGGGTCGTGCGCGCTGGGACCACCAAATTAGGGTGGCCGCGGCCACGCGGTGTGGAGCGTTTGTATGGTCTGTGCAGAGAGGAGAGAACAGGGATAGATAGACACATAGCTGACAGGCTACAGAAGAGGCTACGCTAATGCAAAGGAGATTGGAATGACAAGTGGACTACACGTCTCGAATGTTCAGAAAGTTAAGCTTACGTAGCAAGAATCTTATTGACTAAAATGATTGAAATGATACAGTACTGCTGGAGTAGGCTAGCTGGCAGTCGCTGCGTTGTTGACTTTGTAGGCTAGCTGGCAGTGGTTGCGTTGTTGACACTACACTAATCAAGTCGTTCTGGCCGAGTGAATAGTTTCTACAGTGCTGCTATTCGGGGGCTAGCTGGCTAGCTAGCAGTGTTGATTACGTTACGTTACGTTAAAAGAACGACAATAGCTGGCTAGCTAACCTAGAAAATCGCTCTAGACTACACAAATTGTCTATAATACAAAGACGGCTATGTAGCTAGCTAGCTACGATCAAACAAATCAAACCGTTGTACTGTAATGAAGTGAAATGAAAATGTGATACTACCTGTGGAGCGAAGCGGAATGTAGACCGGGTTGTTGAAGTTCTATTCGGTAGACGTTGGCTAGATGTTGGCTAGCTAGCTAGCAGTATCTCCTACGTTAAGGACGACAAATAGCTGGCTAGCTAACTCGGTAGATTAAGATAATCACTCTAAGTCTACACACTCTAAACTACACAATTATCTTGGATACGAAGACAGCAAAGACAACTATGTAGCTAGGTAACACTACACTAATCAAGTCGTTCAGTTGAGTGTAATAGTTTCTACAGTGCTGGTAGACGGTAGACATTAGCTAGCTGCTGGGCAGATAGCAGTGTAGACTACGTTTGGACGACGAAATATGATAATTACGCAATTATCTTTGATACAAAGACGGCTATGTAGCTAGCTAAGGAGAGATTGCTAAGATTAGACAAATCAAACCGTTGTACTATAATGAAATGTAATGAAAAGTTATACTACCTGCGGACCGAAGTGTAGATGCGACCTGCCGCTCCAACCCGAACCGGAAGAAGCTTATCAAGGCATATGTAAACACCTTCTTTTAACTGTGAAGGGTTAATGCCACACGGTCAAGGTTAGGCTTGCACAGATCGGGAGAACCTTAGGAACAGTCCTGTGTTTGAATTGTCACCCAACTGTCACCCAAAATCATATGACGTGGTGCAGGCTTCATTTTGGGCCTACTTTTCTAATGCTCGCTGCTCTCAGACCGAGCGAGCTACGGTCAAGCGGGTGTCTCGTTGAACTCGCACAGTCTGGACACTATGGTGATGCCATTTTTTGTGTTGATTTCAGAATGCCATTTTGGTGATGGTCCCTCTCCGCTTAAACATATTGCAAATTAACAAAAGTCAACTAGCAAGTCAGTGTCCATCAGTCAATTAGATGTCATTCTGACACCAAACTGATACCAATTGACACCAAACCCACTTTTTCCAACTCATTTAGAAGCCAACTATCACATATGTCAGAGCAGGCCCATAATTCACAGCGCCTTTAGTTTAAAACATAATAAAACTTAAAACACATAGTTACGTTCTAGCTGTGGGTCCAGTTCGGACATTATGTGTAGGCCTATGTGAGGCAACCCCGAATCCGAGTTTCGGCTCAATAGGTCATTCGGTGCCTGAGTAAAACCCTAATTGGTGCTGAGAAAATCCACTTTTTCAATTACTTGCTACGGGGTCCTTGAATGAGCTATCGGACAGAAACGTTGGGGTCCGGCTCTATGGGCCGAGCCGGTTTCAATGCACCTAGTCTTGTGTCTCTGAGACTTTTCTAAATGTCGCCATTTTTGTAATGGTCAAAATGAATTGAAGTCATTGCAAATGTACGAGGCTGTTTCTCGGTCCGAGAACCTTCTAGAGCCACCTAACTCACCACGCACTATCAACCTGAGGTCTAGAACAGGATTCTAAAGTTTCGGAACTCTAGGTCTGACGGTTCATTAAAAGTTCCAACAAGGTTAACTAATGCATTGAGTGTTTGTCTCTACGCACCCCAATGGGTTCCTACTTCCAAGATGTGTGTGTGTGTGATTTAGTTTTCCTTTGAAATTTTATGGGAAAAAAACGACTGATTTACAGTTCATGGGGTTTACCTAGTCACACATATGAAGTTTTGGAGAGATGTGACTTTTCTAACCTTTCAAAACAGAAAGTGTGACCCAATTAAAGGCACTTCCGGTTGGCACAGGAAGCTATAATTAAACACATGTCTTGATTGACATAGACACTTACAGAATCCTGAGTTTTAAGTCTTTAAGTTGAGAATTGACTGATCTACACAGGGTTGAATGCAGAGTCATTTTCACCTTTGCTGGTGATGTACATCCAAAAACATTTTGGGTGATTTTAACCACTTTCGGTTGCTCCAGGAAGCCTAGAATCGACACAGGTAGACCTCATAGTGTCCTGATGGACTGTCATCAAAGACAGGTTCATAAGGCATTCATAACCCACATAGGCCTCAGGTTGAATTTAGAGGAGCTGGCAATGTATTCCTATGGGGAGAGAAGTCAATGCAAACTGTTTGATGTAAACACCTTCTTTTAACTGTGAAGGGTTAATGCCACACGGTCAAGGTTAGGCTTGCACAGATCGGGAGGACCTTAGGAACATTCCTGTGTTTGATTTGTCCTTCTAAACCTAACGGTTTAGTCACCCAAAATCAAATGACGTTGTGGTGCAGGCTTCATATTGGGCCTACTTTTCTCATGGTCGCTGCGCTTAGACCGAGCGAGCTACGGTCAAGCGGGATATCTCGTTGAACTCGCACGGCCTTGGGATTATGTTTATGCCATTGCCTGCTCTCTGTGTCTTTAAACACCGCGCTTTGTCCTCCATCCTTGCTGTGTGAGAGCTTTTCTGTGTGAGAGCTTTTCTTGTGAGAGCTTTTTCTTTGACATCTGTTGGGAGAAATGACTGATTTTACATTTCAGGAGGGTTGACTAATCACACATATGAAGTTTTGCAGCACACTTTAAAAATATTCGTATGAACACCCTGCAACTGGATCTGTAACTGTTGAAAAAAAAAACACCTATATTTGAACATCACAAATCTGTCATTGTAATGATTTCTCTTAAATGACGATAGATAAATGGCTGATTTTTTTGTTATTGACACCGGAGGCTCCTTGAATTTGACGTGAAGTGAAAAAAATAATTTCTCTATTTTCATTTTGGACCATTAATCCCAGAAAAATGGCCATAACTCAAAAACCATTGAGGCCTAGACGCCATCTTGTTCGGGGCCAACTGCCCATTAAGCCAAACCTATGCTCACCAAGTTTCGGCTTTGAAATATTTTCAGTTTTCGAGATAAGGCCCGTCGTGATTCGTGATGTTTTGTCAAATTGCAGTATGAGGGCTTATGCCCTCTTGTGGGATTTTCCGGGATAGCTGAAAAATGACCAACATTTGATTATTTAAAAAACGAAAACCAAATATCCGACAAAGTTCATTTGATGACTTCCCGGTAGGTCTGGCCCTGCCGCTCGACAGAGGGACTGGTCCTCGATGACTGAGGAAAGGATTGAGGGACTGGTCCTCAATGACTGGGGAAAGGATAGGATAGAGGGACTGGTCCTCGATGACTGGGAAAGGATAGGACAGAGGGACTGGTCCTCGATGACTGAGGAAAGGATTGAGGGACTGGTCCTCAATGACTGGGGAAAGGATAGAAGGACTGGTCCTCGATGACTGGGGAAAGGATATGATAGAGGGACTGGTCCTCGATGACTGGGGAAAGGATAGGATAGAGGGACTGGTCATCGATGACTAAGGAAAAGATAGGATAGAGGGACTGGTCATCGATGACTAGGGAAAGGATAGGATAGAGGGACTGGTCCTCGATGACTAGGGAAAGGATAGGATAGAGGGACTGGTCCTCGATGACTGGGGAAAGATAGGATAGAGGGACTGGTCCTCGATGACTGAGGAAAGGATAGAGGGACTGGTTCTCGATGACTGGGGAAAAGATAGAGGGACTGGTCCTCGATGACTGAGGAAAGGATAGGATAGAGGGACTGGTCCTCAATGACTAGGGAAAGGATAGGATAGAGGGACTGGTCCTCGATGACTGGGGAAAGGATAGAAGGACTGGTCCTCGATGACTGAGGAAAGGATAGAGGGACTGGTCCTCGATGACAGAGGAAAGGATAGGATAGAGGGACTGGTCTTCGATGACTAAGGAAGAAGGATAGGATAGGGGGACTGGTCCTCAATGACTGAGGAAGGGATAGGATAGAGGGACTGGTCCTCGATGACTAAGGAAAGGATAGGATAGAGGGACTGGTCCTCAATGACTAGGGAAAGGATAGGATAGGGGGACTGGTCCTCGATGACTGAGGAAAGGATAGGATAGAGGGACTGGTCCTCGATGACTAAGGAAAGGATAGGATAGAGGGACTGGTCCTCAATGACTAGGGAAAGGATAGGATAGAGGGACTGGTCCTCGATCACTGGGGAAAGGATAGAGGGACTGGTCCTCGATGACTGAGGAAAGGATAGGATAGAGGGACTGGTCCTCGATGACTGAGGAAAGGATAGGATAGAGGGACTGGTCCTCGATGACTGAGGAAAGGATAGCATAGAGGGACTGGTCCTCGATGACTGAGAAAGGATAGGATAGAGGGACTGGTCCTCGATGACTGGGGAAAGGATAGGATAGGGGGACTGGTCCTCGATGACTGAGGAATGGATAGGATAGGTGGACTGGTCCTCGGTGACTGGGGAAAGGATAGGATAGGGGGACTGGTCCTCAATGACTGGGGAAATGATAGAGGGACTGGTCCTCGATGACTATGGAAAGGATAGGATAGAGGGACTGGTCCTCAGTGACTGGTGAAAGGATAGGATAGAGGGAATGGTCCTCAATGACTGGGGAAAGGATAGAATAGAGGGACTGGTCCTCGATGACTGGGGAAAGGATAGAGGGACTGGTCCTCGATGACTGGGGAAAGGATAGGATATAGGGACTGGTCCTCGATGACTGGGGAAAGGATAGGATATAGGGACTGGTCCTCGATGACTGGGGAAAGGATAGAGGGACTGGTCCTCGATGACTGGGGAAAGGATAGGATAGAGGGACTGGTCCTCGATGACTGGGGAAAGGATAGGATAGAGGGACTGGTCCTCGATGACTGGGGAAAGGATAGGATAGAGGGAATGGTCCTCAATGACTGGGGAAAGGATAGAATAGAGGGACTGGTCCTCGATGACTGGGGATAGGATAGGGGGACTGGTCCTCGATGACTGGGGAAAGGATAGGATAGAGGGACTGGTCCTCGATGACTGGGGAAAGGATAGAGGGACTGGTCCTCGATGACTGGGGAAAGGATAGGATAGAGGGACTGGTCCTCGATGACTGGGGAAAGGATAGAGGGACTGGTCCTCGATGACTGGGGAAAGGATAGGATAGAGGGACTGGTCCTCGATGACTGGGGAAAGGATAGGATAGAGACTGGTCCTCGATGACTGGGGAAAGGATAGGATAGAGGGAATGGTCCTCAATGACTGGGAAAGGATAGAATAGAGGGACTGGTCCTCGATGACTGGGGATAGGATAGGGGGACTGGTCCTCGATGACTGGGGAAAGAATAGGATATAGGGACTGGTCCTCGATGACTGGGGAAAGGATAGAGGGACTGGTCCTCGATGACTGGGGAAAGGATAGGATAGAGGGACTGGTCCTCGATGACTGGGGAAAGGATAGGATAGAGGGACTGGTCCTCGATGACTGGTCCTTAATGAAAGGATAGGATAGAGGGAATGGTCCTCAATGACTGGGGAAAGGATAAGAATAGAGGGACTGGTCCTCGATGACTGGGGATAGGATAGGGGGACTGGTCCTCGATGACTGGGGAAAGAATAGAGGGACTGGTCCTCAATGACTGGGGAAAGCATAGGATAGAGGGACTGGTCCTCGATGACTGGGGAACGGATAGGATAGAGGGACTGGTCCTCAATGATTGAGGAAAGGATAGGATAGAGGGACTGGTCCTCGATGACTGGGGAAAGGATAGAGGGACTGGTCCTCGATGACTGAGGAACGGATAGGATAGAGGGACTGGTCCTCGATGACTGAGGAAAGGATAGGATAGGGAGACTGGTCCTCGATGACTGGGGAAAGGATAGGATAGAGTGACTGGTCCTCAATGACTGAGGAAAGGATAGGATAGGGAGACTGGTCCTCGATGACCAGATTTACAAAGACCTGAAATGACACAGGAAAAGACACACCTCAGGGAAAAGCTAATGGATTTTCTAAAACATAAATAACCCCTTCAAAAGACAAAAAGACATGTCAGTTGCCTCTCATCACTTCGATGACTTCAGACAGGCGTTTGAAACAGATTTCTAGAAAAGCATTCACTCTCCACAGATAAATATGGATTGGAAAGATTAAACACATACCCCCTCCCCCCTCCCCTCCCCTACCTCTGTCCCTGGACAGTAGTTTTATCAGGATAGAATTACATGCTCCATACATACTGTATGCCACCCCCAAACCCCTGTAACATTCACATTAGTGAATTATCTTCAGTGTAGTGAGGTTTTGGGAATGTTTACAAACATTACGTGAAGAAGCTGTATGTAGACACAGGTATTAAAGGGACACAGCCTGAAGCTCTGTCTCTCTATCTCTCTGTCTTTCTCTGTCTCTCACTCTCTCTCCCTCTCTGTCTCTCTCTCACTCTATCTTTCTCCGTCTCTCACTCTCTCTCCCTCTCTGTCTCTCTCTATCTTTCTCTCTCTGTCTCTCACTCTCTCTCCCTCTCTCTTGCTGTTTCTGTCTTTCTCTCTCTCTCTCTGTCTTTCTCTCTCTCTCTGTCGGTCTCTCTGTCTGTCTCTCTCTCTATCTCCCTCTCTGTCTCTCTCTCTCTCCCTCTCTCTCTCTTTCTGTCTTTATCTCTCTCTCTCTCTCTGTCTCTCTGTCTCTCTCTGTCTCTCACTTCCTCACTCTCTCACCCTCTGTCTCTCTCTCTCGCTCTCTCTCAGTCTTTCTCTCTCTCTCTGTCGGTCTCTCTGTCTCTCTCTCTCTCTCTCTCTCTCTCTCAATTCAATTCAATTCAATTCAAGGGGCTTTATTGGCATGGGAAACATGTGTTAACTTGCCAAAGCAAGTAAGGTATATAATATATAAAGTGAAATAAACAATAAAAATTAACAGTAGACATCACACATACAGAAGTTTCAGAGTTTCTCTCTCTCTCTCTGTCTCTCTGTCTGTCTCCTCTGTCTGTCTCTCTCTCTCTCCCTCTCTCTCTCTCTCTCTCTCTCCTTTCTTTGTCCCCTCTCTCTCTCTCTCTCTCGCTCGCTTTCTCTCTCTCTCTCTCTCACTCTCTCTTTCTTTGTCTTTCTCTCTCTGTCTCTCTCTGTCTCTTACTTCCTCACTCTCTCTCTGTCCAGTCCTCTGTCTCTCTCCCTCTCTCTCCCTCTCTCTCTCTCTCTCTCTCTCTTTCTGTCTTTTTCTCCTTCTGACAGTCTCTCTCTCTCTCTCTCTCACTCTCTCTCTCTCTCTCTCTCTCTCTCTCTCTCTCTCTCTCTCTCATTTTGACTCGCTGTCTCTCTCACTGTCTCACTTTCTGTATCTTTCTCTATCTCTCGGTCTCTCTCTCTCTGTCTCTTTCTTTATCTCCTTTTCTCTTGGGGGCAGAAAAAAGAATGGTTAGAATACGCTCTGCCCTGTATTTGTATGATTTGTGATTCAGTGGTGTGAAGATGCTAAAGAGTGATCCAGGACCATTTTTTCGACAGAGTGTTTGTTGCCACAAGCAGCCCAGTGGTCATACATCTGTTTTAGAGATGAAGCTCTGATCAAAGGGCCAAACATGGAAGAGCCCTTTTTTCTCTTCCTCCTCCTCCTCTTTCTTTTTCTCTTTCTTGAAGTTTAAAGAATGCGGAGCGGTTTCCAGGGGATACGAATGAAATGCTTTGGGCAGTGCAGTGCTGGGATGAATGGAAGGAGAGGGGAGGAACGGAGGAGAGGGGAGGAATGGAGGAGAAGAGCAGCTTGAAGGTTGGGGTTCTGAAGAGACATTCCCCTTTAGCTTTGGGACTCACCAGGACCTCTAACGATCATACAAAGGAAATAAGTGACAGGGGTAAAAATCAGCCAGAGGTGTCTCCCTGACCCGTCCTCCCAGCCCTCCTGCAATGACGGTTGTTTATTAATAAAAACCTGAAGCCCCTGCATGACCTTTTAACCTAACTGGGTCTCTGAGAAATGGGTCGTGCAAATATTTCCCTTTCATTCTGAGAGGCCCAGTGCAGCCAAAACTCCATCCAACCAAAACAGGCAAAACTCCATCCAACCATAACAGGCAAAACTCCATCCAACCAAAACAAGCAAAACTCCATCCAACCAAAACAAGCAAAACTCCATTCAACCAAAAATCAAATCAAATGTATTTATATAGCCCTTCGTACATCAGCTGATATCTCAAAGTGCTGTACAGAAACCCAGCCTAAAACCCCAAACAGCAAGCAATGCAGGTGTAGAAGCACGGTGGCTAGGAAAAACTCCCTAGAAAGGCCAAAACCTAGGAAGAAACCTAGAGAGGAACCAGGCTATGTGGGGTGGCCAGTCCTTTTCTGGCTGTGCCGGGTGGAGATTATAACAGAACATGGCCAAGATGTTCATATTTTCATAAATGACCAGCATGGTCAAATAATAATAATCACAGGCAGAACAGTTGAAACTGGAGCAGCAGCACGTCCAGGTGGACTGGCGACAGCAAGGAGTCATCATGTCAGGTAGTCCTGAGGCATGGTCCTAGGGCTCAGGTCCTCCGAGAGAGAGAAAGAAAGAAAGAGAGAAAGAGAGAATTAGAGAGCATACTTAAATTCACACAGGACACCGGATAAGACAGGAGAAATACTCCAGATATAACAGACTGACCCTAGCCCCCGACACATAAACTACTGCAGCATAAATACTAGAGGCTGAGACAGGAGGGGTCAGGAGACACTGTGGCCCCATCCGATGATATCCCCGGACTGGACCAAACAGGCAGGATATAACCCCACTCACTTTGCCAAAGCACAGCCCCACTAAAGGGATATATTCTGCCTGACCTGACCCCTGAGCCTGCCTGCCGTCCGGTACCTTGACCTCTACTCTGGATTATCGACCTCTGCCTGCCTTGACCTGTCATTTGAAGTTGTCATCAGAAGTTGTTAGACACAAGGAGATGGTAGACACAAGGAGTTGCTTTGCGGTCTGATGGAAGAGTTCCATGCTGTGGCTGAATGTTAATGACTTATCACTCTACTATCAGGCTTGGACGCATAGCGGGAGCAATTCTGTGGGTTGCCAACTAGGCAGCCTACCACGATGGTAACCTCCCAGCCCCCCAGTAACCCGGCTGGTAGCAGTCCGTCACACCAGTTTCCCATGAACACCGCTTACCTAACCCGGAGAGCTACGACAGTTCAGAGTTTAGCCACTTTGTGTTTTGGGAAAAAGTTTATCCTCTTTTCCGCTGCTGCTATTCTCTGTTTATCATATATGCATAGTCACTTTAAATATACATCCATGTCCATGCTACCTCAATCAGCCTGACTAACCAGTGTCCCCGCACATTGGCTAACCGGGCTATCTGCATTCTGTCGCACCCACAATCTTTGTCTTTTGTTTGCCCTCAGTGGATGTGTGGGTGTTGTCAAGAGAACTATCAGGAGAGCTGACAGGGGGCTGTTAGGACAGGTTGGGGTCTTTTGGGTTGGTGGGTTCTGTGTTATCTGTCCCATTTGGTGTTGAGGTTGTGATCTGGGTCTGAGGTGGGCTGTTAGGAGGGGTTGGGGTCTGTTGGGTTGGTGGGTTCTGTGTTGTCCGTCCCATTTGGTGTTGAGGTTGAGGTCTGGGTCTGAGGTGGGCTGTTCTGCTGGCTTCTCCGGGGAGTGTCCTGCTCTCTGTCACACTTCAGCTCACCTCTTCTTTCAATGCCATGCGTGCCTCTTAAGTTCTCTCCCCTCAGTCTGTAGAGCAGCCTGCTCTCTCAGAACAGCCAGCTTTCTCAGAGCAGCCAGCTTTCTCAGAGCACCCAGCTGTCTCAGAGCAGCCAGCTCTCTCAGAGCAGCCAGCATTCTCAGAGCACCCAGCCATCTCAGAGCAGCCAGCTCTCTCAGGGCAGCCAGCTCTCTTAGAGCAGCCGTCTTGTTGGCGGGAGGGTGTTGTTGTGCTGGTGTGTTTTGTGGGTGTGTTCGATCTGGATTGTATGAACGAGATCTCTGAGCTCCACCATGTCTCTCTCCAGCTCTCTGAGCTCCACCATGTCTCTCTCCAGCTCTCTGAGCTCCACCATGTCTCTCTCCTGCTCTCCAGCTCCGCCGTGTCTCTCTCCAGCTCTCTGAGTTCCACCATGTCTCTCTCCAGCTCTCTGAGTTCCACCATGTCTCTCTCCAGCTCTCTGAGCTCCACCATGTCTCTCTCCAGCTCTCTGAGCTCCACCATGTCTCTCCCAGCTCTCAGAGCTCCACCATGTCACTCTCCAGCTCTCTAACCTTCACCATATCTTTCTGCAGCTCTCTGAGCTCCACCATGTCTCTCTCCAGCTCTCTGAGCTCCACCATGTCTCTTTCCAGCTCTCTGACCTCCACCATGTCTCTCTCCAGCTCTCTGAGCTCCACCATGTCTCTCTCCAGCTCTCTGAGCTCCACCATGTCTCTCTCCAGCTCTCTGAGCTCCACCATGTCTCTCTCCAGCTCTCTAACCTCCACCATGTCTCTCTCAGCTCTCAGAGCTCCACCATGTCACTCTCCAGCTCTCTAACCTCCACCATGTCTCTCTCCAGCTCTCAGAGTTCCACCATGTCTCTCTCCTGCTCTCTGAGCTCCACCATGTCTCTCTCCAGCTCTCTGAGCTCCACCATGTCTCTCTCCAGCTCTCTGAGCTCCACCATGTCTCTCTCCAGCTCTCTGAGCTCCACCATGTCTCTCTCCGGCTCTCTGAGCTCCACCATGTCTTTATCCAGCTCTCTGAGTTCCACCATGTCTCTCTCCTGCTCTCCAGCTCTGCCGTATCTCTCTCCAGCTCTCTGAGTTCCACCATGTCTCTCTCCAGCTCTCTGAGTTCCACCATGTCTCTCTCCAGCTCTCTGAGCTCCACCATGTCTCTCTCCAGCTCTCTGAGCTCCACCATGTCTCTCTCCAGCTCTCTGACCTCCACCATGTCTCTCTCCAGCTCTCTGAGCTCCACCATGTCTCTCTCCAGCTCTCTGAGCTCCACCATGTCTCTCTCCAGCTCTCTAACCTCCACCATGTCTCTCTCCAGCTCTCAGAGCTCCACCATGTCACTCTCCAGCTCTCTAACCTTCACCATATCTTTCTCCAGCTCTCTGAGCTCCACCATGTCTCTCTGCAGCTCTCTGAGCTCCACCATGTCTCTCTGCAGCTCTCTGAGTTCCACCATGTCTCTCTCTGAGCTCCACCGTGTTTATCCAGCTCTCTGAGTTCCACCATGTCTCTCTCTGAGCTCCACCGTGTCTTATCCAGGTCTCTGAGCTCCAACTTGTCTCTCTCCATCTCTCTGAGCTCTACCATGTCTCTCTCCATCTCTCTGAGCTCCACCATGTCTCTCTCCAGCTCTCTGAGCTCCACAATGTCTCTATCCAGCTCTCTGAGTTACACCATGTCTCTCCAGCTCTCTGATCTCCACCATGTCTCTCTCCATCTCTCTGAGCTCCACCATGTCTCTCTCCATCTCTCTGAGCTCCACCACGTCTCTCTCCAGCTCTCTGAGCTCCACCACGTCTCTCTCCAGCTCTCTGAGCTCCACCATGTCTCTCTCCAGCTCTCCGGCTCTGCCGTGTCTCGCTCCAGAGAGGGGGGTGGCACTATCCTTGTCTGCGGGACAGTTGGAAGAGGTGTGATTAGACTCACTCAGGATGGAGGGGTTGTCACAGAGAGAGAGCTTTCCTGCCATGCTCTCTATTTGATCCTGTAAAAGTCCAGCTGGAACTGCTTGAGGATGCCCTGCATGTTTACAGAAGTTGTTTCAATCCTCAATGTCTAGTATTCTGAATTTCCACCCTGGGCCAAAACCATATCTCTTGACAAAGGGGTAGTGTGTTCTTATAGCACTGTGCCATGCCAGGGGATGGTCTGTGTTAATATAGCACTATGCCAGGGGATGGTCTGGTTAATATAGCACTGTGCCAGGGGATGGTCTGGTTAATATAGCACTGTGCCAGGGGATGGTCTGGTTAATATAGCACTGTGCCAGGGGATGGTCTGGTTAATATAGCACTGTGCCAGGGGATGGTCTGGTTAATATAACACTGTACCAGGGGATGGTCTGGTTAATATAGCACTGTGCCAGGGGATGGTCTGTGTTAATATAGCACTGGCCAGGGGATGGTCTGTGTTAACATAGCACTGTACCAGGGGATGGTCTGTTAATATAGCACTGTGCCAGGGGATGGTCTGGTTAATATAGCACTGTGTCCAGGGGATGGTCTGGTTAATATAACACTGTACCAGGGGATGGTCTGGTTAATATAGCACTGTGTCAGGGGATGGTCTGGTTAATATGGCACTGTGCCAGGGGATGGTCTGTTTAATATAGCACTGGACCAGGGGATGGTCTGGTTAATATAGCACTGTGCCAGGGGATGGTCTGGTTAATATAGCACTGTGGATGGTCTGGTTAATATAGCAGGGGATGGTCTGGTTAATATAGCACTGTACCAGGGGATGGTCTGGTTAATATAGCACTGTACCAGGGGATGGTCTGGTTAATATAGCACTGTGCCAGGGGATGGTCTGGTTAATATAGCACTGTGCCAGGGGATGGTCTGGTTAATATGGCACTGTCTGGTTACCACTGGGGGGATGGTCTGGTTAATATGGCACTGTGCCAGGGGATGGTCTGGTTAATATAGCACTGGACCAGGGGATGGTCTGGTTGATAGAGCACTGTGCCAGGGGATGGTCTGGTTAATATAGCACTGTACCAGGGGATGGTCTGGTTAATATAGCACTGTGCCATGCCAGAGGATGGTCTGGTTAATATAGCACTGTACCAGGGGATGGTCTGGTTAATATAGCACTGTGCCAGGGGATGGTCTGGTTAATATAGCACTGTGCCAGGGGATGGTCTGGTTAATATAGCACTGTACCAGGGGATGGTCTGGTTAATATAACACTGTACCAGGGGATGGTCTGGTTAATATAACACTGTGCCAGGGGATGGTCTGGTTAATATAGCACTATGCCAGGGGATGGTCTGGTTAATATAGCACTGTACCAGGGGATGGTCTGGTTAATATAACACTGTACCAGGGGATGGTCTGGTTAATATAGCACTATACCAGGGGATGGTCTGGTTAATATAACACTGTGCCAGGGGATGGTCTGGTTAATATAACACTGTGCCAGGGGATGGTCTGGTTAATATAACACTGTGTCAGGGGATGGTCTGGTTAATATAACACTGTACCAGGGGATGGTCTGGTTAATATAGCACTGTACCAGGGGATGGTCTGGTTAATATAGCACCATGCCAGGGGATGGTCTATTTAATATAGCACCATGCCAGGGGATGGTCTGGTTAATATAGCACTGTACCAGGGGATGGTCTGGTTAATATAACACTGTACCAGGGGATGGTCTGGTTAATATAGCACTGTATCAGGGGATGGTCTGGTTAATATAGCACCATGCCAGGGGATGGTCTGGTTAATATAACACTGTACCAGGTGATGGTCTGGTTAATATAGCACTGTACTAGGGGATGGTCTGGTTAATATAACACTGTGACATGCCATGGGATGGTCTGGTTAATATAGCACTGTATCAGGGGATGGTCTGGTTAATATAACACTGTATCAGGGGATGGTCTGGTTAATATAACACTGTGCCAGGTGATGGTCTGGTTAATATAGCACTGTATCAGGGGATGGTCTGGTTAATAAAGCACCATGCCAGGGGATGGTCTGGTTAATATAGCACTGTATCAGGGGATGGTCTGGTTAATAAAGCACCATGCCAGGGGATGGTCTGGTTAATATAGCACTGTACCACTGTGGGGATGGTATGGTTAATATAGCACTGTACCAGTGGATGGTCTGGTTAATATAACACTGTACCAGGGGATGGTCTGGTTAATATAGCACTGTACCAGGTGATGGTCTGGTTAATATAGCACTGTACCAGGGGATGGTCTGGTTAATATAGCACTGTGCCAGGGGATGGTCTGGTTAATATAACACTGTACCAGGGGATGGTCTGGTTAATATAGCACTGTGTCATACCAGGGGGTGGTCTGGTTAATATAACACTGTACCAGGGGATGGTCTGGTTAATATAGCACCATGTACCAGGGGATGGTCTGGTTAATATAGCACTGTACCAGGGGATGGTCTGGTTAATATAGCACTGTACCAGGGGATGGTCTGGTTAATATAGCACTGTTCCAGGGGATGGTCTGGTTAATATAGCATTGTTCCAGGGGATGGTCTGGTTAATATAGCATTGTGCCAGGGGATGGTCTGGTTAATATAGCACTGTACCAGGGGATGGCCTGGTTAATATAGCATTGTGCCAGGGGATGGTCTAGTTAATATAGCATTGTGCCAGTGGATGGTCTGGTTAATATAGCATTGTTCCAGGCGATGGTCTGGTTAATACAACACTGTACCAGGGGATGGCCTGGTTAATATAGCATTGTGCCAGGGGATGGTCTAGTTAATATAGCATTGTGCCAGGGGATGGTCTGGTTAATATAGCACTGTACCAGGGGATGGTCTGGTTAATATAACACTGTACCAGGGGATGGTCTGGTTAATATAACACTGTACCAGGGGATGGTCTGGTTAATATAGCACTGTGCCAGGGGATGGTCTGGTTAATATAGCACTGTACCAGGGAATGGTCTGGTTAATATAGCACTGTGCCAGGGGATGGTCTGGTTAATATAGCACTGTACCAGGGGATGGTCTGTTAATATAGCACTGTGCCAGGGGATGGTCTGGTTAATATAGCACTGTACCAGGGGATGGTCTGGTTAATATAACACTGTACCAGGGGATGGTCTGGTTAATATAGCACTGTGCCAGGGGATGGTCTGGTTAATATTGTCATGTCTTGTTATGTCTGTTCCTGTCCTTTCTCTTCACTCTGTCTCTCTCTGCTGGTCTTTTTAGGTTACCTTCTCTGTCTCTCATTCTTCAGCTGTTCTACATCTCCCCTAACTAGCTCATTCACTCTTTCACACCTGTTCTCTCTTCCCCCTCTGATTAGGTCTCTATTTCTCTCTCTGTTCCTGCTACTTTCAGTGGCTGATTCTTGTTTGTGTTTTTGATGCCAGAAGCAAGCTGTCGTCTCGTTTGCTTCCACCTTGTCCTATCCTGTCGGAGTCTGCCTGGCAGGTGCATCCTGCACTATACTACGTTCTTTTTGTTCCATTGTCAACGTTGGAAGAGGATTTATGCCATTCCTGTTTTTCATTAAAGAACTCTGTTTTCTGTTAAAACCGCTTTTGGGTCTTCACTCAAGTACATAACAGAAGAATCAGACCAAGAATGGACCCAGCGGCTCCGGACCCTTTTCACTCCGCCGTCGAGATCCAGGGAGCTATGCTAGGCAGACACGAGGAGGAATTGTCTGCTGCTCGACATGCCGTTGAGACCCTGGCCGTCCAAGTCTCCGACCTCACAAGACAGGCTCACCAACTCCACCTCGATCCACCGCCCACTTCCAGGGTTTCCGAGTCTCCGGAGCCCAGGATCAACAACCCGCCGTGTTACTCTGGGGAGCCCACTGAGTGCCGCTCATTCCTCACTCAGTGTGACGTGGTGTTCTCTCTCCAGCCCAACACTTACTCCAGGAGCGCAGCCCGCATCGCCTACGTCATTTCTCTCCTTACCGGACGGGCGCGTGAGTGGGGCACGGCAATCTGGGAGGCGAGGGCTGAGGTGTATTAACCAGTATCAGGACTTTAAGGAGGAGATGATACGGGTTTTTGACCGTTCTGTTTTTGGGGAGGAGGCTTCCAGGGCCCTGTCTTCCCTATGTCAGGGGAATCGGTCCATAACGGATTATTCTATTGAGTTTCGCACTCTCGCTGCCTCTAGTGACTGGAACGAGCGGCTTTGCTCGCTCGTTTTCTGGAGGGTCTCCTCGTCGAGGTTAAGGATGAGATCCTCTCCCGGGAGGTTCCTTCCAGTCTGGACTCCTTAATAGCCCTCGCTATTCGCATAGAGCGACGGTTTGATCTTCGTCGCCGAGCTCGTGGAAAGGAGCTCGCGTTCTCCGTGCTCCCCTCTCCACATCACTGCCACCTGCCGCATCACTGCCACCCTCCTCCGCCGGCTCGGATGCTGAGCCTATGCAGCTGGGGGTATCCGCATCTCGGCCAAGGAGAAGGAACGGAGAATCACCAATCGCCTCTGTCTCTACTGCGGCTCCGCTGGTCATTTTGTCACCTCATGTCCAGTAAAAGCCAGAGCTCATCAGTAAGAGGAGGGCTACTGGTGAGCGCAACTACTCAGGCCTCTCCTTCTGGATCACGCACTACCTTTCCGGTCCATCTCCGCTGGCCCGGTTCATCTGCTTCCTGCAGTGCCTTGATAGACTCTGGGGCGGAGGGCTGTTTTATGGACGAGACCTGGGCTCGGGAACATGACATTCCTCTCAGACAGTTAGGGAGCCCACGGCCTTGTTCGCTTTAGATGGTAGTTCTCCCCCAAGATTCAGCGTGAGACGCTGCCTTTAACCCTCACTGTCTCTGGTAATCATAGCGAAACCATTTATTTTTTAATTTTTCGTTCACCTTTTACACCTGTTGTTTTGGGTCATCCCTGGCTAGTGCGCCATAACCCTTCTATTAATTGGTCTACTAATACTATCCTATCCTGGAATGTTTCTTGTCATGTGACCTGTTTAATGTCTGCTATCCCTCCTGTTTCCTCTGTCTCTTCTTCACAGGAGGAGCCTGGCGATTTGACAGGGGTGCCGGAGGAGTATCACGATCTGCGCACGGTGTTCAGTCGTTCCAAGGCCACTTCTCTCCCTCCACACCGGTCGTATGACTGTAGTATTGATCTCCTTCCGGGAACTACTCTCCCCCCCGGGGTAGATTATACTCTCTGTCGGCTCCCGAACGTAAGGCTCTCGAGGATTATTTGTCGGTTTCGCTCGGCCGGTACCATAGTCTCCTCCTCCTCTCCCGCCGGAGCGGGGTTTTTTTTGTTCAGAAGAAGGACGGGTCCCTGCGCCCATGCGTGGATTATCGAGGGCTGAATGACATAACAGTTAAGAATCGTTATCCGCTTCCTCTTATGTCTTCAGCCTTCGAGATCCTGCAGGGAGCCAGGTTTTTCACCAAATTGGACCTTCGTAACGCCTACCATCTCGTGCGCATCAGGGAGGGGGACGAGTGGAAGACGGCGTTTAACACTCCGTTAGGGCACTTTGAATACCGGGTTCTTCCTTTCGGCCTCGTTAACGCTCCAGCTGTCTTTCAGGCACTAGTTAACGACGTCCTGAGACATGCTGAACATTTTTGTTTTCGTTTACATGGACGATATCCTGATTTTTTCACCGTCTCTCTCGATTCATGTTCAGCACGTGCGACGCGTCCTCCAGCGCCTTTTGGAAAACTGTCTTTATGTGAAGGCTGAGAAGTGCACTTTTCATGCCGCCTCTGTCCCTTTTCTCGGTTCCGTTATTTCCGCTGAGGGCATTAAGATGGATCCCGCTAAGGTCCAGGCTGTCATTGATTGGCCCGTTCCTAAGTCACGCGTCGAGCTGCAGCGCTTTCTGGGCTTCGCTAATTTCTATCGTCGTTTCATCCGTAATTTCGGTCAGGTGGCAGCTCCCTCACAGCCCTTACTTCTGTTAAGACGTGCTTTAAGTGGTCCGTTTCCGCCCAGGGAGCTTTTGATCTTCTTAAGAATCGTTTTACATCCGCACCTATTCTTGTTACACCTGACATCTCTAGTCAGTTTGTTGTTGAGGTTGACGCGTCAGAGGTGGGCGTGGGAGCCATTCTTTCTCAGCGCTCTCTCTCTGACGGCAAGGTCCATCCTTGCGCGTTTTTCTCTCATCGCTTATCGCCGTCAGAACGTAACTATGATGTTGGTAATCGCGAACTGCTCGCCATCCGCTAGCCCTAGGCGAATGGCGACAGTGGTTGGAGGGGGCGACCGTTCCTTTTGTCGTTTGGACTGACCATAGGAACCTTGAGTACATCCGTTCAGCCAAACGACTTAATGCGCGTCAGGCTCGTTGGGCTCTGTTTTTCGCTCGTTTCGAGTTTATTATTTCTTATCGTCCGGGCTCAAAAACACCAAGCCTGATGCTTTATCTCGTCTCTTCAGTTCTTCTGAGGTCTCCACCGACCCCGAGGGGATTCTCCTGAAGGGCGTGTTGTCGGGTTGACTGTCTGGGAATTGAGAGGCAGGTAAAGCAAGCACTCGCTCACACTCCGTCGCCGCGAGCTTGTCCTAGGAACCTTCTGTTCGTTCCCGTTCCTACTCGTCCGGCCGTTCTTCAGTGGGCCCACTCTGCCAAGTTAGCCGGCCACCCCGGCGTTCGGGGAGTACGCTTTCGCTTCCATTCGCCAGCGTTTCTGGTGGCCCACTCGGGAACGTGACGCGCGCGTCGATTTGTCGCCGCTTGTTCGGTCTGCGCGCAGACTAAATCTGGGAACTCTCCTCCTGCCGGCCGTCTCAGACCGCTTCCCATTCCCTCTCGACCGTGGTCTCACATCGCTTTAGATTTCATCACCGGACTGCCTTCATCAGCGGGGAAGACAGTTATTCTTTACGGTTGTCGATAGATTCTCTAAGGCGGCTCATTTCATTCCTCTCGCTAAGCTCCCTTCTGCTAAGGAGACGGCTCAGATCATTATCGAGAATGTTTTCCGCGAATTCATGGCCTTCCGTCTGACGTCGTTTCCGACAGAGGCCCGCAGTTCACGTCTCAATTTTGGAGGGAGTTTTGCCGTTTGATTGGGGCTTCCGTCAGTCTCTCGTCCGGCTTTCATCCCCAGTCTAACGGTCAAGCCGAACGGGCCAATCAGACTGTTGGTCGCATTTTTTACGCAGTCTTTCTTTTCGTAACCCTGCGTCTTGGTCAGAACAGCTCCCTGGGCAGAGTACGCCCACAACTCGCTTCCCTCGTCTGCTACCGGTCTATCTCCTTTTCAGAGTAGCCTCGGGTACCAGCCTCCGCTGTTCTCATCTCAGCTCGCCGAGTCCTGCGTCCCCTCCGCTCAGGCTTTTGTCCAGCGTTGCGAGCGCACCTGGAAGGGGGGTCAGGTCGGCACTTTGCCGTAATAGGGCGCAGACTGTGAGGGCCGCTAATAGCGTAGGACCAAGAGTCCTAGATATTGTTGCGGTCAGAGAGTATGGCTCTCCACTCAGAACCTTCCCTTAAGACAGCTTCTCGCAAGTTGGCCCCGCGGTTCATTGGTCCGTTCCGTATTTCCCAGGTCATTAATCCTGTCGCAGTGCGACTTCTTCTCCCGCGCTATCTTCGTCGCGTTCACCCGGTCTTCCATGTCTCCTGTGTTAAGCCCGTTCTTCGCGCCCCGCTCGTCCCTCCCCCCCATCCTTGTCGAGGGCGCACCCATCTACAGGGTTCGTAAGATTTTGGACATGCGCCCTCGGGGCCGTGGTCATCAGTACCTAGTGGATTGGGAGGGGTACGGTCCTGAGGAGAGGAGTTGGGTTCCCTCTCGGGACGTGCTGGACCATTCGCTGATCGATGATTTCCTCCGTTGCCGCCAGGTTTCCTCCTCGAGTGCGCCAGGAGGCGCTCGGTGAGTGGGGGGGTACTGTCATGTCTTGTTATGTCTGTTCCTGTCCTTTCTCTTCACTCTGTCTCTCTCTGCTGGTCTTTTTAGGTTACCTTCTCTGTCTCTCATTCTTCAGCTGTTCTACATCTCGCCTAACTAGCTCATTCACTCTTTCACACCTGTTCTCTCTTCCCCCTCTGATTAGGTCTCTATTTCTCTCTCTGTTCCTGCTACTTTCAGTGGCTGATTCTTGTTTGTGTTTTTGATGCCAGAAGCAAGCTGTCGTCTCGTTTGCTTCCACCTTGTCCTATCCTGTCAGAGTCTGCCTGGCAGGTGCATCCTGCACTATACTACGTTCTTTTGTTCCATTGTCAACGTTGGAAGAGGATTTATGCCATTCCTGTTTTTCATTAAAGAACTCTGTTTTCTGTTAAAACCGCTTTTGGGTCTTCACTCAAGTACATAACAAATATAGCACTGTACCAGGGGATGGTCTGGTTAATATAGCACTGTGCCAGGGGATGGTCTGGTTAATATAGCACTGTACCAGGGGATGGTCTGGTTAATATAACACTGTACCAGGGGATGGTCTGGTTAATATAGCACTGTGCCAGGGGATGGTCTGGTTAATATAGCACTGTAACAGGGGATGGTCTGGTTAATATAGCACTGTACCAGGGGATGGTCTGGTTAATATAACACTGTACCAGGGGATGGTCTGGTTAATATAGCACTGTACCAGGGGATGGTCTGGTTAATATAGCATTGTACCAGGGGATGGTCTGGTTAATATAACACTGTACCAGGGGATGGTCTGGTTAATATAACACTGTGACATGCCAGGGGATGGTCTGGTTAATATAACACTGTACCAGGGGATGGTCTGGTTAATATAACACTGTGGTCTGGTTACATGCCAGGGGATGGTCTGGTTAATATAGCACTGTGCCAGGGGATGGTCTGGTTAATATAGCACTCTGCCAGGGGATGGTCTGTTTAATATAGCACCATGTACCAGGGGATGGTCTGGTTAATATAACACTGTGCCAGGGGATGGTCTGGTTAATATAACACTGTGCCAGGGGATGGTCTGGTTAATATAGCACTGTACCAGGGGATGGTCTAGTTAATATAACACTGTACCAGGGGATGGTCTGGTTAATATAACACTGTACCAGGTGATGGTCTGGTTAATATAGCACCATGCCAGGGGTTGGTCTGGTTAATATAGCACTGTGCCAGGGGATGGTCTGGTTAATATAACACTGTACCAGGGGATGGTCTAGTTAATATAACACTGTACCAGGGGATGGTCTGGTTAATATAGCACCATGCCAGGGGATGGTCTGGTTAATATAGCACTGTACCAGGGGATGGTCTGGTTAATATAACACTGTACCATGGGATGGTCTGGTTAATATAGCACTGTGCCAGGGGATGGTCTGGTTAATATAGCACTGTGCCAGGGGATCGTCTGGTTAATATAACACTGTGCCAGGGGATGGTCTGGTTAATATAACACTGTGCCAGGGGATGGTCTGGTTAATATAGCACTGTACCAGGGGATGGTCTGGTTAATATAACACTGTGCCAGGGGATGGTCTGGTTAATATAGCACTGTGCCAGGGGATGGTCTGGTTAATATAGCACTGTGCCATGCCAGAGGATGGTCTGGTTAATATAGCACTGTGCCAGGGGATGGTCTGGTTAATATAACACTGTGCCAGGGGATGGTCTGGTTAATATAGCACTGTACCAGGGGATGGTCTGGTTAATATAGCACTGTGCCAGGGGATGGTCTGGTTAATATAGCACTGTGCCATGCCAGAGGATGGTCTGGTTAATATAGCACTGTGCCAGGGGATGGTCTGGTTAATATAACACTGTGCCAGGGGATGGTCTGGTTAATATAGCACTGTGCCATGCCAGAGGATGGTCTGGTTAATATAGCACTGTACCAGGGGATGGTCTGGTTAATATAACACTGTGCCAGGGGATGGTCTGGTTAATATAACACTGTGCCAGGGGATGGTCTGGTTAATATAGCACTGTACCAGGGGATGGTCTGGTTAATATAACACTGTACCAGGGGATGGTCTGGTTAATATAACACTGTGCCAGGGGATGGTCTGGTTAATATAGCACTGTACCAGGGGATGGTCTGGTTAATATAGCACTGTACCAGGGGATGGTCTGGTTAATATAACACTGTGCCAGGGGATGGTCTGGATAATATAGCACTGTGCCAGGGAATGGTCTGGTTAATATAACACTGTACCAGGGGATGGTCTGGTTAATATAGCACTGTGCCAGGGGATGGTCTGGTTAATATAACACTGTACCAGGGGATGGTCTGGTTAATATAGCACTGTGTCATGGGATGGTCTGGTTAATATAACATTGTGCCAGGGGATGGTCTGGTTAATATAACTCTGTGCCAGGGGATGGTTTGGTTAATATAGCACTGTACCAGGGGATGGTCTGGTTAATATAGCACCATGCCAGGGGATGGTCTGGTTAATATAGCACCATGCCAGGGGATGGTCTTGTTAATATAGCACTGTACCAGGGGATGGTCTGGTTAATATAGCAGCATGCCAGGGGATGGTCTGGTTAATATAGCACTGTGCCAGGGGATGGTCTGGTTAATATAGCACTGTACCAGGGGATGGTCTGGTTAATATAGCACTGTACCAGGGGATGGTCTGGTTAATATAACACTGTGCCAGGGGATGGTCTGGTTAATATAGCACTGTGCCAGGGGATGGTCTGGTTAATATAACACTGTGCCAGGGGATGGTCTGGTTAATATAGCACTGTGCCAGGGAATGGTCTGGTTAATATAGCACTATGCCAGGGAATGGTCTGGTTAATATAGCACTGTGCCAGGGGATGGTCTGGTTAATATAGCACTATGCCAGGGGATGGTCTGGTTAATATAGCACTGTACCAGGGGATGGTCTGGTTAATATAACACTGTACCAGGGGATGGTCTGGTTAATATAGCACTGTACCAGGGGATGGTCTGGTTAATATAGCACTGTGCCAGGGGATGGTCTGGTTAATATAGCACTGTACCAGGGGATGGTCTGGTTAATATAGCACTGTACCAGGGGATGGTCTATTTAATATAGCACTGTGCCAGGGGATGGTCTGGTTAATATAGCACTGTGCCAGGGGATGGTCTGGTTAATATAGCACTGTACCAGGGGATGGTCTATTTAATATAGCACTGTGCCAGGGGATGGTCTGGTTAATATAGCACTGTACCAGGGGATGGTCTGGTTAATATAGCACTGTACCAGGGGATGGTCTGGTTAATATAGCACTGTGCCAGGGGATGGTCTGGTTAATATAGCACTGTACCAGGGGATGGTCTGGTTAATATAGCACTGTGCCAGGGAATGGTCTATTTAATATAGCACTGTACCAGGGGATGGTCTGGTTAATATAGCACTGTGCCAGGGGATGGTCTGGTTAATATAGCACCATGCCAGGGGATGGTCTTGTTTATATAGCACTGTACCAGGGGATGGTCTGGTTAATATAGCAGCATGCCAGGGGATGTCTGGTTAATATAGCACTGTGCCAGGGGATGGTCTGGTTAATATAGCACTGTGCCAGGGGATGGTCTGGTTAATATAACACTGTGCCAGGGGATGGTCTGGTTAATATAGCACTGTACCAGGGGATGGTCTGGTTAATATAACACTGTGACATGCCAGAGGATGGTATGGTTAATATAGCACTGTACCAGGGGATGGTCTGGTTAATATAACACTGTGCCAGGGGATGTTCTGGTTAATATAACACTGTACCAGGGGATGGTCTGTGTTAACATAGCACTGTGCCATGCCAGGGGATGGTCTATTTAATATAGCACTGTGCCAGGGGATGGTCTGGTTAATATAACACTGTACCAGGGGATGGTCTGGTTAATATAGCACTGTGCCAGGGGATGGTCTTGTTAATATAACACTGTGACATGCAAGGGGATTGTCTGGTTAATATAGCACTGTACCAGGGGATGGTCTGGATAATATAGCACTGTACCAGGGAATGGTCTGGTTAATATAGCACTGTACCAGGGAATGGTCTGGTTAATATAGCACTGTGCCAGGGGATGGTCTGGTTAATATAACACTGTGCCAGGGGATGGTCTGGTTAATATAGCACTGTACCAGGGGATGGTCTGGTTAATATAACACTGTACCAGGGGATGGTCTGGTTAATATAGCACTGTACCAGGGGATGGTCTGGTTAATATAACACTGTGACATGCCAGGGGATGGTCTGGTTAATATAGCACCATGCCAGGGGATGGTCTGGTTAATATAACATTGTGCCAGGGGATGGTTTGTTTGATATAGCATTGTGCCAGGGGATGGTCTGGTTAATACAGCATTGTGCCAGGGGATGGTCTGGTTAATATAGCATTGTGCCAGGGGATGGTCTGGTTAATATAGCACTGTGCCAGGGGATGGTCTGGTTAATACAGCATTGTGCCAGGGGATGGTCTGGTTAATATAGCATTGTGCCAGGGGATGGTCTGGTTAATATAACACTGTGCCAGGGGATGGTCTGGTTAATATAACACTGTACCAGGGGATGGTCTGGTTAATATAACACTGTGCCAGGGGATGGTCTGGTTAATATAGCACTGTACCATGGGATGGTCTGGTTAATATAGCACTGTGCCATGGGATGGTCTGGTTAATATAACACTGTGCCAGGGGATGGTCTGGTTAATATAACACTGTACCAGGGGATGGTCTGGTTAATATAGCACTGTGCCAGGGGATGGTCTGGTTAATATAGCATTGTGCGAGGGGATGGTCTGGTTAATATAGCATTGTGCCAGGTGATGGTCTGTTTAATATAGCATTGTGCCAGGGGATGGTCTGGTTAATATAGCACTGTACCAGGGGATGGTCTGGTTAATATAGCACTGTGCCAGGGGATGGTCTGGTTAATATAGCACTGTACCAGGGGATGGTCTGGTTAATATAGCACTGTACCAGGGGATGGTCTGGTTAATATAACACTGTGCCAGGGGATGGTCTGGTTAATATAGCACTGTGCCAGGGGATGGTCTGGTTAATATAGCACTGTGCCAGGGGATGGTCTGGTTAATATAGCATTGTGCCAGGGGATGGTCTGGTTAATATAGCATTGTACAAGGGATGGTCTGGTTAATATAGCATTGTGCCAGGGGATGGTCTGGTTAATATAACTCTGTGCCAGGGGATGGTTTGGTTAATTTAGCACTGTACCAGGGGATGGTCTGGTTAATATAGCACCATGCCAGGGGATGGTCTGGTTAATATAGCACCGTGCCAGGGGATGGTCTTGTTAATATAGCACTGTACCAGGGGATGGTCTGGTTAATATAGCACTGTACCAGGGGATGGTCTGGTTAATATAGCACTGTGTTGGGGATGGTCTGGTTAATATAGCACTGTACCAGGGGATGGTCTAGTTAATATAGCACTGTACCAGGGGATGGTCTGGTTAATATAGCATTGTGCCAGGGGATGGTCTGATTAATATAGCACTGTGCCAGGGGATGGTCTGGTTAATATAGCACTGTGCCATGCCAGAGGATGGTCTGGTTAATATAACACTGTGCCAGGGGATGGTCTGGTTAATATAGCACTGTGCCATGCCAGAGGATGGTATGGTTAATATAGTACTGTACCAGGGGATGGTCTGGTTAATATAGCACTGTGCCAGGGGATGGTCTGGTTAATATAGCACTGTACCAGGGGATGGTCTGGTTAATATAGCACCATGCCAGGGGATGGTCTGGTTAATATAGCACCATGCCAGGGGATGGTCTTGTTAATATAGCACTGTACCAGGGGATGGTCTGGTTAATATAACACTGTACCAGGGGATGGTCTGGTTAATATAGCATTGTACCAGGGGATGGTCTGGTTAATATAACACTGTCCCAGGGGATGGTCTGGTTAATATAACACTGTACCAGGGATGGTCTGGTTAATAGAGCACTGTACCAGGGGATGGTCTGGTTAATATAACACTGTGCCAGGGGATGGTCTGGTTAATATAACACTGTACCAGGGATGGTCTGGTTAATATAGCACTGTACCGGGGGATGGTCTGGTTAATATAACACTGTCCCAGGGGATGGTCTGGTTAATATAACACTGTACCAGGGATGGTCTGGTTAATATAGCACTGTACCAGAGGATGGTCTGGTTAATATAACACTGTACCAGGGGATGGTCTGGTTAATATAACACTGTACCAGGGATGGTCTGGTTAATATAGCACTGTACCAGAGGATGGTCTGGTTAATATAACACTGTACCAGGGGATTACCTTTACAGTGTGGTTTGATCAGTGATTGTTTGAGTGGTGAATGCCTTTACAGTGTGGGCTGGTCAGTGATTGTTTAAGTGGGGAGTACCTTTACAGTGGGGCTGGTCAGTGAGTGGGAGTACCTTTACAGTGTGGGCTGGTCAGTGAGTGGTGAGTACCTTTACAGTGTGGGCTGGTCAGTGATTGTTTAAGTGGTGAGTGCCTTTACAGTGTGGGCTGGTCAGTGAGTGGTGAGTACCTTTACAGTGTGGCTGGTCAGTGAGTGGTGAGTACCTTTACAGTGTGGGCTGGTTAGTGATTGTTTGAGTGGCGAGTACCTTTACAGTGGGGCTGGTCAGTGAGTGGTGAGTAACTTTACAGTGTTGGCTGGTTAGTGATTGTTTGAGTGGCGAGTACATTTACAGTGGGGATGGTCAGTGATGCTGAGTACCTTTACAGTGGGGCTGGTCAGTGAGTGGTGAGTACCTTTACAGTGGGGCTGGTCAGTGTGTTGTAAGTACCTTTACAGTGGGGCTGGTCAGTGAGTGGGGAGTACCTTTAAGGTGGGGCTGGTCAGTGAGTGGGGAGTACCTTTACAGTGTGGCTGGTCAGTGTGTGGTGAGTACCTTTACAGTGTGGGCTGGTCAGTGAGTGGTTATTACCTTTACAGTGTGGGCTGGTCAGTGATTGTTTGAGTGGTGAGTACCTTTACAGTGTGGGCTGGTCAGTGATCGTTTGAGTGGGGAGTACCTGTACAGTGTGGCCTGGTCAGTGAGTGGTGAGTACCTTTACAGTGGGGCTGGTCAGTCAGTGGTGAGTACTTTTACATTGTGGCTGGCCAGTGATTGTTTGAGTGGTGAGTACCTTTACATGTTGCCTGGTTAGTGGTTGTTTGAGTGGTGAGTACCTTTACAGTGTGGGCTGGTTAGTGATTGATTGAGTGGGGCGTACCTTTACAGTGTTGGCTGGTCAGTGAGTAGTGAGTACCTTTACAGTGTAGGCTGGTCACTTAGTGTCGAGTACCTTTACAGTGTGGGCTTGTCAGTGATTGTTTGAGTGGTGAGTACCTTTGCAGTATGGGCTGGTCAGTTAGTGGTGAGTACCTTTACAGTGTGGGCTTGTCAGTGATTGTTTGAGTGGTGAGTACCTTTACAGTGTGGGCTGGTCAGTGAGTGGTGAGTACCTTTACAGTGTGTGCTTGTCAGTGATTGCTTGAGTGGTGAGTACCTTTACAGTGTGGGCTGGTTAGTGGGGCCTAGCCCAAACCATGAAACACAGCCCCAGACCATTATTCCTCCTCCACCAAACTTTGCAGTTGACACTATGCATTAGGGCATGTACCGTTCTCCTGGTGTTCGCCAAACCCAGATTTGTCCGTCGGACTGCCAGATGGTGAAGCGCTGATTCATCACTCTAGAGAATGCCAATCCACTGCTCCAGGGTCGAAAAAATTACTAGCCGAGTTGGTTTAGCCACATAAAAAGCCAGGAACCTTCTCACTTGGCATGATTGGCTGAGATAATGGATGGGTTGGACATGCCGAGAGATTGGTCTGCCATGTAGCATGTTTCTGTCTATAATATGAGCTGGTCAGTATGTGTAGGTAATCCTTTCTAGCGAGGCTTTTCTGAAAGACATCATGTAGTAGAGCTGCATAAGTGTTGCTCTCCACTTTCTGGAGGACGGAGTTTTGAAATCAGTGGAATTAGAGTATGATAGCTAAGGAGATACTGCCGTTTGATTGCAAATATGCAGACAGAGACGAAAAGGGAACACAGAAGGCGGATGTATAAAACCCCTGTCTCCAGATTACATCTTCAATCTAAGGTAACCGTGGGATCCGTGACAGAGGGAGAAGCATCCATCCATGTATACGGGTAACAGAGTCTAGCTAAATACATTTTCAGATATTACAAGTTTCTAATTTGGTCAGAAAGTAATTTACATTTCAAGTTAAAGTGTACTGTTAGCTAGCTAGATCTAACGTTAGATGTATGATCTGTGCAGTAATATTATTTGTATCTCAGAGCCATTTGCATTGCAAGTTATAGCCTCATGTTAGCTAACTAGCTAATATTGAACCTGGTTGGTTAGCTACCTACAAATTCATGCAGGGTAGTAACGTCATGAGTTGGGATGTTTAGTTAGCTAGCTGGGTACATGTCGAAACAGAAGACTCCACGATGCAAGTAACCATTTCACAACACCTTCTGTATCCTGTGCATGTGACAAATGTACTTAGATTTTATTAGATATAGTTTTTGTGTTTTACAGAGATGGTCATGACCTGCACCAAAGTCAAATTAGGATATAACATACATAACAACGAGACAGTGTTCAAGTTCTAAAATTCTACGGTATACTCTATTTTGTCAAACTCAGAACCGTAACCTATGTTCTGTAATTGGCTCGGTCAGGATCCAGAGTCACGCCGAGGTCCTTCACAGTTTTATTTGAGACGAATGTACAACCATCAAGATTAATTGTCAGATTCAACAGAAGATCTCTTTGTTTCTTGGGACCTCGAACAAGTATCTTTGTTTTGTCCGTGTTTAAAAGTAGAACATTTGCAGCCATCCAATCTCTTATGTCTGAAACACAGGTGTCCAGTGAGGGCAATTTTGCAGCTTCACCATGTTTCATCGAAATGTACAGCTGTGTACCTTCCATATAGAAGTGAAAGTTAACATTATGTTTCCAAATGACATCAACAAGAGGTAAAATATATGATGAAAACAATAGTTGTCCGAAAACAGAGCCTTGTGGAACACCGCAATGTACAGTTGATTTGTCAGAGGACAAACCATCCACAGCGACAAACTGATATCTGTTGGTTGGGGTTAGGGTTAGTCTAAACCAGGCCGGAACTTGTCCGTGTAGACCAATTTGGGTTTCCAAACTCTCCAAAAGAATGTGGTGATCGATGGTATCAAAAGCAGCACTAAGGTCTAGGAGCACGAGGACAGATGCAGAGCCTCGGTCTGATGCCATTAAAAGTTAATTTACCACCTTCACAAGTGCAGTCTCAGTGCTATGATGGGGTCTAAAACCAGACTGAAGCATTTCATATACATTGATTGTCTTCAGGTAGGCAGTGAGTTGCTGCGTAACAGCTTTTTCAAAAAAAATTGAGAGCAATGGGAGATTCAATATAGGCCAATAGTTTTTTAAATATTTTCTGATTCAAGGTTTGGCTATTTCAAGAGAGGCTTTATTACAACCACTTTTAGTGAGTTTGGTACACATCCGGTGGATTGAGGGACATTTATTATGTTCCACAAAGGAGGGCCAAGCACAGGAAGCAAATCTTTCAGTAGTTTAGTTGGAATAGGGTCCAGTATGCAGATTGAAGGTTTAGAGGCCATGATTATTTTCATCAATGTGTCAAGAGATATAGTATTAAAGGAGGAGTCCGTAATTTGCTTTCTAATTATTTTTTCATCAAAGAAGTTCATGAATTTATCGCTGCTTAAGTGAAAGCCATCCTCTCTTGGATTTGTTCTCATTTTCCTCAATTAAGTTGGAAGAATAGGATGATCGAGCAGCAGTGAGGGCTCTTCGATACTGCAAGGTACTGTCTTTCCAAGCTAGTCGGAAAACTTACAGTTTGGTGTAGCGCCATTTCGTGGAGCAGCAGGGTAGGGTAGCCTAGTGGTTAGAACGTTGGACTAGTAGCCGGAAGGTTGCAAGTTCAAACCCCCGAGCTGACAAGGTACAAATCTGTCATTCTGCCCCTGATTTGTACCTTGTCAGCTCGGGGGTTTGAACTTGCAACCTTCCGGCCACCAGCCCAACAGTTTACCCACTGTTCCTAGGCCATCATTGAAATGTAAAAAAAAATCTGAACTGACTTGCCTGGTTAAATAAAGGTAAAACTTTAAAATTAAAAAAAAAATGTTCCAATTTTCTGTTAGCGTGCTTCAGAGCTCGGGTATTTTCTGTGTCCCAGGGAGCTAGTTTCTTATGAAAGTTTTTTTATGAAAATGTTTTTTGTTTTTAGGGGTGCGACTGCATCTAGGGTATTGCGCAAGGTTAAAATTAGTTCCTCAGTTAGGTGGTTAACTGATTTTTGTACTCTGACATCCTTGGGTAGGTGGAGGGAGTCTGGAAGGGCATCTAGGAATCTTTGTCTGAGAATTTATAGCACAGCTGTGGATGATCCTTGGTTGGGGTCTGCGCAGATAATTTGTTGCGATTGCAAACATAATAAAATGGTGGTCTGATAGTCCAGGATTATGAGGAAGAACATTAAGATCCACAACATTTATTCCATGGGACAAAAAACTAGGTTCAGAGTATGACTGTGGCAGTGAGTAAGACCGGAGACATGTTGAAAAAAACAACATTGAGTCGATGTTGGCTCTGAAAGCATTTTGGTGTGGGTCTGTGGTCTTTTCCATGTGAATATTAAAGTCACCAAAAATGTGAAAATTATCAACCATGACTACAAAGTCCGATAGGAATTCAGGGAACTCAGTGAGGAATGCTGCATTTTGCCCAGAAGGCCTGTAAACAGTAACTATAAAAAGTGATTGAGTTGGCTGCATAGATTTCACAACTAGAAGCTCAAAAGACAAAAACTTAGGGTTTTTATTGTAAATTGAAGTGATCTATCGTAAATGTTAGCAACAGCTCTGCCTTTGCGGGATGCGCTGGGGATATTGTCACTAGTGTAACCAGGCTTCATCTTACACAGTAAATTCATCAGGCTTAAGCCATGTTTCAGTCAGGATAAATCACATCAAGATTATGATCAGTGATTAGTTCATTGACTATAACTGCCTTGGAAGTGAGGGATCTAACATTCAGTAGCCTTATTTTGAGATGTGAGGTATCACAATCTCTTTCAATAATGACAGGAATGGAGGAGGTCTTTATTGCAGTGAGATTGCTAAGGCGAACACCACTATGTTTCGTTTTGCCCAACCTAGGTCGAGGCACAGACACAGTCTCAATGGAGATAGCTGAGCTAAGTACACTGACTGTGCTAGTGGCAGACTCCACTAAGCTGGCTAACAGCCTGCTGCCTGGCCTGCACCCTATCTCATTGTGGAGCTAGGGGAGTTAGAACCCTGTCTATGTTGGTAGATAAGATGAGAGCACCCCTCCAGCTAGGATGGGCCAGAGACAATTACTCAAAGGGTCTGAATACTTATGTAAATGTGATATTTCAGTTTTATTTGTATTTTTTATTATCAAACATTTCTAAAAAACTGTTGCTTTGTGATTGTGGGGAATTGTGTGTAGTTTGATGAGGGGATAACAAAGGTTTAATCAATTTTAGAATAAGGCTGTAATGTAACAAAATATGGAAAAAGTCAAGGGGTATAAATACTTTCCTGAAGGCACTGTACACATCACAAAATACTGTATAATACTGTACACATCACATAATACTGTATAATACTGTACACATCACATAATACCATATAATACTATACACATCACATAATACTGTATAATACTTTACACATCACAAAATACTGTATAATAGTGTACACATCACATAATACCGTATAATACTGTACACATCACATAATACCACATGATACTGTATAATACTGTATAATACTGTACGCATCACATAATACCGTATAATACTATACACATCACATAATACTGTATAATACTGTATAATACTGTACACATCACATAATACCGTATAATACTATACACATCACATAATACTGTATAATACTTTACACATCACATAATACCGTATAATAGTGTACACATCACATAATACTGTATAATACTGCATAATACTGTACACATCACATAATACTGTATAATACTGCATAATACTGTACACATCACAAAATACTGTATAATACTGTACACATCACAAAATGATGTATAATAGTGTACACATCACATAATACTGTAAATACTGTACACATCACATAATACTGTATAATACTGTACACATCACATAATACTGTATAATACTGTACACATCACAAAATGGTGTATAATAGTGTACACATCACATACTACTGTATAATACTGTACACATCACATAATACTGTATAATACTGTACACTCCACATAATACCACATAATACTGTATAATACTGTACACATCACATAATACCACATAATACTGTATAATACTGTACACTCCACATAATACCACATAATACTGTATAATACTGTACACATCACATAATACCACATAATACTGTATGATACTGTACACATCACATAATACCACATAATACTGTATAATACTGTACACTCCACATAATACCACATAATACTGTATAATACTGTACACATCACATAATACCACATAATACTGTATAATACTGTACACTCCACATAATACCACATAATACTGTATAATACTGTACACATCACATAATACCACATAATACTGTATAATACTGTACACTCCACATAATACCACATAATACTGTATAATACTGTACACATCACATAATACTGTATAATACTGTACACTCCACATAACACCACATAATACTGTATAATACTGTACACTCCACATAATACTGTATAATACTGTACACATCACATAATACCACATAATACTTTATAATACTGTACTCTCCACATAATACCACATAATACTGTACACTCCACATAATACCACATAATACTGTATAATACTGTACACATCACATAATACTGTATAATAGTGTAAACATCACAAAAATACTGTATAATACTGTACACATCACAAAATACTGTATAATAGTGTACACATCACATAATACTGTATAATACTGCATAATACTGTACACATCACATAATACTGAATAATACTGAATAATACTGTACACATCACATAATACTGTATAATACTGCATAATACTGTACACATCACATAATACTGTATAATACTGCATAATAATGTACCCATCACATAATACTGTATAATACTGCATAATACTGTTCACATCACATAATACTGTATAATACTGCATAATACTTTACATATCACATAATACTGTATAATACTGTACACATCACATAATACAGTATAATACTGCATAATACTGTACACATCACATACTACTGTATAATGCTGTACACATCACACAATACTGTATAATACTGTACACATCACATAATACCACATAATACTGTATAATACTATACACATCACATAATACTGTATAATACTGTATAATACTGTACACATCACATAATACCACATAATACTGTATAATACTGTACACATCACATAATACTGTATAATACTGTACACTCCACATAATACCACATAATACTGTATAATACTGTACACTTCACATAATACCACATAATACTGTATAATACTGTACACATCACATAATACTGTATAATACTGTACACTCCACATAATACCACATAATACTGTACACTCCACATAATACCACATAATACTGTATAATACTGTACACTTCACATAACACCACATAATACTGTATAATACAGTACACATCACATAATACTGTATAATACTGTACACATCACATAATACTTTATAATACTGTACACTCCACATAATACCACATAATACTGTATAATACTGTACACTCCACATAATACCACATAGTACTGTATAATACTGTACACTCCACATAATACCACATAATACTGTTTAATAATTTACACATCACATAATACTGTATAATACTGCATAATACTGTACACATCACATAATACTGTATAATACTGTACACATCACATAATACCACATAGTACTGTATAATACTGTACACTCCACATAATACCACATAATACTGTTTAATAATTTACACATCACATAATACTGTATAATACTGTACACATCACATAATACTGTATAATACTGTACACTCCACATAATACCACATAATACTGTATAATACTGTACACTCCACATAATACCACATAATACTGTATAATACTGTACACAACACATAATACTGTATAATACTGTACACTCCACATAATACCACATAATACTGTATAATACTGTACACATCACATAATACTGTATAATACTGTACACTCCACATAATACCACATAATACTGTACACTCCACATAATACCACATAATACTGTATAATACTGTACACTTCACATAACACCACATAATACTGTATAATACAGTACACATCACATAATACTGTATAATACTGTACACATCACATAATACTTTATAATACTGTACACTCCACATAATACCACATAATACTGTATAATACTGTACACTCCACATAATACCACATAGTACTGTATAATACTGTACACTCCACATAATACCACATAATACTGTTTAATACATTTACACATCACATAATACTGTATAATACTGCATAATACTGTACACATCACATAATACTGTATAATACTGTACACATCACATAATACCACATAGTACTGTATAATACTGTACACTCCACATAATACCACATAATACTGTTTAATAATTTACACATCACATAATACTGTATAATACTGTACACATCACATAATACTGTATAATACTGTACACTCCACATAATACCACATAATACTGTATAATACTGTACACTCCACATAATACCACATAATACTGTATAATACTGTACACAACACATAATACTGTATAATACTGTACACTCCACATAATACCACATAATACTGTATAATACTGTACACATCACATAATACTGTATAATACTGTACACTCCACATAATACCACATAATACTGTATAATACTGTACACATCACATAATACCACATAATACTGTATAATACTGTACACATCACATAATACTGTATAATACTGTACACTCCACATAATACCACATAATACTGTATAATACTGTACACATCACATAATACACATAATACTGTATAATACTGTACACATCCACATAATACCACATAATACTGTATACTGTACATAATACTGTACACATCACATAATACTGTATAATACTGTACACTCCACATAATACCACATAATACTGTATAATACTGTACACTCCACATAATACCACATAATACTGTATAATATTGTACACATCACATAATACTGTATAATACTGTACACATCACATAATACCACATAATACTGTATAATACTGTACATTCCACATGATACCACATCATACTGTATAATACTGTACACATCACATAATACTGTATAATACTGTACACTCCACATAATACCACATAATACTGTATAATACTGTACACTCCACATAATACCACATAATACTGTATAATACTGTACACAACACATAATACTGTATAATACTGTACACATCACATGATACTGTATAATACTGTACACATCACATAATACTGTATAATACTGCATAATACTGTACACATCACATAATTCTGTATAATACTGCATAATAATGTACCCATCACATAATACTGTATAATACTGCATAATACTGTTCACATCACATAATACTGTATAATACTGCATAATACTTTACATATCACATAATACTGTATAATACTGTACACATCACATAATACAGTATAATACTGCATAATACTGTACACATCACATACTACTGTATAATGCTGTACACATCACACAATACTGTATAATACTGTACACATCACATAATACCACATAATACTGTATAATACTATACACATCACATAATACTGTATAATACTGTATAATACTGTACACATCACATAATACCACATAATACTGTATAATACTGTACACATCACATAATACTGTATAATACTGTACACTCCACATAATACCACATAATACTGTATAATACTGTACACTTCACATAATACCACATAATACTGTATAATACTGTACACATCACATAATACTGTATAATACTGTAACCACATAATACATAATACTGTACACTCCACATAATACCACATAATACTGTATAATACTGTACACTTCACATAACACCACATAATACTGTATAATACAGTACACATCACATAATACTGTATAATACTGTACACATCACATAATACTTTATAATACTGTACACTCCACATAATACCACATAATACTGTATAATACTGTACACTCCACATAATACCACATAGTACTGTATAATACTGTACACTCCACATAATACCACATAATACTGTTTAATAATTTACACATCACATAATACTGTATAATACTGCATAATACTGTACACATCACATAATACTGTATAATACTGTACACATCACATAATACCACATAGTACTGTATAATACTGTACACTCCACATAATACCACATAATACTGTTTAATAATTTACACATCACATAATACTGTATAATACTGTACACATCACATAATACTGTATAATACTGTACACTCCACATAATACCACATAATACTGTATAATACTGTACACTCCACATAATACCACATAATACTGTATAATACTGTACACAACACATAATACTGTATAATACTGTACACTCCACATAATACCACATAATACTGTATAATACTGTACACATCACATAATACTGTATAATACTGTACACTCCACATAATACCACATAATACTGTATAATACTGTACACATCACATAATACCACATAATACTGTATAATACTGTACACATCACATAATACTGTATAATACTGTACACTCCACATAATACCACATAATACTGTATAATACTGTACACTCCACATAATACCACATAATACTGTATAATATTGTACACATCACATAATACTGTATAATACTGTACACATCACATAATACCACATAATACTGTATAATACTGTACATTCCACATGATACCACATCATACTGTATAATACTGTACACATCACATAATACTGTATAATACTGTACACTCCACATAATACCACATAATACTGTATAATACTGTACACTCCACATAATACCACATAATACTGTATAATATTGTACACATCACATAATACTGTATAATACTGTACACATCACATAATACCACATAATACTGTATAATACTGTACATTCCACATGATACCACATCATACTGTATAATACTGTACACATCACATAATACTGTATAATACTGTACACTCCACATAATACCACATAATACTGTATAATACTGTACACTCCACATAATACCACATAATACTGTATAATACTGTACACAACACATAATACTGTATAATACTGTACACATCACATGATACTGTATAATACTGTACACATCACATAATACTGTACATTCCACATAATACCACATAATACTGTATAATACTGTACACTCCACATAATACCAAATAATATTTTATAATACTGTACTCATCAAATAATACTGTATAATAATGTACACATCACATAATACTGTATCATACTGTATAATACTGCATAATACTGCATAATACTGTATAATACTTGCTTGTTTTGTCACAAACTGATATTAGTCAAACTATTCTAATTTTAGCAACAAATTTATTTTCTCCAATACTTTAACACAATGTTTCCTGAAAGTTAAACATTGTTACATTTCATAAACATTTTGGTTGAGACACCGCATTCTTCTTTGGGTATTTCAGTACATCAACATAACTTTCCTCATGGCTAAATTTAAAGTTCTCAAAATGTTGCCAGAACGTTTAGAAAACTTTACAAATAAATCACAAGAAATCTTTAGTAACGTTATCCATTCTGTTCTCAGCATCAACAAAACTCTCTCGATCCTCTATATTGTTAGGTGTGTTCAGGTGTGTTGGCCGCGTCCACTAATTGGTGCGTTCAGGTGTGTTGGCCGCATCCACTAATTGGTGTGTTCAGGTGTGTTGGCCAGTTCCACTAAATTGTGCGTTCATGTGTGTTGGCAGCGTCCACGAATTGGTTCGTTCAGGTGTGTTGGCCCCTTCCACTAAATTGTGCTTTCCTGTGTGTTGGCGGCGTCCACGAATTGGTGCGTTCAGGTGTCTTGGCCGCGTCCACTAATTGGTGCGTTCAGGTGTGTTGGCCGCATCCACTAATTGGTGTGTTCAGGTGTTTTGGCAGTGTCCACTAATTGGTGTGTTCAGGTGTGTTGGCCGTGTCCACTAATTGGTGTGTTCAGGTGTTGACCCCGTCCACAAATTGGTGTGTTCAGGTGTGTTGGCCGCTTCCACTAATTGGTGTGTTCAGGTGTGTTGGCCACATCCACTAGTTGGTGCGTTCAGGTGTGTTGGCCGCTTCCACTAATTGGTGTGTTCAGGTGTATTGGCCACGTCCACTAGTTTGTGCGTTCAGGTGTGTTGGCCGCTTCCACTAATTGGTGCGTTCAGGTGTGTTGGCCCCTTCCACTAAATTGTGCTTTCCTGTGTGTTGGCGGCATCCACGAATTGGTGCGCTCAGGTGTGTTGGCCGCGTCCACTAATTGGTGCGTTCAGGTGTGTTGGCCGCATCCACTAATTGGTGTGTTCAGGTGTTTTGGCCGTGTCCACTAATTGGTGTGTTCAGGTGTGTAGGCCGCGTCCACTAATTGGTGTGTTCAGGTGTGTTGGCCTTGTCCACTAATTGGTGTGTTCAGGTGTTGACCCCTTCCACAAATTGGTGTGTTCAGGTGTGTTGGCCGCTTCCACTAATTGGTGTGTTCAGGTGTGTTGGCCACGTCCACTAGTTGGTGCGTTCAGGTGTGTTGGCCGCTTCCACTAATTGATGTGTTCAGGTGTATTGGCCACGTCCACTAGTTGGTGCGTTCAGGTGTGTTGGCCGCTTCCACTAATTGGTGCGTTCAGGTGTGTTGGCCCCTTCCACTAAATTGTGCGTTCATGTGTGTTGGCCGCGTCCACGAATTGGTGCGTTCAGGTGTGTTGGCCGCGTCCAATAATTGGTGTGTTCAGGTGTGTTGGCCGGGTCCACTAATTGGTGTGTTCAGGTGTTGGCCGCGTCCACTAATTGGTGCGTTTAGGTATGTTTGCCTCATCCACTAATTTGTGCGTTCAGGTATGCTGGGCGTTTCCAATAAGTGGTGCGTTCAGGTGTGTTGGCCGCTTCCACTAATTGGTGTGTTCAGGTGTGTTGGCCGCTTCAACTAATTTGTGCGTTCAGGTGTGTTGGCCGTCTCCACTAATTGGTGCGTTCAGTTGTGTTGGCCGCGTCCACTAATTGGTGCGTTCAGGTGTGTTGGCCGCGTACACTAATTGGTGCGTTCAAGTGTGTTGGCCGCGTCCACTAATTGGTGTGTTCAGGTGTGTTGGCCGTGTCCACTAATTGGTGCGTTCAGGTGTGTTGGCCGCGTCCACTAATTGGTGTGTTCAGGTGTGTTGGCCGTGTCCACTAATTGGTGTGTTCAGGTGTTGACCCCGTCCACAAATGCTGTGATCAGGTGTGTTGGCCGCTTCCACTAATTGGTGTGTTCAGGTGTGTTGGCCACGTCCACTAGTTGGTGCGTTCAGGTATGCTGGGCGCTTCCACTAATTGGTGCGTTCAGGTGTGTTGGCCACTTCCACTAAATTGTGTGTTCATGTGTGTTGGCGGTGGCCACGAATTGGTGTGTTCAGGTGTTGGCCGCTTCCTCTAGTTGGTGCGTTCAGGTATGTTTGACGCGTCCACTAATTGGTGCATTCAGGTGTGTTGGCCACGTCCACTAATTGGTGTGTTCAGGTGTGTTGGCCGCGTCCACTAATTGGTGCGTTCAGGTGTGTTGGCCGTCTCCACTAATTGGTGCGTTCAGTTGTGTTGGCCCCGTTCACAAATTGGTGTGTTCAGGTGTGTTGGCCGCGTCCACTAATTGGTGCGTTCAGGTGTGTTGGCCGCGTCCACTAATTGGTGCGTTCAAGTGTGTTGGCCGCGTCCACTAATTGGTGTGTTCAGGTGTGTTGGCCGCGTCCACTAATTGGTGCGTTCAGGTGTGTTGGCCGCGTCCACTAATTGGTGTGTTCAGGTGTGTTGGCCGTGTCCACTAATTGGTGTGTTCAGGTGTTGACCCCATCCACAAATTGCTGTGTTCAGGTGTGTTGGCCCCTTCCACTAATTGGTGCGTTCAGTTGTGTTGGCCCCGTCCACTAATTGGTGTGTTCAGGTGTGTTGGACATGTCCACTAATTGGTGCGTTCAGGTGTGTTGGCCGCGTCCACTAATTGGTGTGTTCAGGTGTGTTGGCCGTGTCCACTAATTGGTGTGTTCAGGTGTTGACCCCATCCACAAATTGCTGTGTTCAGGTGTGTTGGCCCCTTCCACTAATTGGTGTGTTCAGGTGTGTTGGCCACGTCCACTAGTTGGTGCGTTCAGGTATGCTGGGCGCTTCCACTAATTTGTGCGTTCAGGTATGCTGGGCGCTTCCACTAATTGGTGCGTTCAGGTGTGTTGGCTCCTTCCACTAAATTGTGTGTTCATGTGTGTTGGCGGTGTCCACGAATTGGTGTGTTCAGGTGTTGGCCGCTTCCTCTAATTGGTGCGTTCAGGTATGTTGGCCGCGTCCACTAATTGGTGCGTTCAGGTGTGTTGGCCACGTCCACTAATTGGTGTGTTCAGGTGTGTTTGCCGCGTCCACAAATTGGTGTGTTCAGGTGTTGGCCTCGTCCACTAATTGGTGCGTTCAGGTATGTTGGCCGCGTCAACTAATTTGTGCGTTCAAGTGTGTTGGCCGCTTCCACTAATTGGTGCGTTCAGGTATGTTGGACGCTTCCACTAATTGGTGTGTTCAGGTGTGTTGGCCGCTTCCACTAATTTGTGCTTTCAGGTGTGTTGGCCCCATCCACTAATTGGTACATTCAGGTGTGTTGTCCGTGTCCACTAATTGTTGCGTTCAGGTATGTTGGCCGGGTCCACTAATTTGTCTGTTCAGGTGTGTTGGCCACGTCCACTAATTTGTGCGTTCAGGTTTGCTGGGAGCTTCCACTAATTGTTGCGTTCAGGTGTGTTGGCCTTGTCCACTAATTGGTGTGTTCAGGTGTGTTGGCCACGTCCAGTAATTTGTGCGTTCAGGTATGCTGGGCGCTTCCGCTAATTGGTGTGTTCAGGTGTGTTGGCCGGGTCCACTAATTGGTGTGTTCAGGTGTATTGGCCGCGTCCACTAGTTGGTGCTTTCATGTGTGTTGGCTGCTTCCACTAATTGGTGTGATCAGGTGTGTTGGCCACGTCCACTAATTGGTGTGTTCAGGTGTGTTGGCCACGTCCACTAATTGGTGTGTTCAGGTATGTTGGCCGTGTCCACTAAATGGTGCGTTCAGTTGTGTTGACCCCGTCCACAAATTGGTGTGTTCAGGTGTGTTGGCCGCTTCCACTAATTGGTGTGTTCAGGTGTGTTGGCCACGTCCACTAGTTGGTGCTTTCATGTGTGTTGGCTGCTTCCACTAATTGGTGTGATCAGGTGTGTTGGCCGCTTCCACTAAATTGTGCATTCATGCGTGTTGGCAGCTTCCACGAATTGGTGCGTACAGGTGTGTTGGCCGCGTCCACTAATTGGTGCGTCCAGGTGTGTTGGCCGCGTCCACTAATTGGTGTGTTCAGGTGTGTTGGCCGTGTCCACTAATTGGTGCGTTCAGGTGTGTTGGCCGCGTCCACTAATTGATGCGTCCAGGTGTGTTGGCCGCGTCCACGAATTGGTGCGATCAGGTATGTTGGCCGCGTCCACTAATTGGTGCGTTCAGGTGTGTTGGCCACGTCCACGAATTGGTGTGTTCAGGTGTGTTGGCCGCGTCCACTAATTGGTGCATTCAGGTGTGTTGGCCACGTCCACTAATTTTTGTGTTCAGGTATGTTGGCCTGTCCACTAAATGGTGCGTTCAGTAGAGTTGACCCCATCCACAAATTGGTGTGTTCAGGTGTGTTGGCCGCGTCCACGAATTGGTGCGTTCAGGTGTGTTGGCCGCTTCCACTAATTGGTGCGTTCAGGTGTGTTGGCTCCATCCACTAACTGGTAAGTTCCGGTGTGTTGGTTGAGTCCACTAATTGGTGTGTTCTGGTGTGTTGGCCGCATCCACTAATTGGTGCGTTCATGTGTGTTGGCCACATCCACTAATTGGTGTGTTCAGGTGTGTTGGACGCATCCACTAATTGGTGCATTCATGTGTGTTGGCCGCGTCCAGTAATTGGTGGTTTGAGGTGTGTTGTCCGTGTCCACTAATTGTTGCGTTCAGGTGTGTTGGCCGGGTCCACTAATTGGTGTGTTCAGGTGTGTTGGCCACGTCCACTAATTGGTGCGTTCAGGTATGTTGGCCGCGTCAACTAATTTGTGCGTTCAAGTGTGTTGGCCGCTTCCACTAATTGGTGCGTTCAGGTATGTTGGACGCTTCCACTAATTGGTGTGTTCAGGTGTGTTGGCCGCTTCCACTAATTTGTGCTTTCAGGTGTGTTGGCCCCATCCACTAATTGGTACATTCAGGTGTGTTGTCCGTGTCCACTAATTGTTGCGTTCAGGTATGTTGGCCGGGTCCACTAATTTGTCTGTTCAGGTGTGTTGGCCACGTCCACTAATTTGTGCGTTCAGGTTTGCTGGGAGCTTCCACTAATTGTTGCGTTCAGGTGTGTTGGCCTTGTCCACTAATTGGTGTGTTCAGGTGTGTTGGCCACGTCCAGTAATTTGTGCGTTCAGGTATGCTGGGCGCTTCCACTAATTGTTGCGTTCAGGTGTGTTGGCCGGGTCCACTAATTGGTGTGTTCAGGTGTGTTGGCCGTGTCCACTAAATGGTGCGTTCAGTTGTGTTGACCCCGTCCACAAATTGGGGTGTTCAGGTGTGTTTGCCGCTTCCACAAATTGGTGTGTTCAGGTGTTGGCCGCGTCCACTAATTGGTGCGTTCAGGTTTGTTGGCCACGTCCACTAATTGGTGTGTTCAGGTGTGTTGGCCGCGTCCAGTAATTGGTGGTTTGAGGTGTGTTGTCCATGTCCACTAATTGTTGCGTTCAGGTGTGTTGGCCGGGTCCACTAATTGGTGTGTTCAGGTGTGTTGGCCACGTCCACTTATTTGTGCGTTCAGGTATGCTGGGCGCTTCCACTAATTGTTGCGTTCAGGTGTGTTGGCCGGGTCCACTAATTGGTGTGTTCAGGTGTGTTGGCCGTGTCCACTAAATGGTGCGTTCAGTTGTGTTGACCCCGTCCACAAATTGGGGTGTTCAGGTGTGTTTGCCGCTTCCACAAATTGGTGTGTTCAGGTGTTGGCCGCGTCCACTAATTGGTGCGTTCAGGTGTGTTGGCCACGTCCACTAATTGGTGTGTTCAGGTGTGTTGGCCGCGTCCAGTAATTGGTGCGTTCAGGTGTGTAGGCCACGTCCACTAATTGGTGTGTTCAGGTATGTAGTCGTGTCCACTAAATGGTGCGTTCAGTTGTGTTGAACCCGTCCACAATTTGGTGTGTTCAGGTGTGTTGGCCGCTTCCACTAATTGGTGTGTTCAGGTGTGTTGGCCACGTCCACTAGTTGGTGCTTTCATGTGTGTTGGCCGCTTCCACTAATTGGTGTGTTCAGGTGTGTTGGAAGCTTCCACTAAATTGTGCGTTCATTTGTGTTGGCCGCGTCCACGAATTGGTGCGTTCAGGTGTGTTGGCCTCTTCCACTAATTGGTGCGTTCAGGTGTTTTGGCCCCTTCCACTAAATTGTGCATTCATGCGTGTTGGCGGCGTCCACGAATTGGTGCGTTCAGGTGTGTTGGCCGCGTCCACTAATTGGTGCGTCCAGGTGTGTTGGCCGCTTCCACGAATTGGTGCGTTCAGGTGTGTTGGCCCCGTCCACTAACTGGTATGTTCCGGTGTGTTGGTTGAGTCCACTAATTGGTGTGTTCAGGTGTGTTGGCCGCATCCACTAATTGGTGCGTTCATGTGTGTTGGCCGCGTCCACTAATTGGTGTGTTCAGGTGTGTTGGCCGCTTCCACTAATTTGTGCGTTCAGGTGTGTTGGCCCCTTCCACTAAATTGTGCATTCATGCGTGTTGGCGGCGTCCACTAATTGGTACTTTCAGGTGTGTTGGCCGCGTCCACTAATTGGTGTGTTCAGGTGTGTTCGCCGTGTCCACTAATTGGTGTGTTCAGGTGTTGGCCGCATCCACTAATTGGTGCGTTCAGGTGTGTTGGCCACGTCCACGAATTGGTGCGTTCAGGTGTGTTGGCCACGTCCACGAATTGGTGTGTTCAGGTGTGTTGGCCGCATCCACTAATTGGTGCGTTCAGGTGTGTTGGCCACGTCCACTAATTGGTGTGTTCAGGTATGTTGGGCTTTCCACTAATTGGTGTGTTCAGGTGTGTTGGCCGCATCCACGTATTGGTGCGTTCAGGTGTGTTGGCCGCGTCCACTAATTGGTGCGTTCAGGTGTGTTGGCCCCGTCCACTAACTGGTGCGTTCAGTTGTGTTGGCCGCGTCCAATAATTGGTGTGTTCAGGTGTGTTGGCCGGGTCCACTTATTGGTGTGTTCAGTTGTTGGCCGCGTCCACTAATTGGTGCGTTTAGGTATGTTGGCCTCATCCACTAATTTGTGCGTTCAGGTATGCTGGGCGTTTCCACAAATTGGTGTGTTCAGGTGTGTTGGCCGCTTCCACTAATTTGTGCGTTCAGGTGTGTTGGCCCCATCCACTAAATTGTGGATTCATGCGTGTTGGCGGCTTCCACGAATTGGTGCGTTCAGGTGTGTTGGCCGCGTCCACTAATTGGTGCATCCAGGTGTGTTGGCCGCGTCCACTAATTGGTGCGTTCAGGTGTGTTGGCCACGTCCACGAATTTGTGTGTTCAGGTGTGTTGGCCGCGTCCACTAATTGGTGCGTTCAAGTGTGTTGGCCACGTCCACGAATTGGTGTGTTCAGGTATGTTGGCCTGTCCACTAAATGGTGCGTTCAGTAGTGTTGACCCCGTCCACAAATTGGTGTGTTCAGGTGTGTTGGTCGATTCCACTAATTGGTGTGTTCAGGTGTGTTGGCCACGTCCACGAATTGGTGTGTTCAGGTGTGTTGGCCACGTCCACGAATTGGTGTGTTCAGGTGTGTTGGCCGCGTCCACTAATTGGTGCGTTCAGGTGTGTTGGCCCCGTCCACTAACTGGTACGTTCCGGTGTGTTGGTTGAGTCCACTAATTGTTGTGTTCAGGTGTGTTGGCCGCATCCACTAATTGGTGTGTTCAGGTGTGTTGGCCACGTCCACTAATTGGTGCGTTCATGTGTGTTGGCCACGTCCACTAATTGGTGTGTTCAGGTGTGTTGGCCGCATCCACTAATTGGTGCGTTCATGTGTGTTGGCCGCATCCACTAATTGGTGCGTTGAGGTGAGTTGTCCGTGTCCACTATTTGGTGTGTTCAGGTGTGTTGGCCGCGTCCACGAATTTGTGTGTTCAGGTGTGTTGGCCGCGTCCACTAATTGGTGTGTTCAGGTGTGTTGGCCACGTCCACTAATTGGTACATTCAGGTATGTTGGCTGAGTCCACTAATTGGTGTGTTCAGGTGTGTTGGCGGCATCCACTAATTGGTGCATTCATGTGTGTTGGCCGCATCCACTAATTGGTGCGTTGAGGTGAGTTGTCCGTGTCCACTATTTGGTGTGTTCAGGTGTGTTGGCCGCGTCCACGAATTTGTGTGTTCAGGTGTGTTGGCCGCGTCCACTAATTGGTGTGTTCAGGTGTGTTGGCCCCGTCCACTAATTGTTGCGTTCAGGTGTGTTGGCCGCGTCCACAAATTGGTGTGTTCAGGTATGTTGGCCTGTCCACTAAATGGTGCGTTCAGGTGTGTTGGCCACGTCCACGAATTGGTGCGTTCAGGTGTGTTGGCCGCGTCCACGTATTGGTGCGTTCAGGTGTGTTGGCCGCGTCCACTAATTGGTGCGTTCAGGTGTGTTGGCCCCGTCCACTAACTGGTACGGTCAGGTGTGTTGGCCGCGTCCACTAATTGGTGCGTTCAGGTGTGTTGGCCACGTCCACTAATTGGTGTGTTCAGGTGTGTTGGCCGTGTTCACTAATTGGTGCGTTCAGTTGTGTTGGCCGCGTCCAATAATTGGTGTGTTCAGGTGTGTTGACCGGGTCCACTTATTGGTGTGTTCAGTTGTTGGCCGCGTCCACTAATTGGTGCATTTAGGTATGTTGGCCTCATCCACTAATTTGTGCGTTCAGGTGTGTTGGCCGCTTCCACTAATTGGTGTGTTCAGGTGTGTTTGCCGCTTCCACTAATTTGTGCGTTCAGGTATGTTGGCCCCGTCCATTAATTGGTACATTCAGGTATGTTGGCTGAGTCCACTAATTGGTGTGTTCAGGTGTGTTGGCGGCATCCACTAATTGGTGCGTTCATGTGTGTTGGCCGCATCCACTAATTGGTGCGTTGAGGTGTGTTGGCCGCGTCCACTAATTGGTGTGTTCAGGTGTGTTGGCCCCGTCCACTAATTGTTGCGTTCAGGTGTGTTGGCCGCGTCCACTAACCTGTGTGTTCAGGTGTGTTGGCCACGTCCACTAGTTGGTGTGTTCAGGTGTTTTGGCCGCGTCCACTAATTGCTGCGTTCAGGTGTTGGCCGTGTCCACTAATTGGTGTGTTCAGGTGTGTTGGCCGCTTCCACTAATTGGTGCGTTCAGGTGTGTTGGCCGGGTCCACTAATTGTTGCGTTCAGGTGTGTTGGCCGCGTCCACTAATTGGTGTATTCAGGTGTGTTGGCCGCGTCCAATAATTGGTGCGTTCAGGTGTGTTGGCCGGGTCCACTAATTGTTGCGTTCAGGTGTGTTGGCCGCGTCCACTAATTGGTGTATTCAGGTGTGTTGGCCGCGTCCAATAATTGGTGCGTTCAGGTGTGTTGGCCGGGTCCACTAATTGTTGCGTTCAGGTGTGTTGGCCATGTCCACTATTTGGTGTGTTCAGGTGTGTTGGCCGCGTCCACGAATTTGTGTGTTCAGGTGTGTTGGCCGCGTCCACTAATTGGTGTGTTCAGGTGTGTTGGCCCCGTCCACAAATTGGTGTGTTCAGGTGTGTTGGCCGCGTCCACTAATTGTTGCGTTCAGGTGTGTTGGCCGCGTCCACTAACCTGTGTGTTCAGGTGTGTTGGCCACGTCCACTAGTTGGTGTGTTCAGGTGTTTTGGCCGCGTCCACTAATTGCTGCGTTCAGGTGTGTTGGCCGTGTCCACTAATTGGTGTGTTCAGGTGTGTTGGCCGCTTCCACTAATTGGTGCGTTCAGGTGTGTTGGCCGGGTCCACTAATTGTTGCGTTCAGGTGTGTTGGCCGCGTCCACTAATTGGTGTATTCAGGTGTGTTGGCCGCGTCCAATAATTGGTGCGTTCAAGTGTGTTGGCCGGGTCCACTAATTGTTGCGTTCAGGTGTGTTGGCCGTGTCCACTAATTGGTGTGTTCAGGTGTGTTGGCCGCGTCCACTAATTGGTGTATTCAAATGTGTTGGCCCCGTCCACTAACTGGTACGTTCAGTTGTGTTGGTTGAGTCCACAAATTGCTGTGTTCAGGTGTGTTGGCCGCGTCCACTAGTTGGTGCGTTCAGGTGTGTTGGCCGGGTCCACTAATTTGTGTGTTCAGGTGTGTTGGCCGCGTCCACTAATTGGTGTGTTCAGGTGTGTTGGCCGCGTCCACTAATTGTTGCGTTCAGGTGTGTTGGCCGCATCCACAAATTGGTGTGTTCAGGTGTGTTGGCCACGTCCACTAGTTGGTGCGTTCAGGTGTGTTGGCCCCGTCCACTAACTGGTACGTTCAGGTGTTTTGGTTGCGTCCACTCATTGGTGCGTTCAGGTGTGTTGGCCGTGTCCACTAGTTGGTGCGTTCAGGTGTGTTGGCCGCGTCCACTAACTGGTGCGTTCAGGTGTGTTGGCCGTGTCCACTAGTTGGTGCGTTCAGGTGTGTTGGCCGCGTCCACTAACTGGTACGTTCAGATGTGTTGGTTGCGTCCACTAATTGGCTGATTTTAATTTTTGAATATACAGTAAGGATCAGTAAGGAAAAAAGAGTCCTGGTGATGCAGTGGACGAACTCCATGAACAGAGAACAGACGGTATGAATCTCAATGATGCTACGCCACTCGGGAGAACCAATGAGAAACCAAACCTTTCTGGCAGTGGAAAACATTCCAGGGAATATCGGGATGGACAGAAAATGAATAATGAAAGACAGACAGGAAATAAATATTGAAAGACAGACAGGAAGTAAATATTGAAAGACAGACAGGAAATAAATATTGAAAGACAGACAGGAAATAAACAATGAAAGACAGACAGCAAATAAATAATGAAAGACAGACAGGAAATAGATATTGAAAGACAGACGGGAATAAAATAATGAAAGACAGACAGCAAATAATCGGAAGCTCATTATTGGTTTGTTGATCATTTTTCATTCAAAATGCCCTCATTAGAGCTGACAAGTCGCGCAATTAAAAACAACAGTCATTAGGATCAGCAACTGCATTAACTATATGTAACAAGGAAAGCCTGGCCAACCTCTCCTCTCCAGTCAGACTGCATTAACTACCTTTAACAAGGAAAGCCTGGCCAACCTCTCCTCTCCAGTCAGACTGCATTAACTACCTGTAACAAGGAAAGCCTGGCCAACCTCTCCTCTCCAGTCAGACTGCATTAACTACCTGTAACAAGGAAAGCCTGGCCAACTTCTCCTCTCCAGTCAGACTGCATTAACTACCTGCAACAAGGAAAGCCTGGCCAACCTCCCCTCTCCAGTCAGACTACATTAACTACCTGTAACAAGGAAAGCCTGGCCAACCTCTCCTCTCCAGTCAGACTACATTAACTACCTGCAACAAGGAAAGCCTGGCCAACCTCTCCTCTTCAGTCAGACTGCATTAACTACCTGTAACAAGGAAAGCCTGGCCAACCTCTCCTCTCCAGTCAGACTGCATTAACTACCTGTAACAAGGAAAGCCTGGCCAACTTCTCCTCTCCAGTCAGACTGCATTAACTACCTGTAACAAGGAAAGCCTGGCCAACCTCTCCTCTCCAGTCAGACTGCATTAACTACCTGTAACACGGAAAGCCTGGCCAACCTCTCCTCTCCAGTCAGTGGGGAAGCATCACTGCCTGCTGCTGATTCAAAGTGTCAGATCCTCAAAGTGTAAGAGAGAGGCAGAGAGAGGGTCAGCACGTCCAGCAAGGGGAGGATGGGTGTAGGAGGGGTGGGAAGGGGTTGGAGGTGTGTGGGTGTTTTTCACATTTTGACTCTATTATCATCCTTAGTGTGTTACAACTCTGGTGATTGAAGACTTTGGCAAAGCAAACAAAGTGAAAAACACAACACCACGTTAACCTGATGGCATCAACACACTGGCATTCCAATGGCAACCCAACTGCCAGAGTGTAGAGAACAGTCAGACAGGGTGGGTGTATGTGCTACAGTAGAGAACAGTCAGACAGGGTGGGTGTATGTGCTACAGTAGAGAACAGTCAGACAGGGTGGGTGTATTTGCTACAGTAGAGAACAGTCAGACAGGGTGGGTGTATGTGCTGCAGTAGAGAACAGTCAGACAGGGTGGGTGTATGTGTTACTGTAGAGAACAGTCAGACAGGGTGGGTGTATATGTTACAGTAGAGAACAGTCAGACAGGGTGGGTGTATGTGATACAGTAGAGAACAGTCAGACAGGGTGGGTGTATGTGCTACAGTAGAGAACAGTCAGACAGGGTGGGTGTATGTGCTACAGTGGAGAACAGTCAGACAGGGTGGGTGTATGTGTTACAGTAGAGAACAGTCAGACAGGGTGGGTGTATGTGCTACAGTAGAGAACAGTCAGACAGGGTGGGTGTATGTGCTACAGTAGAGAACAGTCAGACAGGGTGGGTGTATGTGCTACAGTAGAGAACAGTCAGACAGGGTGGGTGTATTAGCTACAGTAGAACAGTCAGACAGGGTGGGTGTATTTGCACAGTAGAGAACAGTCAGACAGGTGGGTGTATGTGCTACAGTAGAGAACAGTCAGACAGGGTGGGTGTATAGAGAACAGTCAGACAGGGTGGGTGTACAGTAGAGAACAGTCAGACAGGGTGGGTGTATGGTGTAGAGAACAGTCAGACAGGGTGGGTGTATGTGCTACAGTAGAGAACAGTCAGACAGGGTGGGTGTTTGTGCTAACAGTCAGACAGGGTGGGTGTATGTGCTACAGTAGAGAACAGTCAGACAGGGTGGGTGGGTGTCAGACAGGGTGGGTGTATGTGCTACAGTAGAGAACAGTCAGACAGGGTGGGTGTATTTGCTACAGTAGAGAACAGTCAGACAGGGTGGGTGTATGTGCTACAGTAGAGAACAGTCAGACAGGGTGGGTGTATGTGCTACAGTAGAGAACAGTCAGACAGGGTGGGTGTATGTGCTACAGTAGAGAACAGTCAGACAGGGTGGGTGTATGTGTTACAGTAGAGAACAGTCAGACAGGGTGGGTGTATGTGCTACAGTAGAGAACAGTCAGACAGGGTGGGTGTATGTGATACAGTAGAGAACAGTCAGACAGGGTGGGTGTATGTGCTACAGTAGAGAACAGTCAGACAGGGTGGGTGTATGTGCACAGTAGAGAACAGTCAGACAGGGTGGGTGTATGTGTTACAGTAGAGAACAGTCAGACAGGGTGGGTGTATGTGCTACAGTAGAACAGTCAGACAGGGTTGGTGTATGTGCTACAGTAGAGAACAGTCAGACAGGGTGGGTGTATGTGCTACAGTAGAGAACAGTCAGACAGGGTGGGTGTATGTGCTACTGTAGAGAACAGTCAGACAGGGTGGGTGTATGTGCTACAGTAGAGAACAGTCAGACAGGGTGGGTGTATGTGCTACAGTAGAGAACAGTCAGACAGGGTGGGTGTATTTGCTACAGTAGAGAACAGTCAGACAGGGTGGGTGTATGTGCTACAGTAGAGAACAGTCAGACAGGGTGGGTGTATGTGCTACAGTAGAGAACAGTCAGACAGGGTGGGTGTATGTGCTACAGTAGAGAATAGTCAGACAGGGTGGGTGTATGTGATACAGTAGAGAACAGTCAGACAGTGTGGGGATACAGTAGAGAACAGTCAGACAGTGTGGGTGTATGTGTTTCCGTAGAGAACAGTCAGACAGGGTGGGTGTATGTGCTACAGTAGAGAACAGCCAGACAGGGTGGGTGTATTTGCTACAGTAGAGAACAGTCAGACAGGGTGGGTGTATGTGCTACAGTAGAGAACAGTCAGACAGGGTGGGTGTATGTGCTACAGTAGAGAACAGTCAGACAGGGTGGGTGTATGTGCTACAGTAGAGAACAGTCAGACAGGGTGGGTGTATGTGCTACAGTAGAGAACAGTCAGACAGGGTGGGTGTATGTGTTACAGTAGAGAACAGTCAGACAGGGTGGGTGTATGTGTTACAGTAGAGAACAGTCAGACAGGGTGGGTGTATGTGCTACAGTAGAGAACAGTCAGACAGGGTGGGTGTATGTGCTACATTAGAGAACAGTCAGAGAGAACAGGGGGTGGGTGTATGTGCTACAGTAGAGAACAGTCAGACAGGGTGGGTGTATGTGCTACAGTAGAGAACAGTCAGACAGGGTGGGTGTATGTGCTACAGTAGAGAACAGTCAGACAGGGTGGGTGTATGTGCTACAGTAGAGAACAGTCAGACAGGGTGGGTGTATGTGCTACAGTAGAGAACAGTCAGACAGGGTGGGTGTATGTGCTACAGTAGAGAACAGTCAGACAGGGTGGGTGTATGTGCTACAGTAGAGAACAGTCAGACAGGGTGGGTGTATGTGCTTAGAGAACAGTCAGAGAACAGTAGAGAACAGACAGGGTGGGTGTATGTGCTACAGTAGAGAACAGTCAGACAGGGTGGGTGTATGTGCTACAGTAGAGAACAGTCAGACAGGGTGGGTGTATGTGCTACAGTAGAGAACAGTCAGACAGGGTGGGTGTATTTGCTACAGTAGAGAACAGTCAGACAGGGTGGGTGTATGTGATACAGTAGAGAACAGTCAGACAGAACAGTCAGACAGGGTGGGTGTATGTGCTACAGTAGAGAACAGTCAGACAGGGTGGGTGTATGTGTTACAGTAGAGAACAGTCAGACAGGGTGGGTGTATGTGCTACAGTAGAGAACAGTCAGACAGGGTGGGTGTATGTGATACAGTAGAGAACAGTCAGACAGGGTGGGTGTATGTGCTACAGTAGAGAACAGTCAGACAGGGTGGGTGTATGTGCTACAGTAGAGAACAGTCAGACAGGGTGGGTGTATGTGCTACAGTAGAGAACAGTCAGACAGGGTGGGTGTATGTGCTACAGTAGAGAACAGTCAGACAGGGTGGGTGTATGTGCTACAGTAGAGAACAGTCAGACAGGGTGGGTGTATGTGCTACAGTAGAGAACAGTCAGACAGGGTGGGTGTATGTGCTACAGTAGAGAACAGTCAGACAGGGTGGGTGTATGTGCTACAGTAGAGAACAGTCAGACAGGGTGGGTGTATGTGGGTGTATTTGCTACAGTAGAGAACAGTCAGACAGGGTGGGTGTATGTGTTACAGAGAACAGTCAGACAGGGTGGGTTTATGTGCTATAGTAGAGAACAGTCAGACAGGGTGGGTGTATGTGTTACAGTAGAGAACAGTCAGACAGGGTTGGTGTATGTGTTACAGTAGAGAACAGTCAGACAGGGTGGGTGTATGTGTTACAGTAGAGAACAGTCAGACAGGGGTGTGTTTGCTGGGTGTATGTGTTACAGTAGAGAACAGTCAGACAGGGTGGGTGTATGTGCTACAGTAGAGAACAGTCAGACAGGGTGGGTGTATGTGCTACAGTAGAGAACAGTCAGACAGGGTGGGTGTATGTGCTACCGTATGAGAACAGTCAGACAGGGTGGGTGTATTTGTTACAGTAGAGAACAGTCAGACAGGGTGGGTGTATGTGCTACAGTAGAGAACAGTCAGACAGGGTGGGTGTATGTGCTACAGTAGAGAACAGTCAGACAGGGTGGGTGTATGTGCTACAGTAGAGAACAGTCAGACAGGGTGGGTGTATGTGCTACAGTAGAGAACAGTCAGACAGGGTGGGTGTATGTGTCAGACAGGGTGGGTGTATGTACAGTAGAGAACAGTCAGACAGGGTGGGTGTATGTGCTACAGTAGAGAACAGTCAGACAGGGTGGGTGTATGTGTTACAGTCAGACAGGGTGGGTGTATGTGCTACAGTAGAGAACAGTCAGACAGATGTGCACAGTCAGTCAGACAGGGTGGGTGTATGTGTTACAGTAGAGAACAGTCAGACAGGGTGGGTGTATGTGTTACCGTAGAGAACAGTCAGAGAACAGTCAGACAGGGTGGGTGTATGTGCTACAGTAGAGAACAGTCAGACAGGGTGGGTGTATGTGCTACAGTAGAGAACAGTCAGACAGGGTGGGTGTATGTGCTACAGTAGAGAACAGAGACAGAGTGGGTGTATGTGCAGAACAGTCAGACAGGGTGGGTGTATTTGCTACAGTAGAGAACAGTCAGACAGGGTGGGTGTATGTGCTACAGTAGAGAACAGTCAGACAGGGTGGGTGTATGTGCTACAGTAGAGAATAGTCAGACAGGGTGGGTGTATGTGATACAGTAGAGAACAGTCAGACAGTGTGGGTGTATGTGTTACCGTAGAGAACAGGCAGACAGGGTGGGTGTATGTGTTACCGTAGAGAACAGTCAGACAGGGGGGGTGTATGTGATACAGTAGAGAACAGTCAGACAGGGTGGGTGTATTTGCTACAGTAGAGAACAGTCAGACAGGGTGGGTGTATGTGCTACAGTAGAGAACAGTCAGACAGGGTGGGTGTATGTGCTACAGTAGAGAACAGTCAGAAAGGGTGGGTGTATGTGTTACAGTAGAGAACAGTCAGACAGGGTGGGTGTATGTGCTACAGTAGAGAACAGTAGAGAACAGTCAGACAGGGTGGGTGTATGTGCTACAGTAGAGAACAGTCAGACAGGGTGGGTGTATGTGTTACAGTAGAGAACAGTCAGACAGGGTGGGTGTATGTGTTACAGTAGAGAACAGTCAGACAGGGTGGGTGTATGTGATACAGTAGAGAACAGTCAGACAGGGTGGGTGTATGTGCTACAGTAGAGAACAGTCAGACAGGGTGGGTGTATGTGCTACAGTAGAGAACAGTCAGACAGGGTGGGTGTATTAGCTACAGTAGAGAACAGTCAGACAGGGTGGGTGTTTGTGTTACATTAGAGAACAGTCAGACAGGGTGGGTGTATGTGTTACATTAGAGAACAGTCAGACAGGGTGGGTGTATGTGATACAGTAGAGAACAGTCAGACAGGGTGGGTGTATGTGCTACAGTAGAGAACAGTCAGACAGGGTGGGTGTATGTGCTACAGTAGAGAACAGTCAGACAGGGTGGGTGTATGTGTTACATTAGAGAACAGTCAGACAGGGTGGGTGTATGTGACAGTAGAGAACAGTCAGACAGGGTGGGTGTATGTGTTACAGTAGAGAACAGTCAGACAGGGTGGGTGTATGTATAGAGAACAGTCAGACAGGGTGGGTGTATGTGCTACAGTAGAGAACAGTCAGACAGGGTGGGTGTATGTGCTACAGTAGAGAACAGTCAGACAGGGTGTGGGTGTATGTGCTACAGTAGAGAACAGTCAGACAGGGTGGGTGTATGTGTTACAGTAGAGAACAGTCAGACAGGGTGGGTGTATGTGCTACAGTAGAGAACAGTCAGACAGGGTGGGTGTATGTGCTACAGTAGAGAACAGTCAGACAGGGTGGGTGTATGTGCTACAGTAGAGAACAGTCAGACAGGGTGGGTGTATGTGCTACAGTAGAGAACAGTCAGACAGGGTGGGTGTATGTGCTACAGTAGAGAACAGTCAGACAGGGTGGGTGTATGTGCTACAGTAGAGAACAGTCAGACAGGGTGGGTGTATGTGTTACAGAGAACAGTCAGACAGGGTGGGTGTATGTGCTACAGTACAGTAGAGAACAGTCAGACAGGGTGGGTGTATGTGGGTGGGTGTATGTGCTACAGTAGAGAACAGTCAGACAGGGTGGGTGTATGCTACAGTAGAGAACAGTCAGACAGGGTGGGTGTATGTGCTACAGTAGAGAACAGTCAGACAGGGTGGGTGTATGTGCAGTACAGTAGAGAACAGTCAGACAGGGTGGGTGTATGTGCTACAGTAGAGAACAGTCAGACAGGGTGGGTGTATGTGCTACAGTAGAGAACAGTCAGACAGGGTGGGTGTATGTGCTACAGTAGAGAACAGTCAGACAGGGTGGGTGTATGTGCTACAGTAGAGAACAGTCAGACAGGGTGGGTGTATGTGCTACAGTAGAGAACAGTCAGACAGGGTGGGTGTATGTGCTACAGTAGAGAACAGTCAGACAGGGTGGGTGTATGTGCTACAGTAGAGAACAGTCAGACAGGGTGGGTGTATTTGCTAGTAGAGAACAGTCAGACAGGGTGGGTGTATGTGCTACAGTAGAGAACAGTCAGACAGGGTGGGTGTATGTGCTACAGTAGAGAACAGTCAGACAGGGTGGGTGTATGTGTACAGTAGAGAACAGTCAGACAGGGTGGGTGTATGTGCTACAGTAGAGAACAGTCAGACAGGGTGGGTGTATGTGCTACAGTAGAGAACAGTCAGACAGGGTGGGTGTATGTGTTACAGTAGAGAACAGTCAGACAGGGTGGGTGTATGTGCTACAGTAGAGAACAGTCAGACAGGGTGGGTGTATGTGCCGTAGAGAACAGTCAGACAGGGTGGGTGTATGTGCTACAGTAGAGAACAGTCAGACAGGGTGGGTGTATGTGCTACAGTAGAGAACAGTCAGACAGTGGGTGTATGTGCTAGAGAACAGTCAGACAGGGTGGGTGTATGTGCTACAGTAGAGAACAGTCAGACAGGGTGGGTGTATGTGCTACAGTAGAGAACAGTCAGACAGGGTGGGTGTATGTGCTACAGTAGAGAACAGTCAGACAGGGTGGGTGTATGTGCTACAGTAGAGAACAGAACAGTCAGACAGGGTGGGTGTATGTGCAGTAGAGAACAGTCAGACAGGGTGGGTGTATGTGCTACAGTCAGACAGGGTGTATGTGCTGTAGAGAACAGTCAGACAGGGTGGGTGTATGTGCTACAGTAGAGAACAGTCAGACAGGGTGGGTGTATGTGCTACAGTAGAGAACAGTCAGACAGGGTGGGTGTATGTGCTACAGTAGAGAACAGTCAGACAGGGTGGGTGTATGTGCTACAGTAGAGAACAGTCAGACAGGGTGGGTGTATGTGCTACAGTAGAGAACAGTCAGACAGGGTGGGTGTATGTGCTACAGTAGAGAACAGTCAGACAGGGTGGGTGTATGTGCAAGTAGAGAACAGTCAGACAGGGTGGGTGTATGTGTTACAGTAGAGAACAGTCAGACAGGGTGGGTGTATGTGACAGGGTACCACAGTAGAGAACAGTCAGACAGGGTGGGTGTATGTGCTACAGTAGAGAACAGTCAGACAGGGTGGGTGTATGTGCTACAGTAGAGAACAGGGTGGGTGTATGTGTTACAGTAGAGAACAGGGTGTATGTGCTACAGTAGAGAACAGTCAGACAGGGTGTATGTGCTACAGTAGAGAACAGTCAGACAGGGTGGGTGTATGTGCTACAGTAGAGAACAGTCAGACAGGGTGGGTGTATGTGCTACAGTAGAGAACAGTCAGACAGGGTGGGTGTATGTGCAGTACAGTAGAGAACAGTCAGACAGGGTGGGTGTATGTGCTACAGTAGAGAACAGTCAGACAGGGTGGGTGTATGTGCTACAATAGAGAACAGTCAGACAAGGTGGGTGTATGTGCTACAGTAGAGAACAGTCAGACAGGGTGGGTGTATGTGATACAGTCAGTCAGACAGGGTGGGTGTATGTGATACAGTAGAGAACAGTCAGACAGGGTGGGTGTATGTGTTACAGTAGAGAACAGTCAGACAGGGTGGGTGTATGTGTTACAGTAGAGAACAGTCAGACAGGGTGGGTGTATTTGCTACAGTAGAGAACAGTCAGACAGGGTGGGTGTATGTGCTACAGTAGAGAACAGTCAGACAGGGTGGGTGTATTTGCTACAGTAGAGAACAGTCAGACAGGGTGGGTGTATGTGCTACAGTACAGTCAGACAGGGTGGGTGTAACAGTCAGACAGGGTGGGTGTATGTGCTACAGTAGAGAACAGTCAGACAGGGTGGGTGTATGTGCTACAGTAGAGAACAGTCAGACAGGGTGGGTGTATGTGTACAGTAGAGAACAGTCAGACAGGGTGGGTGTATGTGTTACAGTAGAGAACAGTCAGACAGGGTGGGTGTATGTGCTACAGTAGAGAACAGTCAGACAGGGTGGGTGTATGTGCTACTGTAGAGAACAGTCAGACAGGGTGGGTGTATGTGCTACAGTAGAGAACAGTCAGACAGGGTGTATGTGTGTAGAGAACAGTCAGACAGGGTGGGTGTATGTGTTACAGTAGAGAACAGTCAGACAGGGTGGGTGTATGTGCTACAGTAGAGAACAGTCAGACAGGGTGGGTGTATGTGCTACAGTAGAGAACAGTGGGTGTAGACAGGGTGGGTGTATGTGCTACAGTAGAGAACAGTCAGACAGGGTGGGTGTATGTGAGAACAGTACAGTAGAGAACAGTCAGACAGGGTGGGTGTATGTATCAGTGTGGGTGTATGTGCTACAGTAGAGAACAGTCAGACAGGGTGGGTGTATGTGAACAGTCAGACTACAGTAGAGAACAGTCAGACAGGGTGGGTGTATGTGCTACAGTAGAGAACAGTCAGACAGGGTGGGTGTATGTGCTACAGTAGAGAACAGTCAGACAGGGTGGGTGTATGTGCTACAGTAGAGAACAGTCAGACAGGGTGGGTGTATGTGCTACAGTAGAGAACAGTCAGACAGGGTGGGTGTATGTGCTACAGTAGAGAACAGTCAGACAGGGTGGGTGTATGTGCTACAGTAGAGAACAGTCAGACAGGGTGGGTGTATGTGCTACAGTAGAGAACAGTCAGACAGGGTGGGTGTATGTGATACAGGAGAACAGTCAGACAGGGTGGGTGTAGAGAACAGTCAGACAGGGTGGGTGTATGTGCTACAGTAGAGAACAGTCAGACAGGGTGGGTGTATGTGTACAGTAGAGAACAGTCAGACAGGGTGGGTGTATGTGAACAGTCAGACAGGGTGGGTGTATGTGCTCAGACAGGGTGGGTGTATGTGCTACAGTAGAGAACAGTCAGACAGGGTGGGTGTATGTGCTAGAACAGTCAGACAGGGTGGGTGTATGTGCTACAGTAGAGAACAGTCAGACAGGGTGGGTGTATGTGCTACAGTAGAGAACAGTCAGACAGGGTGTGTGTATGTGTTACAGTAGAGAACAGTCAGACAGGGTGGGTGTATGTGCTACAGTAGAGAACAGTCAGACAGGGTGGGTGTATGTGCTACAGTAGAGAACAGTCAGACAGGGTGGGTGTATGTTGCTACAGTAGAGAACAGTCAGACAGGGTGGGTGTATGTGCTACAGTGTGTATGTGCTACAGTAGAGAACAGTCAGACAGGGTGGGTGTATGTGCTACAGTAGAACAGTCAGACAGGGTGGGTGTATGTGCTACAGTAGAGAACAGTCAGACAGGGTGGGTGTATGTGCTACAGTAGAGAACAGTCAGACAGACAGGGTGGGTGTATGTGTTACAGTAGAGAACAGTCAGACAGGGTGGGTGTATGTGTTACAGTAGAGAACAGTCAGACAGGGTGGGTGTATGTGTTACAGTAGAGAACAGTCAGACAGGGTGGGTGTATGTGCTACAGTAGAGAACAGTCAGACAGGGTGGGTGTATGTGCTACAGTAGAGAACAGTCAGACAGGGTGGGTGTATGTGCTACAGTAGAGAACAGTCAGATGGGTGTATGTGCTACAGTAGAGAACAGTCAGACAGGGTGGGTGTATGTGCTACAGTAGAGAACAGTCAGACAGGGTGGGTGTATGTGAGAACAGTCAGACAGTAGAGAACAGTCAGACAGGGTGGGTGTATGTGCTACAGTAGAGAACAGTCAGACAGGGTGGGTGTATGTGTTACTAGAGAACAGTCAGACAGATGTGCTACAGTCAGTCAGACAGGGTGGGTGTATGTGCTACAGTAGAGAACAGTCAGACAGGGTGGGTGTATGTGCTACAGTAGAGAACAGTCAGACAGGGTGGGTGTATGTGCTACAGTAGAGAACAGTCAGACAGGGTGGGTGTATGTGCTACAGTAGAGAACAGTCAGACAGGGTGGGTGTATGTGCTACAGTAGAGAACAGTCAGACAGGGTGGGTGTATGTGCTACAGTAGAGAACAGTCAGACAGGGTGGGTGTATGTGCTACAGTAGAGAACAGTCAGACAGGGTGGGTGTATGTGCTACAGTAGAGAACAGTCAGACAGGGTGGGTGTATGTGCTACAGTCAGTCAGACAGGGTGGGTGTATGTGCTACAGTATAGAACAGTCAGAAAGGGTGGGTGTATGTGTTACAGTAGAGAACAGTCAGACAGGGTGGGTGTATGTGCCACAGTAGAGAACAGTCAGACAGGGTGGGTGTATGTGTTACAGTAGAGAACAGTCAGACAGGGTGGGTGTATATGTTACAGTAGAGAACAGTCAGACAGGGTGGGTGTATGTGCTACAGTACAGTAGAGAACAGTCAGACAGGGTGGGTGTATGTGCTACAGTAGAGAACAGTCAGACAGGGTGGGTGTATGTGCTAGAGAACAGTCAGAGAGGGTGGGTGTACAGTAGAGAACAGTCAGACAGGGTGGGTGTATGTGCTACAGTAGAGAACAGTCAGACAGGGTGGGTGTATGTGCACAGTAGAGAACAGTCAGACAGGGTGGGTGTATGTGTTACAGTAGAGAACAGTCAGACAGGGTGGGTGTATGTGTTACCGTAGAGAACAGTCAGACAGGGTGGGTGTATGTGTTACAGTAGAGAACAGTCAGACAGGGTGGGTGTATGTGCTACAGTAGAGAACAGTCAGACAGGGTGGGTGTATGTGCTACAGTAGAGAACAGTCAGACAGGGTGGGTGTATGTGCTACAGTAGAGAACAGTCAGACAGGGTGGGTGTATGTGCTACAGTAGAGAACAGTCAGACAGGGTGGGTGTATGTGCTACAGTAGAGAACAGTCAGACAGGGTGGGTGTATGTGCTACAGTAGAGAACAGTCAGACAGGGTGGGTGTATGTGCTACAGTAGAGAACAGTCAGACAGGGTGGGTGTATGTGTTACAGTAGAGAACAGTCAGACAGGGTGGGTGTATGTGCTAGGGTGGGTGTTGTGCAGTAGAGAACAGTCAGACAGGGTGGGTGTATGTGCTACAGTACAGTCAGACAGGGTATGAGAAGAACAGTCAGACAGGGTGGGTGTATGTGTACAGTAGAGAACAGTCAGAGAACAGTCAGTCAGACAGGGTGGGTGTATGTGCAGTCAGACAGGGTGGGTGTATGTGCTAGAAGAACAGTCAGACAGGGTGGGTGTGCTATAGAGAACAGTCAGACAGGGTATGTGCTACAGTAGAGAACAGTCAGACAGGGTGGGTGTATGTGCTACAGTAGAGAACAGTCAGACAGGGTGGGTGTATGTGCTACAGTAGAGAACAGTCAGACAGGGTGGGTGTATGTGCTACAGTAGAGAACAGTCAGACAGGACAGTGTGGTGTATGTGCTACAGTAGAGAACAGTCAGACAGGGTGGGTGTATGTGCTACAGTAGAGAACAGTCAGACAGGGTGGGTGTATGTGCTACAGTAGAGAACAGTCAGACAGGGTGGGTGTATGTGTTACAGTAGAGAACAGTCAGACAGGGTGGGTGTATGTGTTACAGTAGAGAACAGTCAGACAGGGTGGGTGTATGTGCTACAGTAGAGAACAGTCAGACAGGGTGGGTGTAACAGTCAGACAGGGTGGGTGTATGTGCTACATAGAGAACAGTCAGACAGGGTGGGTGTATGTGCTACAGTAGAGAACAGTCAGACAGGGTGGGTGTATGTGCTACAGTAGAGAACAGTCAGACAGGGTGGGTGTATGTGCTACAGTAGAGAACAGTCAGACAGGGTGGGTGTATGTGCTACAGTAGAGAACAGTCAGACAGGGTGGGTGTATGTGCTACAGTAGAGAACAGTCAGACAGGGTGGGTGTATGTGCTACAGTAGAGAACAGTCAGACAGGGTGGGTGTATGTGTTACAGAGAACAGTCAGACAGGGTGGGTGTATGTGATACAGTAGAGAACAGTCAGACAGGGTGGGTGTATGTGCTACAGTCAGTCAGACAGGGTGGGTGTATGTGCTACAGTAGAGAACAGTCAGACAGGGTGGGTGTATGTGCTACAGTAGAGAACAGTCAGACAGGGTGGGTGTATTTGCTACAGTAGAGAACAGTCAGACAGGGTGGGTGTATGTGCTACAGTAGAGAACAGTCAGACAGGGTGGGTGTATGTGCTCAGACATGTGCTACAGTAGAACAGTCAGACAGGGTGGGTGTATGTGCTACAGTAGAGAACAGTCAGACAGGGTGGGTGTATGTGATACAGTAGAGAACAGTCAGACAGGGTGGGTGTATGTGCTACAGTAGAGAACAGTCAGACAGGGTGGGTGTATGTGCTACAGTAGAGAACAGTCAGACAGGGTGGGTGTATGTGCTACAGTAGAGAACAGTCAGACAGGGTGGGTGTATGTGCTACAGTAGAGAACAGTCAGACAGGGTGGGTGTATGTGTTACAGGAGAACAGTCAGACAGGGTGGGTGTATGTGCTACAGTAGAGAACAGTCAGACAGGGTGGGTGTATGTGCTACAGTAGAGAACAGTCAGACAGGGTGGGTGTATGTGCTACAGTAGAGAACAGTCAGACAGGGTGGGTGTATGTGCTACAGTAGAGAACAGTCAGACAGGGTGGGTGTATGTGTTACAGTAGAGAACAGTCAGACAGGGTGGGTGTATGTGCTACAGTAGAGAACAGTCAGACAGGGTGGGTGTATGTGCTACAGTAGAGAACAGTCAGACAGGGTGGGTGTATGTGCTACAGTAGAGAACAGTCAGACAGGGTGGGTGTATGTGCTACAGTAGAGAACAGTCAGACAGGGTGGGTGTATGTGTTACAGTAGAGAACAGTCAGACAGGGTGGGTGTATGTGCTACAGTAGAGAACAGTCAGTGGGTGTATGTGTTACAGAGATGTGCTACAGTAGAGAACAGTCAGACAGGGTGGGTGTATGTGCTACAGTAGAGAACAGTCAGACAGGGTGGGTGTATGTGCTACAGTAGAGAACAGTCAGACAGGGTGGGTGTATGTGCTACAGTAGAGAACAGTCAGTAGAGAACAGTCAGACAGGTGGGTGTATGTGCTACAGTAGAGAACAGTCAGACAGGGTGGGTGTATGTGCTACAGTAGAGAACAGTCAGACAGGGTGGGTGTATGTGCTACAGTAGAGAACAGTCAGACAGGGTGGGTGTATGTGCTACAGTCAGACAGGGTGGGTGGGTACAGTAGAGAACAGTCAGACAGGGTGGGTGTATGTGTTACAGTAGAGAACAGTCAGACAGGGTGGGTGTATGTGCTACAGTAGAGAACAGTCAGACAGGGTGTATGTGTACAGTAGAGAACAGTCAGACAGGGTGGGTGTATGTGCTACAGTAGAGAACAGTCAGACAGGGTGGGTGTATGTGCTACAGTAGAGAACAGTCAGACAGGGTGGGTGTATGTGCTACAGTAGAGAACAGTCAGACAGGGTGGGTGTATGTGCTACAGTAGAGAATGTGTTACAGTCAGACAGGGTGGGTGTATGTGCTACAGTAGAGAACAGTCAGACAGGGTGGGTGTATGTGTTACAGTAGAGAACAGTCAGACAGGGTGGGTGTATGTGGGTTACAGTAGAGAACAGTCAGACAGGGTGGGTGTATGTGCTACAGTAGAGAACAGTCAGACAGGGTGGGTGTATGTGCTACAGTAGAGAACAGTCAGACAGGGTGGGTGTATGTGCTACAGTAGAGAACAGTCAGACAGGGTGGGTGTATGTGCTGTAGAGAACAGTCAGACAGGGTGGGTGTATGTGCTACAGTAGAGAACAGTCAGACAGGGTGGGTGTATGTGCTACAGTAGAGAACAGTCAGACAGGGTGGGTGTATGTGCTACAGTAGAGAACAGTCAGACAGGGTGGGTGTATGTGCTACAGTAGAGAACAGTCAGACAGGGTGGGTGTATGTGCTACAGTAGAGAACAGTCAGACAGGGTGGGTGTATGTGCTACAGTAGAGAACAGTCAGACAGGGTGGGTGTATGTGTTACAGTAGAGAACAGTCAGACAGGGTGGGTGTATGTGCTACAGTAGAGAACAGTCAGACAGGGTGGGTGTATGTGCAGTACAGTAGAGAACAGTCAGACAGGGTGGGTGTATTTGCTACAGTAGAGAACAGTCAGACAGGGTGGGTGTATGTGCTACAGTAGAGAACAGTCAGACAGGGTGGGTGTATGTGCTACAGTAGAGAACAGTCAGACAGGGTGGGTGTATGTGCTACAGTAGAGAACAGTCAGACAGGGTGGGTGTATGTGCTACAGTAGAGAACAGTCAGACAGGGTGGGTGTATGTGCTACAGTCAGACAGGGTGGGTGTATGTGATACAGTAGAGAACAGTCAGACAGGGTGGGTGTATGTGCTACAGTAGAGAACAGTCAGACAGGGTGGGTGTATGTGCTACAGTAGAGAACAGTCAGACAGGGTGGGTGTATGTGCTACAGTAGAGAACAGTCAGACAGGGTGGGTGTATGTGCTACAGTAGAGAACAGTCAGACAGGGTGGGTGTATGTGCTATAGAGAACAGTCAGAGAGGGTGGGTGTATGTGCTAGTCAGTCAGACAGGGTGGGTGTATGTGCTACAGTAGAGAACAGTCAGACAGGGTGGGTGTATGTGTTACAGTAGAGAACAGTCAGACAGGGTGGGTGTATGTGTTACAGTAGAGAACAGTCAGACAGGGTGGGTGTATGTGATACAGTAGAGAACAGTCAGACAGGGTGGGTGTATGTGCTACAGAGAACAGTAGAGAACAGTCAGACAGGGTGGGTGTATGTGCTACAGTAGAGAACAGTCAGACAGGGTGGGTGTATGTGCTACAGTAGAGAACAGTCAGACAGGGTGGGTGTATGTGCTACAGTAGAGAACAGTCAGACAGGGTGGGTGTATGTGCTACAGTAGAGAACAGTCAGACAGGGTGGGTGTATGTGCTACAGTAGAGAACAGTCAGACAGGGTGGGTGTATGTGTTACAGTAGAGAACAGTCAGACAGGGTGGGTGTATGTGTTACAGAGAACAGTCAGACAGGGTGGGTGTATGTGCTACAGTAGAGAACAGTCAGACAGGGTGGGTGTATGTGCTACAGTAGAGAACAGTCAGACAGGGTGGGTGTATGTGCTACAGTAGAGAACAGTAGAGAACAGTCAGACAGGGTGGGTGTATGTGTTACAGTAGAGAACAGTCAGACAGGGTGGGTGTATGTGCTACAGTAGAGAACAGTCAGACAGGGTGGGTGTATGTGTTACAGTAGAGAACAGTCAGACAGGGTGGGTGTATGTGCTACAGTAGAGAACAGTCAGACAGGGTGGGTGTATGTGCTACAGTAGAGAACAGTCAGACAGGGTGGGTGTATGTGCTACAGTAGAGAACAGTCAGACAGTATGTGCTACAGTAACAGTCAGACAGGGTGGGTGTATGTGCTAGTAGAGAACAGTCAGACAGGGTGGGTGTATGTGCTACAGTAGAGAACAGTCAGACAGGGTGGGTGTATGTGCTACAGTAGAGAACAGTCAGACAGGGTGGGTGTATGTGCTACAGTAGAGAACAGTCAGACAGGGTGGGTGTATGTGCTACAGTAGAGAACAGTCAGACAGGGTGGGTGTATGTGCTACAGTAGAGAACAGTCAGACAGGGTGGGTGTATGTGATACAGTAGAGAACAGTCAGACAGGGTGGGTGTATGTGCTACAGTAGAACAGAGACAGGGTGGGTGTATGTGTTACAGTAGAGAACAGTCAGACAGGGTGGGTGTATGTGCTACAGTAGAGAACAGTCAGACAGGGTGGGTGTAGGAACAGTCAGACAGGGTGGGTGTATGTGTTACAGTAGAGAACAGTCAGACAGGGTGGGTGTATGTGTTACAGTAGAGAACAGTCAGACAGAACAGTCAGAACAGTCAGACAGGTGGGTGTATGTGCTACAGTAGAGAACAGTCAGACAGGGTGGGTGTATGTGCTACAGTAGAGAACAGTCAGACAGGGTGGGTGTATGTGCTACAGTAGAGAACAGTCAGACAGGGTGGGTGTATGTGCTACAGTAGAGAACAGTCAGACAGGGTGGGTGTATGTGCTACAGTAGAGAACAGTCAGACAGGGTGGGTGTATGTGCTACAGTAGAGAACAGTCAGACAGGGTGGGTGTATGTGCAGAGAACAGTCAGACAGAACAGTCAGACAGGGTGGGTGTATGTGCTACAGTAGAGAACAGTCAGACAGGGTGGGTGTATGTGCTACAGTAGAGAACAGTCAGACAGGGTGGGTGTATGTGCTACAGTAGAGAACAGTCAGACAGGGTGGGTGTATGTGCTACAGTAGAGAACAGTCAGACAGGGTGGGTGTATGTGATACAGTAGAGAACAGTCAGACAGGGTGGGTGTATGTGTTACAGTAGAGAACAGTCAGACAGGGTGGGTGTATGTGTTACCGTAGAGAACAGTCAGACAGGGTGGGTGTATGTGCTACAGTAGAGAACAGTCAGACAGGGTGGGTGTATGTGCTACAGTAGAGAACAGTCAGACAGGGTGGGTGTATGTGCTACAGTAGAGAACAGTCAGACAGGGTGGGTGTATGTGCTACAGTAGAGAACAGTCAGACAGGGTGGGTGTATGTGCTACAGTAGAGAACAGTCAGACAGGGTGGGTGTATGTGCTACAGTAGAGAACAGTCAGACAGGGTGGGTGTATGTGCTACAGTAGAGAACAGTCAGACAGGGTGGGTGTATGTGCTACAGTAGAGAACAGTCAGACAGGGTGGGTGTATGTGCTACAGTAGAGAACAGTCAGACAGGGTGGGTGTATGTGCTACAGTAGAGAACAGTCAGACAGGGTGGGTGTATGTGCTACAGTAGAGAACAGTCAGACAGGGTGGGTGTATGTGTTACAGTAGAGAACAGTCAGACAGGGTGGGTGTATGTGCTACAGTAGAGAACAGTCAGACAGGGTGGGTGTATGTGTTACAGTCAGACAGGGTGGGTGTATGTGCTAGAGAACAGTCAGACAGGGTGGGTGTATGTGCTACAGTAGAGAACAGTCAGACAGGGTGGGTGTATGTGCTACAGTAGAGAACAGTCAGACAGGGTGGGTGTATGTGTTACAGTAGAGAACAGTCAGACAGGGTGGGTGTATGTGCAGTCAGACAGGGTACAGTAGAGAACAGTCAGACAGGGTGGGTGTATGTGCTACAGTAGAGAACAGTCAGACAGGGTGGGTGTATGTGCTAGAGAACAGTCAGACAGGGTGGGTGTATGTGTTACAGTCAGAACAGTCAGACAGGGTGGGTGTATGTGCTACAGTAGAGAACAGTCAGACAGGGTGGGTGTATGTGCTACAGTAGAGAACAGTCAGACAGGGTGGGTGTATGTGCAGTAGACAGTCAGAGAACAGTAGAGAACAGAGACAGGGTGGGTGTATGTGCTACAGTAGAGAACAGTCAGACAGGGTGGGTGTATGTGCTACAGTAGAGAACAGTCAGACAGGGTGGGTGTATGTGCTACAGTAGAGAACAGTCAGACAGGGTGGGTGTAGAGAACAGTCAGACAGGGTGGGTGTATTTGCTACAGTAGAGAACAGTCAGACAGGGTGGGTGTATGTGCTACAGTAGAGAACAGTCAGACAGGGTGGGTGTATGTGTTACAGTAGAGAACAGTCAGACAGGGTGGGTGTATGTGTTACAGTCAGAACAGTCAGACAGGGTGGGTGTATGTGCTACAGTAGAGAACAGTCAGACAGGGTGGGTGTATGTGTACAGTACAGTAGAGAACAGTCAGACAGGGTGGGTGTAGACAGGGAACAGTCAGACAGGTGTATGTGCTACAGTAGAGAACAGTCAGACAGGGTGGGTGTATGTGCTACAGTAGAGAACAGTCAGACAGGGTGGGTGTATGTGCTACAGTAGAGAACAGTCAGACAGGGTGGGTGTATGTGCTACAGTAGAGAACAGTCAGACAGGGTGGGTGTATGTGCTACAGTAGAGAACAGTCAGACAGGGTGGGTGTATGTGCTACAGTAGAGAACAGTCAGACAGGGTGGGTGTATGTGCTACAGTAGAGAACAGTCAGAAAGGGTGGGTGTATGTGTTACAGTAGAGAACAGTCAGACAGGGTGGGTGTATGTGCTACAGTAGAGAACAGTCAGACAGGGTGGGTGTATGTGTTACAGTAGAGAACAGTCAGACAGGGTGGGTGTATGTGTGTAGAGAACAGTCAGACAGGGTGGGTGTATTTTACAGTAGAGAACAGTCAGACAGGGTGGGTGTATGTGCTACAGTAGAGAACAGTCAGACAGGGTGGGTGTATGTGCTACAGTAGAGAACAGTCAGACAGGGTGGGTGTATGTGCTACAGTAGAGAACAGTCAGACAGGGTGGGTGTATGTGCTGTAGAGAACAGTCAGAGAACAGTCAGACAGGGTGGGTGTATGTGCTAGAGAACAGTCAGACAGGGTGGGTGTATGTGCTACAGTAGAGAACAGTCAGACAGGGTGGGTGTATGTGCTACAGTAGAGAACAGTCAGACAGGGTGGGTGTATGTGCTACAGTAGAGAACAGTCAGACAGGGTGGGTGTATGTGTAGAGAACTACAGTAGAGAACAGTCAGACAGGGTGGGTGTATGTGCTACAGTAGAGAACAGTCAGAGAACAGTCAGACAGGGTGGGTGTATGTGTTACAGAGAACAGTCAGACAGGGTGGGTGTATGTGTTACAGTAGAGAACAGTCAGACAGGGTGGGTGTATGTGTACAGTAGAGAACAGTCAGACAGGGTGGGTGTATGTGCTACAGTAGAGAACAGTCAGACAGGGTGGGTGTATGTGCTACAGTAGAGAACAGTCAGACAGGGTGGGTGTATGTGCTACAGTAGAGAACAGTCAGACAGGGTGGGTGTATGTGCTACAGTAGAGAACAGTCAGACAGGGTGGGTGTATGTGCTACAGTAGAGAACAGTCAGACAGGGTGGGTGTATGTGCTACAGTAGAGAACAGTCAGACAGGGTGGGTGTATGTGCTACAGTAGAGAACAGTCAGACAGGGTGGGTGTATGTGCTGGAGAACAGTGTATGTGCTACAGTAGAGAACAGTCAGACAGGGTGGGTGTATGTGATACAGTAGAGAACAGTCAGACAGGGTGGGTGTATGTGCTACAGTAGAGAACAGTCAGACAGGGTGGGTGTATGTGCAGTAGAGAACAGTCAGACAGGGTGGGTGTATGTGATACCGTAGAGAACAGTCAGACAGGGTGGGTGTATTTGCTACAGTAGAGAACAGTCAGACAGGGTGGGTGTATGTGCTACAGTACAGTAGAGAACAGTCAGACAGGGTGGGTGTATGTGTGTGAGAACAGTACAGTAGAGAACAGTCAGACAGGGTGGGTGTATGTGTAGAGAACAGTCACAGTAGAGAACAGTCAGACAGGGTGGGTGTATGTGCTACAGTAGAGAACAGTCAGACAGGGTGGGTGTATTTGCTACAGTAGAGAACAGTCAGACAGGGTGGGTGTATGTGCTACAGTAGAGAACAGTCAGACAGGGTGGGTGTATGTGCTACAGTAGAGAACAGTCAGACAGGGTGGGTGTATGTGCTAGAGAACAGTCAGACAGGGTGGGTGTATGTGCTACAGTAGAGAACAGTCAGACAGGGTGGGTGTGTTACAGTAGAGAACAGTCAGACTGGGTGTATGTGTTACAGTAGAGAACAGTCAGACAGGGTGGGTGTATGTGCTACAGTAGAGAACAGTCAGACAGGGTGGGTGTATGTGCTACAGTAGAGAACAGTCAGACAGGGTGGGTGTATGTGCTACAGTAGAGAACAGTCAGACAGGGTGGGTGTATGTGCTACAGTAGAGAACAGTCAGACAGGGTGGGTGTATGTGTTACAGTTGAGAACAGTCAGACAGGGTGGGTGTATGACAGAAGAACAGTCAGACAGGGTGGGTGTATGTGCTACAGTAGAGAACAGTCAGACAGAACAGTAGAGAACAGTCAGACAGGGTGGGTGTATGTGCTACAGTAGAGAACAGTCAGACAGGGTGGGTGTATGTGCTACAGTAGAGAACAGTCAGACAGGGTGGGTGTATGTGCTACAGTAGAGAACAGTCAGACAGGGTGGGTGTATGTGCTACAGTAGAGAACAGTCAGACAGGGTGGGTGTATGTGCTACAGTAGAGAACAGTCAGACAGGGTGGGTGTATGTGCTACAGTAGAGAACAGTCAGACAGGGTGGGTGTATGTGCTACAGTAGAGAACAGTCAGACAGGGTGGGTGTATGTGCTACAGTAGAGAACAGTCAGACAGGGTGGGTGTATGTGCTACAGTAGAGAACAGTCAGACAGGGTGGGTGTATGTGCTACAGTAGAGAACAGTCAGACAGGGTGGGTGTATGTGTACAGTAGAGAACAGTCAGACAGGGTGGGTGTATGTGCTACAGTAGAGAACAGTCAGACAGGGTGGGTGTATGTGCTACAGTAGAGAACAGTCAGACAGGGTGGGTGTATGTGCTACAGTAGAGAACAGTCAGACAGGGTGGGTGTATGTGAGAACAGTCAGACAGGGTGGGTGTATGTGTACAGTAGAGAACAGTCAGACAGGGTGGGTGTATGTGCTACAGTAGAGAACAGTCAGACAGGGTGGGTGTATGTGTTACCAGTCAGACAGAACAGACAGGGTGGGTGTTTGTGCTACAGTAGAGAACAGTCAGACAGGGTGGGTGTATGTGATACAGTCAGTCAGACAGGGTGGGTGTATGTGTTACAGTAGAGAACAGTCAGACAGGGTGGGTGTATGTGCAGTACAGTAGAGAACAGTCAGACAGGGTGGGTGTATGTGACATACAGTAGAGAACAGTCAGACAGGGTGGGTGTGTTATGTGTTCACCGTGGGTGTATGTGTTACCGTAGAGAACAGTCAGACAGGGTGGGTGTATGTGCTACTGTAGAGAACTCTCAGACAGGGTGGGTGCATGTGTTACCGTAGAGAACAGTCAGACAGGGTGGGTGTATGTGATACAGTAGAGAACAGTCAGACAGGGTGGGTGTATGTGATACAGTAGAGAACAGTCAGACAGGATGGGTGTATTTGCTACAGTAGAGAACAGTCAAACAGGGTGGGTGTATGTGACACAGTAGAGAACAGTCAGACAGGGTGGGTGTATGTGTTACATTAGAGAACAGTCAGACAGGGTGGGTGTATGTGCTACAGTAGCGAACAGTCAGACAGGGTGGGTGTATGTGCTACTGTAGAGAACACTCAGACAGGGTGGGTGTATGTGATACAGTAGAGAACAGTCAGACAGGGTGGGTGTATGTGTTACTGTAGAGAACAGTCAGACAGGGTGGGTGTATGTGCTACTGTAGAGAACAGTCAGACAGGGTGGGTGTATGTGTTACCGTAGAGAACAGTCAGACAGGGTGGGTGTATGTGTTACAGTAGAGAACAGTCAGACAGGGTGGGTGTGTGTGCTACAGTAGAGAACAGTCAGACAGGGTGGGTGTATGTGCAGTACAGTAGAGAACAGTCAGACAGGGTGGGTGTATGTGCTACAGTAGAGAACAGTCAGACAGGGTGGGTGTATGTGATACAGTAGAGAACAGTCAGACAGGGTGGGTGTATGTGTTACAGTAGAGAACAGTCAGACAGGGTGGGTGTATGTGATACAGTAGAGAACAGTCAGACAGGGTATGTGTTACAGTAAGAACAGTCAGACAGGGTGGGTGTATGTGCTACAGTAGAGAACAGTCAGACAGGGTGGGTGTATGTGCTACAGTCAGTCAGACAGGGTGGGTGTATGTGATACAGTAGAGAACAGTCAGACAGGGTGGGTGTATGTGTTACAGTAGAGAACAGTCAGACAGGGTGGGTGTATGTGCTACAGTAGAGAACAGTCAGACAGGGTGGGTGTATGTGCTACAGTAGAGAACAGTCAGACAGGGTGGGTGTATGTGTTACAGTAGAGAACAGTCAGACAGGGTGGGTGTATGTGATACAGTAGAGAACAGTCAGACAGGGTGGGTGTATGTGCTACAGTAGAGAACAGTCAGACAGGGTGGGTGAGAACAGTCAGACAGGGTGTGATACAGTAGAGAACAGTCAGACAGGGTGGGTGTATGTGTTACAGTAGAGAACAGTCAGACAGGGTGGGTGTATGTGCTACAGTAGAGAACAGTCAGACAGGGTGGGTGTATGTGTTACAGTAGAGAACAGTCAGACAGGGTGGGTGTATTGCTACAGTAGAGAACAGTCAGACAGGGTGGGTGTATGTGATACAGTGGGTGTATTTGTATAGAGAACAGTCAGACAGGGTGGGTGTATGTGTTACAGTAGAGAACAGTCAGACAGGGTGGGTGTATGTGATACTGTAGAGAACAGTCAGACAGGGTGGGTGTATTTGCTACAGTAGAGAACAGTCAGACAGGGTGGGTGTATGTGATACAGTAGAGAACAGCCAGACAGGGTGGGTGTATGTGATACTGTAGAGAACAGTCAGACAGGGTGGGTGTATTTGCTACAGTAGAGAACAGTCAGACAGGGTGGGTGTATGTGATACAGTAGAGAACAGCCAGACAGGGTGGGTGTATGTGATACTGTAGAGAACAGTCAGACATGGTGGGTGTATGTGATACTGTAGAGAACAGTCAGACAGGGTGGGTGTATGTGCTACAGTAGAGAACAGTCAGACAGGGTGGGTGTATGTGATACTGTAGAGAACAGTCAGACAGGGTGGGTGTATGTGATACAGTAGAGAACAGTCAGACAGGGTGGGTGTATGTGATACTGTAGAGAACAGTCAGACAGGGTGGGTGTATGTGTTACAGTAGAGAACAGCCAGACAGGGTGGGTGTATGTGATACTGTAGAGAACAGTCAGACAGGGTGGGTGTATGTGATACTGTAGAGAACAGTCAGACAGGGTGGGTGTATGTGATACAGTAGAGAACAGTGTACTGCTTCTGTGAGCCACAGCTGAGGCGTTTTTTGGACTGTTTGAATCTGTCATTAAAAATTGCTTCTCCTACATAGGTCTGCAAAAGAAAGGTCTCAAATCTTACTCTGTATCCCCAGTCATCCTGGTTCTCTATCTATACGTATGACGTCAGATATTTTCCTCACCTGAGGGCCTAAATCCAATAGCCACGGTTCACCACTGCAAAACGGTATATCATGCACTGCATTTGAGGAACATTGGGAACGTAATTCTACTTTGAAAGTTGATAAACTTGTAAACTCATTTTTGAGAAAATTGCATTTTAGTGATTAGTGATGACTTTGTCTCTACACCCATTCAGCATCGTTCACACCTTCTGAAGCTTTAGCTCCACCCATTCAGCATCGTTCACACCTTCTGAAGCTTTAGCTCCACCCATTCAGCATTGTTCACACCCTCTGAAGCTTTAGCTCCACCCATTCAGCATCGTTCACACCCTCTGAAGCTTTAGCTCCACCCATTCAGCATCGTTCACACCTTCGTTCACCACCTATCTCGCTCGGTAAAAAATGAACCTAGATACGTAAACAATGAACCTCGCTAGGTAAACAATGAACCTGGATAGGGAAACAATGAACCTAGATAGGGAAACAATGAACCTGGATAGGGAAACAATGAACCTGGATAGGGAAACAATGAACCTGGATAGGGAAACAATGAACCTGGATAGGGAAACAATGAACCTGGATAGGGAAACAATGGACCTGGATAGGGAAACAATGAACCTGGATAGGTAAACAAAGAACCTCGCTAGGTAAACAATGAACCTGGATAGGTAAACAATGAACCTGGATAGGGAAACAATGAACCTGGATAGGCAAACAATGAACCTGGATAGGGAAACAATGAACCTGGATAGGGAAACAATGAACCTGGATAGGTAAACAAAGAACCTCGCTAGGTAAACAAATTGTAAGATCACACACATTACGTCATGCCACATAACATTAGCTAGGGAGCCAGCCAGCTAACTCTAGCTAACAATACACTTTAGCTGGAAATGAAACCACTTTCTGTCAAAGTTAGCAATGTGTAATATCTGAAAATGTAGCTGGCTAACGCTTTTTACCTGTATACATCATCATGCTTGATGGACGCATCTTCCTGTCACAGATCCATGCCACATATGCTTTAGTTTGAAGACGTAATCTGGAAACATGTGTTTCCTCCATCTATTTAGCTATCATACGCACTGATTTCAAAACTTGATCCTCCAAGAAAATGGAGAGCAACACTTATGTAGCTACAAAAAAGGCAATTTCGACAGCATTACCAACACAGACTGACCAGCTAAAATAGACAAAAGCCTTCTATATGGCAGACCAATCCGAAAGTATCTCTCGGCATTTCCAGCCCACTCATTATCTCAGCCAATCACAGCTAGTGGGAAGGTTGCAAACGTTTTATGTGGCTAAACCAACAAGCCCCGTAATTTAACAATGTTATTCGTATTTACAGATGGTGTACAAGTTTGTTATTAATTAATTTCTGCCAAAAAACGAACTGTTTACATTCAAACTGCTCTCCTGTGAAGTCATGATTTATGACGTACAACCTCGTTTTCTGAATCAGATCACATATAAGACAGACACTTCAGAACAAACTTCCTTTAGATTTTTTGGGGCGATCTGTCTGTTGTTCCAGTGTCTGTCTGTTGTTCCAGTGACTCTCTGTTGTTCCAGTGACTGTCTGTTGTTCCAGTGAATCTCTGTTGTTCCAGTGACTCTCTGTTTTTCCAGTGACTGTCTGTTGTTCCAGTGACTGTCTGTTGTTCCAGTGACTGTCTGTTTTTTAAGTGACTCTCTGTTGTTCCAGTGACTTTCTGTTGTTCCAGTGACTGTCTGTTGTTCCAGTGACTGTCTGTTTTTCCAGTGACTGTCTGTTGTTCCAGTGACTGTCTGTTTTTTAAGTGACTCTCTGTTGTTTCAGTGACTTTCTGTTGTTCCAGTGACTGTCTGTTGTTCCAGTGACTGTCTTTTTCCAGTGACTCTCTGTTGTTCCAGTGACTGTCTGTTGTTCCAGTGACTCTCTGTTGTTCCAGTGACTGTCTGTTGTTCCAGTGACTCTCTGTTGTTCCAGTGACTCTCTGTTTTTCCAGTGACTGTCTGTTGTTCCAGTGACTCTCTGCTGTTCCAGTGACTCTCTGTTGTTCCAGTGACTCTCTGTTGTTCCAGCGACTCTCTGTTGTTCCAGCGACTGTCTGTTGTTCCAGTGACTGTCTGTTGTTCCAGTGACTGTCTGCTTTTTAAGTGACTCTCTGTTGTTCCAGTGACTTTCTGTTGTTCCAGTGACTGTCTGTTGTTCCAGTGACTGTCTGTTGTTCCAGTGACTCTCTGTTGTTCCAGTGACTGTCTGTTGTTCCAGTGACTGTCTGTTGTTCCAGTGACTGTCTGTTGTTCCAGTGACTCTCTGTTGTTCCAGTGACTCTCTGTTGTTCCAGTGACTCTCTGTTGTTCCAGTGACTCTCTGTTGTTCCAGTGACTCTCTGTTGTTCCAGTGACTCTCTGTTGTTCCAGTGACTGTCTGTTGTTCCAGTGACTGTCTGTTGTTCCAGTGACTCTCTGTTGTTCCAGTGACTCTCTGTTGTTCCAGTGACTGTCTGTTGTTCCAGTGACTGTCTGTTGTTCCAGTGACTGTCTGTTGTTCCAGTGACTCTCTGTTGTTCCAGTGACTCTCTGTTGTTCCAGTGACTGTCTGTTGTTCCAGTGACTGTCTGTTGTTCCAGTGACTGTCTGTTGTTCCAGTGACTTTCTGTTGTTCCAGTGACTGTCTGTTGTTCCAGTGACTGTCTGTTGTTCCAGTGACTCTCTGTTGTTCCAGTGACTCTCTGTTGTTCCAGTGACTCTCTGTTGTTCCAGTGACTCTCTGTTGTTCCAGTGACTCTCTGTTGTTCCAGTGACTCTCTGTTGTTCCAGTGACTCTCTGTTGTTCCAGTGACTCTCTGTTGTTCCAGTGACTGTCTGTTGTTCCAGTGACTGTCTGTTGTTCCAGTGACTCTCTGTTGTTCCAGTGACTCTCTGTTGTTCCAGTGACTCTCTGTTGTTCCAGTGACTGTCTGTTGTTCCAGTGACTGTCTGTTGTTCCAGTGACTCTCTGTTGTTCCAGTGACTGTCTGTTGTTCCAGTGACTGTCTGTTGTTCCAGTGACTGTCTGTTGTTCCAGTGACTCTCTGTTGTTCCAGTGACTCTCTCTCTATCTGTTGTTCCAACCTCCACAGGAGGTTATATGTGCCAGAAACATGGAGAACCACTAAAGTAACAAGCTTTCACCCTCAAATCAGTTTTACTATATGGGCAGAAAAATGGAGAACGACTACAGTAACAAGCCATAGTCTTCATGAACTAAGCCTGGGAATGTAGTGGCAAACACCATAGGAAACCAAGAGCTCTGGGAAATCACAGAACGAGAACAAATCAGAATCCAAATAAATTGCACAATATAGGACTGGATTGGGAACATCTTGAAGAAGCCCCCCACCAACACAACCATAAACTTGAAACCACAGGGGACAAGAAAACTGGGGAGACCCAGGAACAGCTGGTCTGTGGAGGCAGAATTAAAAGAAACAGGGACATACTTGAACCCTATGAAGGATGTTTGTGAATGACCTTTGCTCTCCAAAATGCAAAAGGGTTTAAGTTACAGATCATAGAACTGTTGTTCTTTACAGAAAAAAACCTGTTTGTGTTCTTTAGTCAATGGATAATCCACATATACCCTCAACCAGGTAGTAAGAATACAGAAAACAGCAGGTCCACGTCCGGTAAACAGGTCAGGGTTCCATACCCGCTGGCAGAACAGTTGAAACTGGAGCAGCAGCACGTCCAGGTGGACTGGGGACAGCAAGGAGTCATCAGGCCAGGTGTGTAGTCCTGAGGCATGGTCCCAGGGCTCAGGTACTCAGAGAGAGAGAGAGAGAGAGAAAGAGAAAGAGAAAGAGAGAAAGAGAAGGAGAGAAAGAGAAGGAGAGAGATAATTTGATGGTAATTCAATAGTAAAAACCATTGAATTCACAAGAATATAACAAAATCAAACAGAGCAAATTAAAAACATTGACAGATCTGGGAATCAGTCTAAAAAAAACACTTAACTCTTAAAAACACCAATCGGGACAAGTTCTTCTAGTTTAAAAGTATGTTGTAAGGTGTTCCAAGACGATGGCGCAGAGGACATAAAAGCCCTTTTTACCAAATTCAGTTCGGACATTTGGAACAGTTAGCAGGATAAAGTCCAGCGAACGAAGAGAGGACCCACCACATTTCTGAACAATAAAAATGCACAAATAAAAAGGTAGTAAACCCAAAATTGCTTTGTAAATAAAATTATATCAGTGACTGAGCCTACGAGTGACAAGAGAAGGCCATCCAACCCTGGAATACAAAGTGCAGTGGTGCGTAAGGGTTTTACAGTTTAAAATAAATCTCAATGTGCCATGGTAAAGGGTGTCAATTGATCTCAAACACTGAGCGGAAGCATTCATATATAAAATATCCCCATAGTCTAGTAAAGGCATAAATGTAGCTGATACTCGCCTCCTTCTGGCTTCAAAAGAAAAACAGGCCTTATTCCTAAAATAAAATGTCAATTTCAGCTTAATTTTTTTTGTAAGTTGTTGAATATGCAATTTAAAAGAGAGGCCGTCATCAATTAAAATTCCAAGATATTTATATGAGGTTACAACCTCAATCTCCTTGCCCTGACAGGTCCTGATAGGTGAAAGGTTCAGAGATCTATTTCTTGCATTAGAAAACACCATTAGTTTTGTCAGTATTGAGGATAAGCCTTATTTGACACAAGGTATGTGGAACAGTATAAAAAGCAGTTTGCAAGTTCTGGAATGCTTTTGTGAGAGATTTAATTTTAAAAAAAAATACTAGGCATGTCAGTTAAGAACAAATTCTTATTTTCAATGACGGCCTAGGAACAGTGGGTTAACTGCCTGTTCAGGGGCAGAACGACAGATTTGTACCTTTTCAGCTCAGGGATTTGAACTTGCAACGTTCCGGTTACTAGTCCAATGCTCTAACCACTAGGCTACCCTGCCACCCAAAGATGAGGCACAACAGTAAATAACAGTATCATCAGCATAAAAATGAAGTTGTGCATTTTCGACATTTTTGTCTAAATCATTTATATAAATAGTGAATAAGAGAGAACCAAGTACAGAGCCTTGGGGCACACCATTAAAGACAGACAATTTAACAGACATAAGCCCATCAAATTGAGTGCACTGAGTTCTATCAGACAGATAGTTAGCAAACCATGCAACTGCATGCTCTGAAAGACCTACACTCAACAATCTCTGCCTTAGTATAGCATGATCAACTGTATCAAAAGCCTTAGAGAGATCAATAAAAAGTGAGACACAGTGATGTTTTTTGTCAAGGGCTTCAGTGATATAAATTAAAACCTTAATGGCTGCTGTAATTGTGCTATGCTTCTTCTTGAAGCCCGAGTGGTACATTGATAAAATAGAGTTAGTAAATAACAACTCTTTTAGCAGTTCACTTACAAGGGTTTCAAGTTTTTTCACCAGGGGTGACAGCTTTGAGATTTTCCTATAATTATTTAAAAGATTTGGATCTCCCCCTTTTAAAAGTGGTAGGACAAATGCTGATTTCCAGATCTTACTGGACTGGAGAAATACCCCAGATACACTAGACTGACCCCACAACACATAAACTATTACAGCATAATTATTGGAGGCTGAGACTCTGTCCTGACTAGCTCCTGGCTACGAACTCAGCTAACTTCAGTCAGTGTTTGCTGAGCATGGTGGTTCTGTCCTGCTATTGGCTCAGAGTCACAGAGATGCACTCTGTCCTGAATAGCTCCTAGCTACTAGCTCAGCTAACTTCAGTCAGTGTTTGCTGAGCATCGTGGTTCTCTCCTGACTATCTTTGCATTATTCTTGCTCTCTGTGTGAAAGTTTTTAATTATATTTTTGGCAGCTAAGGCTTAGGACGGATCTCATTAAATTGGTGAGTTTTATTTGGTTGCCTGAAAGACAGCTTAGCGTCACTCTCTCCTCTTGTGATGGACATAACATGTCTTATGCTTTTTAATCCCCTGATTTAAATTCATTTTCAAAACCTGCAAATAAATCAGCAGAAAGACATCCTTCTGAAATGGGTAATAATAGTAGATGTCACTGCCAAGCTGGATTTCTCTCCCCAGAAACACAACCAGAGGAGAGGAACACAACCAGAGGAGAGGAACACAACCAGAGGAGAGGAACACAACCAGAGGAGAGGAACACAACCAGAGGAGAGGCACACAACCAGAGGAGAGGAACACAACCAGAGGAGAGGAACACAACCAGAGGAGAGGTACACAACCAGAGGAGAGGAACACAACCAGAGGAGAGGAACACAACCAGAGGAGAGGTACACAACCAGAGGAGAGGAACACAACCAGAGGAGAGGAACACAACCAGAGGAGAGGAACACAACCAGAGGAGAGGAACACAACCAGAGGAGAGGAACACAACCAGAGGAGAGGCACACAACCAGAGGAGAGGAACACAACCAGAGGAGAGGAACACAACCAGAGGAGAGGTACACAACCAGAGGAGAGGAACACAACCAGAGGAGAGGAACACAACCAGAGGAGAGGTACACAACCAGAGGAGAGGAACACAACCAGAGGAGAGGAACACAACCGGAGGAGTGGAACACAACCAGAGGAGAGGAACACAACCAGAGGAGAGGAACACAACCAGAGGAGAGGAACACAACCAGAGGAGAGGAACACAACCGGAGGAGTGGAACACAACCAGAGGAGAGGAACACAACCAGAGGAGAGGAACACAACCAGAGGAGAGGAACACAACCAGAGGAGGAGGGGAGAGAAACACAACCGGAGGAGAGGTACACAACCAGAGGAGAGGAACACAACCAGAGGAGGAGGGGAGAGGAACACAACCAGAGGAGAGGAACACAACCAGAGGAGAGGGACACAACCAGAGGAGGAGGGGACAGGAACACAACCAGAGGAGAGGAACACAACCAGAGGAGAGGGACACAACCAGAGGAGAGGAACACAACCAGAGGAGAGGAACACAACCAGAGGAGGAGGGGAGAGGAACACAACCAGAGGAGAGGAACACAACCAGAGGAGAGGGACACAACCAGAGGAGAGGTACACAACCAGAGGAGGAGGGGAGAGGAACACAACCGGAGGAGAGGAACACAACCAGAGGAGGAGGGGAGAGGTACACAACCAGAGGAGAGGAACACAACCAGAGGAGAGGAACACAACCAGAGGAGAGGAACACAACCAGAGGAGAGGAACACAACCAGAGGAGAGGAACACAACCAGAGGAGGAGGGGAGAGGAACACAACCAGAGGAGAGGAACACAACCAGAGGAGAGGGACACAACCAGAGGAGAGGAACACAACCAGAGGAGAGGAACACAACCAGAGGAGGAGGGGAGAGGAACACAACCAGAGGAGAGGAACACAACCAGAGGAAAGGGACACAACCAGAGGAGAGGAACACAACCAGAGGAGAGGAACACAACCAGAGGAGGAGGGGAGAGGAACACAACCAGAGGAGGAGGGGAGAGAAACACAACCGGAGGAGAGGTACACAACCAGGGGAGAGAAACACAACCGGAGGAGAGGTACACAACCAGAGGAGAGGAACACAACCAGAGGAGGAGGGGAGAGGAACACAACCAGAGGAGAGGAACACAACCAGAGGAAAGGGACACAACCAGGGGAGAGGAACACAACCAGAGGAGAGGAACACAACCAGAGGAGGAGGGGAGAGGAACACAACAAGAGGAGGAGGGGAGAGAAACATAACCGGAGGAGAGGTACACAACCAGAGGAGGAGGGGAGAGGAAAACAACCAGAGGAGGAGGGGAGAGGAACACATCCAGAGGAGGAGGGGAGAGGAACACAACCAGAGGAGAGCTACACAACCAGAGGAGGGGAGAGGAACACAACCAGAGGAGAGGTACACAACCAGAGGAGGAGGGGAAAGGAACACAACTAGAGGAGAGGTACACAACCAGAGGAGGAGGGGAGAGGAAAACAACCAGAGGAGGAGGGGAGAGGAACACATCCAGAGGAGGAGGGGAGAGGAACACAACCAGAGGAGAGCTACACAACCAGAGGAGGGGAGAGGAACACAACCAGAGGAGAGGTACACAACCAGAGGAGGAGGGGAGAGGAACACAACCGGAGGAGAGGTACACAATCAGAGGAGGGGAGAGGAACACAACCACAGGAGGAGGGGAGAGGAACACAACCAGAGGAGAGGTACACAACCAGAGGAGGGGAGAGGAACACAACCAAAGGAGAGGTACACAACCAGAGGAGAGGAACAAAACCAGAGGAGAGTGGAGAGGAACACAACCAGAGGAGAGGTACACAACCAGAGGAGGGGAGAGGAACACAACCAAAGGAGAGGTACACAACCAGAGGAGAGGAACAAAACCAGTGGAGAGTGGAGAGGAACGCAACCAGAGGAGAGGTACACAACCAGAGGAGGAGGGGAGAGGGACACAACCAGAGGAGGAGGGGAGAGGAACACAACCAGAGGAAAGGTACACAACCAAAGGAGAGGCACACAACCAGAGGAGGAGGGGAGAGGAACACAACCACAGGAGAGGTACACAACCAGAGGAGGAGGGGAGAGGAACACAACCAGAGGAGGAGGGGAGAGGAACACAACCAGAGGAGGAGGGGAGAGGAACACAACCAGAGGAGAGCTACACAACCAGAGGAGGGGAGAGGAACACAACCAGAGGAGAGGTACACAACCAGAGGAGGAGGGGAGAGGGACACAACCAGAGGAGGAGGGGAGAGGAACACAACCAGAGGAAAGGTACACAACCAAAGGAGAGGCACACAACCAGAGGAGGAGGGGAGAGGAACACAACCACAGGAGAGGTACACAACCAGAGGAGGAGGGGAGAGGAACACAACCAGAGGAGGAGGGGAGAGGAACACAACCAGAGGAAAGGTACACAACCAGAGAAGAGGCACACAACCAGAGGAGAGGAACACTACCAGAGGAGAGGAACACAACCAGAGGAGAGGTACACAACCAGAGGAGAGGAACACAACCAGAGGAGAGGTACACAACCAGAGGAGGAGGGGAGAGGAACAACACCAGAGGAGAGGTACACAACCAGAGGAGAGGAACACAACCAGAGGAGAGGCACACAACCAGAGGAGAGGAACACAACCAGAGGAGAGGAACACAACCAGAGGAGAGGTACACAACCAGAGGAGAGGAACACAACCAGAGGAGAGGTACACAACCAGAGGAGAGGTACACAACCAGAGGAGAGGAACACAACCAGAGGAGAGGAACACAACCAGAGGAGAGGAACACAACCAGAGGAGAGGAACACAACCAGAGGAGAGGAACACAACCAGAGGAGAGGCACACAACCAGAGGAGAGGAACACAACCAGAGGAGAGGAACACAACCAGAGGAGAGGTGCACACACCAGAGGAGAGGAACACAACCAGAGGAGAGGAACACAACCAGAGGAGAGGTACACAACCAGAGGAGAGGAACACAACCAGAGGAGAGGAACACAACCGGAGGAGTGGAACACAACCAGAGGAGAGGAACACAACCAGAGGAGAGAACACAACCAGAGGAGAGGAACACAACCAGAGGAGAGGAACACAACCGGAGGAGGGAACACAACCAGAGGAGAGGAACACAACCAGAGGAGAGGAACACAACCAGAGGAGAGGAACACAACCAGAGGAGGAGGGGAGAGAAACACAACCGGAGGAGAGGTACACAACCAGAGGAGAGGAACACAACCAGAGGAGGAGGGGAGAGGAACACAACCAGAGGAGAGGAACACAACCAGAGGAGAGGGACACAACCAGAGGAGGAGGGGACAGGAACACAACCAGAGGAGAGGGACACAACCAGAGGAGAGGAACACAACCAGAGGAGAGGAACACAACCAGAGGAGGAGGGGAGAGGAACACAACCAGAGGAGAGGAACACAACCAGAGGAGAGGGACACAACCAGAGGAGAGGTACACAACCAGAGGAGGAGGGGAGAGGAACACAACCAGAGGAGAGGAACACAACCAGAGGAGAGGAACACAACCAGAGGAGAGGAACACAACCAGAGGAGAGGGACACAACCAGAGGAGGAGGGGAGAGGAACACAACCAGAGGAGAGGAACACAACCAGAGGAGAGGAACACAACCAGAGGAGAGGGACACAACCAGAGGAGGAGGGGAGAGGAACACAACCAGAGGAGAGGAACACAACCAGAGGAGAGGGACACAACCAGAGGAGGAGGGGAGAGGAACACAACCGGAGGAGAGGAACACAACCAGAGGAGGAGGGGAGAGGTACACAACCAGAGGAGAGGAACACAACCAGAGGAGAGGAACACAACCAGAGGAGAGGAACACAACCAGAGGAGAGGAACACAACCAGAGGAGAGGAACACAACCAGAGGAGAGGAACACAACCAGAGGAGGAGGGGAGAGGAACACAACCAGAGGAGAGGAACACAACCAGAGGAGAGGGACACAACCAGAGGAGAGGAACACAACCAGAGGAGAGGAACACAACCAGAGGAGGAGGGGAGAGGAACACAACCAGAGGAGAGGAACACAACCAGAGGAAAGGGACACAACCAGAGGAGAGGAACACAACCAGAGGAGAGGAACACAACCAGAGGAGGAGGGGAGAGGAACACAACCAGAGGAGAAGGGGAGAGAAACACAACCGGAGGAGAGGTACACAACCAGAGGAGAGGAACACAACCAGAGGAGGAGGGGAGAGGAACACAACCAGAGGAGAGGAACACAACCAGAGGAAAGGGACACAACCAGAGGAGAGGAACACAACCAGAGGAGAGGAACACAACCAGAGGAGGAGGGGAGAGGAAAACAACCAGAGGAGGAGGGGAGAGGAACACATCCAGAGGAGGAGGGGAGAGGAACACAACCAGAGGAGAGCTACACAACCAGAGGAGGGGAGAGGAACACAACCAGAGGAGAGGTACACAACCAGAGGAGGAGGGGAAAGGAACACAACTAGAGGAGAGGTACACAACCAGAGGAGGAGTGGAGAGGAAAACAACCAGAGGAGGAGGGGAGAGGAACACATCCAGAGGAGGAGGGGAGAGGAACACAACCAGAGGAGAGCTACACAACCAGAGGAGGGGAGAGGAACACAACCAGAGGAGAGGTACACAACCAGAGGAGGAGGGGAGAGGAACACAACCAGAGGAGAGCTACACAACCAGAGGAGGGGAGAGGAACACAACCAGAGGAGAGGTACACAACCAGAGGAGGAGGGGAGAGGAACACAACCGGAGGAGAGGTACACAATCAGAGGAGGGGAGAGGAACACAACCACAGGAGGAGGGGAGAGGAACACAACCAGAGGAGAGGTACACAACCAGAGGAGGGGAGAGGAACACAACCAGAGGAGAGGTACACAACCAGAGGAGGGGAGAGGAACACAACCAGAGGAGAGGTACACAACCAGAGGAGGGGAGAGGAACACAACCAGAGGAGAGGTACACAACCAGAGGAGGGGAGAGGAACACAACCAGAGGAGAGGTACACAACCAGAGGAGGGGAGAGGAACACAACCAAAGGAGAGGTACACAACCAGAGGAGAGGAACAAAACCAGAGGAGAGTGGAGAGGAACACAACCAGAGGAGAGGTACACAACCAGAGGAGGGGAGAGGAACACAACCAAAGGAGAGGTACACAACCAGAGGAGAGGAACAAAACCAGTGGAGAGTGGAGAGGAACGCAACCAGAGGAGAGGTACACAACCAGAGGAGGAGGGGAGAGGAACACAACACAATATCATAAAGCATCCTTCTCTCTTTCTCTCTTTCTCCTTTTCATCCTTCTCTCTTCTTCTCATCCTTCTCTCTTTCTCTCTTTCTCCTTTTCATCCTTCTCTCTTCTTCTCATCATTTTCTCTTTCCTTCTCTCTCTCAGCAACATAAATGACCAGTTTAATCTCCTTAAAACAGAATAGAAAGAGTGAATCCAGAAGCGTTATGATCCATTAAGTCATGTCATTAATATCAGTTAGTCGCTAAACCTGATTGAAATGTGGAGACCTGCGTCTGTGGCAAAATATAACTAAAATCACTACTTCATTAGACTGGAACTTCATTAGACTGGAACTTCATTAGACTGGAACTGTGCACCATAGAAAAATGGTACCAAAAACTGGGCCCCAAATTGCCACCCTAGTTTGCTTATAAGGTACATATTGGGGTGAGGTTATATTCTATCTAGTCTTTACCCTCCAGTTCATGTTAAACTCAGTCATTAGCTTGTACTGTATACACTCCCTTACACCCACCGTGCTTCTACACCTGCTTTGCTTGCAGTTTGGGGTTTTCGGCTGGGTTTCTGTAGAGCACTTTGAGATATCAGCTGATGTACGAAGGGCTATATAAATACATTTGGTTTGATATTATTCATGCTATGACAAGATGGCCTTTTTGTTTAGCAGGAAATCTATTTGTAACATCAAACACCTAGATCATTGGATTGCCTTGAGACACTCATCGTTTATACAAAAAAAATATATATATACATATCTTCAGGTAAATTTGAAGACACATCGTAGGCTGTTGACGTATACGTGTCAAGCAAAACATACTCATACAATATTCTGTGAGCGAGAGAGAGAGAGAGAGAGAGAGAGAGTAGGAGAGAGAGAGGGGGAGAGAGAGAGAGAGAGAGAGAGTAGGAGAGAGAGAGAGAGTAGGAGAGAGAGAGTAGGAGAGAGAGAGAGAGAGTAGGAGAGAGAGAGTAGGAGAGAGAGAGAGAGAGAGAGAGAGAGAGAGAGAGAGAGAGAGAGGAGAGAGAGAGAGAGAGAGAGAGAGAGGAGAGAGAGAGAGGAGAGAGAGAGGAGAGAGAGAGAGTAGGAGAGAGAGAGAGTGAGAGAGAGAGTGAGAGAGAGAGAGGAGAGAAGAGAGAGAGAGAGAGAGAGAGAGAGAGAGAGAGAGAGGAGAGAGAGGAGAGAGAGAGTAGGAGAGAGAGAGAGAGAGAGAGAGAGAGAGAGAGAGAGAGAGAGAGAGAGAGAGAGAGAGAGAGAGAGAGAGAGAGAGAGAGAGAGAGAGAGAGAGAGAGTAGGAGAGAGAGAGAGAGAGAGAGGGGGAGAGAGAGAGGGAGAGAGAGAGGAGAGAGAGAGAGAGAGAGAGAGAGAGAGAGAGAGAGAGAGAGAGAGAGAGAGAGAGAGAGAGAGAGAGAGAGAGTAGGAGAGAGAGAGGGAGAGAGAGAGAGTAGGAGAGAGAGAGAGAGAGTAGGAGAGAGAGAGAGAGAGAGAGAGTAGGAGAGAGAGAGGGAGAGAGAGAGTAGGAGAGAGAGAGAGAGAAAGTGCAAGAGAGAGTGAGAGAGTGAGAGAGAGAGAGAGAGAGTTGGAGAGAGAGAGAGAGAGAGAGAGTAGGAGAGAGAGAGAGAGTAGAGAGAGAGAGAGAGAGAGAGAGAGAGAGAGAGAGAGAGAGAGAGAGAGAGAGAGAGAGTAGGAGAGAGAGAGAGAGTAGGAGAGAGAGAGAGAGAGAGAGAGAGAGAGAGAGAGAGAGAGAGTAGAAGAGAGAGAGAGAGAGAGAGAGAGAGAGAGAGAGAGAGAGAGAGAGAGAGAGAGAGAGAGAGAGTAGAGAGAGAGAGAGAAGAGAGAGAGAGAGAGAGAGAGAGAGAGAGAGAGAGAGAGAGAGAGAGAGAGAGAGAGAGAGAGAGAGAGAGAGAGAGAGAGAGGGGGAGAGAGAGAGAGAGAGAGAGAGAGAGAGAGAGAGAGAGAGAGAGAGAGAGGAGAGAGAGAGAGAGAGAGAGAGAGAGAGAGAGAGAGAGAGAGAGAGAGAGAGAGAAGGGTGTGCCTTGCACCCAACGTTGAGGCTTTAATGTGATCCCGAATAGGTCAGGATTGGATGGATGGGTTAGGGCATGTAAAGAACGCCAATAAATTAATGATAAATGATTTAACCCTGATTACAAATATTGCAATTTTTCACTGCTGTCACTGGAATAAAGGCGTCATCAGCAACAGCGGACTAGTTGCTGGCTTCCTCATAATTGGTCCTTTAGCTCCAGGCGGTGCCCCACAGCTCTTCATTAATCAAACTGAATGAAGGAGAGCCTACGTGACAGCAACGGACAGCATTAGATGGGAAAAGTGTTTTTCAGGTGGCCAGGCAAACCTTTTAAGTCATTTATCCACCACTCAAGTAATTAATAGTGTGTTCACCTTCCTTCCTTCCTTCCTTCCTTCCTTCCTTCGAATTATTCTTTTTTTATTTCCCCTTCTCTTTTTTTGTTTTTTGTTTTGTTCTTCTGTCAGTTTCTTTTATAGGAAATGTGTTAATCCCTTTTGTTTCCAGTTATATTATCTGATGTCTCTGTTCCTATCTCACGCCATTACCTTGGAACACAGCATTGATCCTGTGTTTACAGTGTTGTTTTACCCATCACATTGTCCACAATCAATGTTTGTGTTGTTCACTACCAGTGGAGGCTCCTTAGAGGAGGAAGGGGAGGACCATCCTCCTCAGTGAATTTCATTAAGATTAAATTAAATTTAAAAATGTTCAAATCATTAAAAAATATATATGCTTGTAAGATAAAACTGTACTAAATATATTAACGTCATCAAATAATTGATTAAATTACACATCAAAAACACTCTCTAGGGTATATAGACTTCAAAACAAAACCTAGGAGGCCTACGGTTCTCAACCCCTTCCATAAACTTCAATACAAAACCTAGGAGACTTACGGTTCTCAAACCTTTCCATAGACTTGCACAGTAATTACGACAGCTTCAAGAGGACATCCTCCAACCTATCAGAGCTCTTTGCAGCATGAACTGACATTTGGGTGTGTCCCAAACAACAAGGACACTGCCTTTTCAGGCAGCGTTTTCAAGAAGTGGAGGGCTGTTTCTAGGCAGGATTTCAAAATTGGCATATCCCAATCCAAAGGTACCTTACAATGCTGCTTGGGAGAACACAAGTCATCACTTGGGAAAACATTTTCCAGAAGAATAAAGAATAACTTTGACAAATGTAAACATAACTTTTATTTATTTATTCACCACTTAAAATGTTGAGCAACTGTTGCTTATCAGCACGTTGACGAGCTAGCTAGCTAGCAAGCACATCATACACGATACCTAACTAACACTCGTAGGTGATCTAGCACTGCTTATCAGCTTATCAGCCGATGTACAACTAAACTAACTAGGCCTAATCGTAGATTCAGAAATGTGTTAATTGACCCGGACAATTTTTAAATAAAAAAAAATGTGTGAACTTTCTAGCCAGCTAAATACATGTTGTAAATCGTTTTTTTCCCCATTTGTTTTCAAGGACCTGATCACTCAATTATATCATTGACAGGAGAAAACAGCCCGACTCGTTTGGAGGTAAGACATGTTCAATCTGAGGAAAAATGTAGTAAATGCAACCAGTTGTGTTCTGTTCAAGTTTGACTTGCCAGCCGGTCAAGTTATTTATGAATGATGTTGATGAATCTGTTTTGCTAGCATGTAGTGTCTGTTTACCATGCTAACGTTAGCTAATTCTCTCTTCCACTATGTGTTACACTATTGGGGTTGTGTTGCTAGTTATCAAATCAATTCTAATCTTACTTGTCACATACACATGGTTTGCAGATGTTAATGCGAGTGTAGTGAAATGCTTGTGCTTCTAGTTCCAACAGTGCAGTAATATCCAACAAGTAATCTAACAATTCCCCAACAACTACCTAATACACACAAATCAAAGGGGTGAATGAGAATATGTACATGTAAGTATACGGATGAGCAATGACTGAGCGGCATAGGCAAGGTGCAATAGATGGTATAAAATACAGTATATACATGTGATATGAGTAATGTAAGATATGTAAACATTATTAAAGTGGCAGTATTTAGAATGCGTTGTATAAAGTGACTAGTGATCAATTTATTAAAGTGGCTAGTGATTGGGTCTCAATGTAGGCAGCAGCCTCTCTGAGTTAGTGATGGATGTTTAACAGTCTGGTGGTCTTGCGATATAAGCTGTTTTTCAGTCTCTCGGTCCCAGCTTCGATGCACCTGTACTGACCTCACCTTGGTTGTTGTCCTTGATGATCTTTTTGGCCATCCTGTGACATCGGGTGGTGTAGGTGTCCTGGAGGGCAGGTAGCTTGCCCCTGGTGATGTGTTGTGCAGACTTCACTACCCTCTGGAGAGCCCTGTGGTTGAAGGTGATGCAGTTGCCGTACCAGGCTGTGATACAGCCCAACAGGATGCTCTCGATTGTGCATCTGTAAAAGTTTCTCAGGGTTTTTAGTGACAAATCAAATTTCTTCAGTCTCCTGAGGTTGAAGAAGCGCTGTTGCGCCTTCTTCTCTACGCTGTCTGTGTGGGTGGACCAATTCAGTTTGTCTGTGATTTGTACACCAAGAAACTTTCCACCTTCTCCACCTTCTCCACTACTGTCCCTTCGATATGGATAGGGGGGTGCTCCCTCTGCTGTTTCCTGAAGTCCACGATCATCTCCATTGTTTTGTTGACATTGAGTAAGAGGTTGTTTTCCTGACACCACACTCTGAGTGCCCTCACCTCCTTCCTGTAGGCTGTCCCGTTGTTGTTGGTAATCAAGCCCATGACTGTTGTGTCGTCTGCAAACTTGATGACTGAGTTGGAGGCGTGCATGGCCACACAGTTGTGAGTGAGCAGGGAGAACAGGAGGGGGCTGAGCACACACCCTTGTGGGGCCCCAGTGTTGAGTGTCAGCGAAGTGGAGATGTTGTTTCCTACCTTCACCACCTGGGGGCTGCCCATCAGGAAGTCCAGTACCCAGTTGCACAGGGAGCGTTTCATACCCAGGGCCTCCAGCTTAATGATGAGTTTGGAGGGTACTATGGTGTTAAATTCTGAGCTGTCGTCAATCAACAGCATTCTTACATAGGTATTCCTTTTGTCCAGATGGGTTAGGGCAGTGTGCAGGGCGATTGCGTCATCTGTGGACTTGTTGGGGCGGTATGCAAACTGAAGTGGGCCTAGGGTGGCTGATAAGGTGGAGAATATATTAATCTTGATTAGTCTCTCGAAGCACTTTGTGATTACAGAATTGAGTGCTACGGGGCGGCAGTAATTTAGTTCAGTTATCTTTGCCTTCTTGGGTACAGGAACAATGGTAGCCATCTTGAAGCATGTGGGGACAAAATACTGGGATAGGGAGCGATTGAATATGTCCGTAAACACACCAGCCAGCTGGTCTGCACATGCTCTGATGTGGTTAGGAATGCCATCTGGGCCTGCAGCCTTGCGAGGAGGGGGCTGCAACGGTGGCACTGTATTATCCTCAAAGCACAGAAGATGTTTATTTTGTCTGGAAGCGTGACGTTGGTGTCCGTGTCGAGGCAGGATTTGTTTTTGTTGTCCGTGATTTCCTGTAGACCCTGCCACATTTCTGAGCTGTTGAATTGCGACTCCTCCTTCAGTGGTCCTGGTAGTCTGGGTAAAACTGATATGAACAGCCATTCAGTGGTCCTGCTAGTCTGGGTAGAATAAGAGCAGAAGAGAACATGAGTAAAATAGAAAAAACAGACAATAGTGAAATATGTAACAACATAATAAAGAAATAAGATGATGATGTGGTTGGTACCTACATTGTATACTTATTCCAACCTAATCTGTATATTTCTCAGAACAATGTATCTTCTTTAGGATTGCTCTGTCTTTGGCCAGCTTCTCCATGAACTCCTGGCAGGGGAGGTTGAAGTTTGTCTTCACAATAAGCATGGCCTTGATGGTAGGAACAGTGAACCTATTTCTTGCTGCTGTCCATATATATTTATTTTTGTTGTCCGTGATTTCTTGTAGACCCTGCCACATGTCTGAGCTGTTGAATTGCAACTCCGCCTTGTTAACTGATAACTAAACATTAATAAAGATAGTTGTATCTTCAGCAATATGAACTGAAGTTTGAGGTTAATTTATCTCCTTGTTCCAGCTTGAAGGACTTCCCACCCTTGCAGATTTAAATAACTTGTTGTGGACCTCCCAGTCAACAAAATAATCACCATATCCCAGGATATTATTCAGGAGTTGGCAACATCAATGCTAGATAGTAATAGATTCACACATGTTATTGTTTATCATGTAGATATGTCAGGACATTGTAATTTATGAAGCTCAATCTAAAATATACAATGCTGTTCAAAAGTTTGGGGTCACTTAGAAATGTCATTATTTTTGAAAGAAAAACACATTTTTGGTCCATTAAAATAACATAAAATTCATCAGATATACAGTGTAGACATTGCTAATGTTGTAAATAACTATTGTAGCTGGAAACGGCTGATTTATAATGGAATATATGCATAGGCGTACAAAGGCCCATTATCAGCAACCATCACTCCTGTGTTCCAATGGCACGTTGTGATAGCTAATCCAAGTTTATCATTTAAAATAAAACTGGCCTTCGTTAGACTAGTTGAGTATCTGGAGCATCAGCATTTACGGGTTCGATTACAGTTTCAAAATGACTAGAAACAAAGGACTTTCTTCTGAAACTCTTCAGTCTATTATTAATCTGAGAAATGAAGGCTATTCCATGCGAGAAATTGCCAAGAAACTGAAGATCTCGTACAACACGGTGTACTACTCCTTTCACAGAACAGAGCAAACTGGTTCTAACCAGAATAGAAAGACCAGTGGGAGGCCCCGGTGCACAACTGAGCTCATGGACAAGTACATTAGAGTGTCTAGTTTGAGAAATAGACGCCTCGCAAGTCCTCAACTGGCAGCTTCATTAAATAGTACCCGCAAAACACCAGTCTCAACGTCAACAGTGAAGAGGCGACTCCGGGATGCTGGCCTTCTCGGCAGAGTTGCAAAGAAAAAGCCATATCTCAGACTGGCCAATAAAAAGGAAAGATTAAGATGGGCAAAAGAACAAAGACAATGGACAGAGGAACTCTGCCTAGAAGGCCAACATCCCGGATGTCTACACTAAAATTCGGACAAATTTGATGTTATTTTAATGGACAAACAGCAAGCAATGCAGGTGTAGAAGCACGGTGGCTAGGAAAAACTCCCTAGAAAGGCCAAAACCTAGGAAGAAACCTAGAGAGGAACCAGACCATGTGGGGTGGCTAGGAAAAACTCCCTTGAAAGGCCAAAACCTAGGAAGAAACCTAGAGAGGAACCAGGCTATGTGGGGTGGCTAGGAAAAACTCCCTAGAAAGGCCAAAACTTAGGAAGAAACCTAAAGAGGAACCAGGCTAGAGAGTGTAACTGTGTGTTAGTGAAGGGCTGTAAATACAACCTTCAAACTCCTGTCCTGTATATAAGAGAAGCTGTGACGGTCATGACTCAAATTAAAACCTATAAACTCCAGTCCTGTATATAAGAGAAGCTGTGATGGTCATGACTCAATTTAAAACCTACAAACTCCTGTCCTGTATATAAGAGAAGCTGTGACGGTCATGACTCAAATTAAAACCTACAAACTCCTGTCCTGTATATAAGAGAAGCTGTGGCGGTCATGACTCAATTTAAAACCTACAAACTCCTGTCCTGTATATAAGAGAAGCTGTGGCGGTCATGACTCAATTTAAAACCTACAAACTCCTGTCCTGTATATAAGAGAAGCTGTGATGGTCATGACTCAATTTAAAACCTACAAACTCCAGTCCTGTATATAAGAGAAGCTGTGATGGTCATGACTCAAATTAAAACCTACAAACTCCTGTCCTGTATATAAGAGAAGCTGTGATGGTCATGACTTAATTTAAAACCTACAAACTCCTGTCCTGTATATAAGAGAAGCTGTGATGGTCATGACTCAATTTAAAACCTACAAACTCCTGTCCTGTATATAAGAGAAGCTGTGATGGTCATGACTCAATTTAAAACCTACAAACTCCTGTCCTGTATATAAGAGAAGCTGTGATGGTCATGACTCAATTTAAAACCTACAAACTCCAGTCCTGTATATAAGAGAAGCTGTGATGGTCATGACTCAAATTAAAACCTACAAACTCCTGTCCTGTATATAAGAGAAGCTGTGATGGTCATGACTCAATTTAAAACCTACAAACTCCTGTCCTGTATATAAGAGAAGCTGTGATGGTCATGACTCAATTTAAAACCTACAAACTCCTGTCCTGTATATAAGAGAAGCTGTGATGGTCATGACTCAATTTAAAACCTACAAACTCCTGTCCTGTATATAAGAGAAGCTGTGATGGTCATGACTCAATTTAAAACCTACAAACTCCTGTCCTGTATATAAGAGAAGCTGTGATGGTCATGACTCAATTTAAAACCTACAAACTCCTGTCCTGTATATAAGAGAAATTGTGGCGGTCATGACTCAATTTGCCCTCATGTACTGAACAAGCTTATGAATGTTGGAAGCTAATCTCCTTGAATCTCCTTGAAATGTTCCTCACATCTCAATTGTTTTAAGGACTCATGAACTCATGAACAGATACAGGAAAACCAATACAACTGTTAACATTTAATTGATTCAGAACATTAAAAGGAAAACGACCCTAACCACACAGCCTAGACAAAACAGGAAGCTTCTGGACAAGTCTCTGAATGTCCTTGAGTGGCCCAGCCAGAGCCCGAACTTGAACCTAATCGAACATCTCTGGACACACCTGAAAATAGCTGTGCAGCAATGTAGTGGCTTCCTTTCGTCTTTACCATAGCCACTGCCCAAGCCTGAAGCGGAGTTGTTTGGTACGCATACAGTTCACACTCAAGGTTTCCAAACGGCCAAACATTCAATGACATCCAGGGATATGGTGCAACAAAAATGTTTATTCTTCTTATATCTAACAAATAAATTATTCTCCAATCAACTTAAAGCATAGAATATATGGAAAATACATATTATGACCTGTCTGTATGTCTGTATGGTCAAAAAACTACACAGCTCCCGCATCGAGCAAGGACTCCTTCTCCCGAAGGCCCAACTTCCTGCCTTTATCCTAACACACTTACCTTACCACAATACAATGAATAGGCAAGAGGGGGGGGGGGCAAAAACTGAGTTACACTAACAACACTAACATCAAATGAATATATCTCAATCAGGTAAATATAAATCATAAAGGTACGTACCTAATATTTCATCATTTACATTAGTATTTAATATATTTACACAAATGTACATGGAGCTCCATATATTCAGTCTTTTACACAAATATGTCCAAATCGGCTCTAACATACCGGCCCCTAATTGTTGACTGCCTGAATGCACAACAATGACTTAACATTCAGACATAGAGCCAATACACAAAACATTCTATACCAGAGCACTATTACAGTTCATAGCTATATACAAATATACAAGGTGCCATATAGGAAAATAGTCCATAGATCTGTCTGAGTTGAAGTGTAAAGGTGTTCGACTTCCAAAAATGTCAAGAGTTTGACATCCAAAAATGTATGACATCAAAGAATGTAAGAGTACGACATCAACGAATCAGAGGTGCACGTGATTCTAAGATGGAGCATTGTGTGTGTGTGTGTGTGTGTGTGTGTGTGTGTGTTGTGTGTGTGTTGTGTGTGTGTGTGTGTTTCACTCCGTCGCCTCAAGGAGCAGACAGAGTTTATTGATAGGTCTCTGTAAGATATTGGGCTTAGTCTTAACCATGACGCTCCGGACAAGACCTTTGGCCCCTGGCAAAGCCTCCAACACACGCCCCATTAGCCAAGAGTTCCTTGGGGCGGTGTCATCGACGATGACCACGAGGTCACCAGGACTGAAGTTTCTCTTAGTTTTGTTCCGCTACTGCATAAGTGGAAGATACTCCCTGATCCATCTCTTCCAGAAGAGGTCAGTGATATATTGTACTTGCTTCCATCTCCTTCGTGAGTATAGGTCGCTTCTCTGGAATAGTCCTGGTGGCAGGACTGGCTTAGCTTTCAGATGAAGCAGATGGTTCGGAGTCAGGGGTTCGAGATCATTCGGGTCATTTGTTATGGTTGTGATTGGTCTGTCGTTCATAATCGCCTCAACTTCACATAAGGCTGTCTGCAAAGCCTCATCATCCAGTACTTGCTCTTTAAGGACTGAATAGAGGATCTTTTTCACCAGTCGGATCAACCTCTCCCATACCCCCCCATGGTGGGCTCCAGAGGGGGGGTTGAATGACCATGTCACTCCTTCCTTCAGTAATTCATTTTGAATCTTGTTGTGATCCATCTCTTTCATAGCTTCTCCTAGCTCTCTGTGTGTTCCAACAAAGTTGGTGCCATTGTCTGTTCTGATACCTGTTACTGGGCCCCTTCGACAGATGAATCTGCGCACGGCATTGATGCAGGAATCAGTATCCAGATAACTAGCAACTTCTAGATGGACAGCTCGACTCACAAGGCAAGTAAAGATCACACCATACCGCTTCACATGAACGCGGCCTCGCTTCACCTCTATGGGGCCAAAGTAATCTATGCCCACATGGGTGAAAGGCGGCAAATCAGGTGACACCCGATCTTGTGGAAGTTCGGCCATCTTCTGTTCTCCAGCTCTAGCTTGCATCCGCCTGCAAAAGACACAGCTCTCAAGGATCTTCCTAGCTAAAGAGTTGGCACAGGTTATCCAATATCGCTGGCGAAGTCTAGAAAGCATGTGACCTCTCCCAGGGTGGCCAACCTGCTCATGGATGTGGAGTAAGATCAGTCTAGAAATGTAGGAGTCTTTGGGCAGGATCATAGGATTCTTTAGTTCTGTAGGCATAGCAGCTTTGCTTAACCATCCTCCTACTCTCAGAATGCCATTGTCAACAATTGGATCAAGCTTACAGATTGAGCCACTTCTCTTGGCACATTGTTTTCCTTTCACAACTTGTGCAATTTCTTGTTTAAAGTGCTGTTGTTGTTCAAATCGTATGATGATCTTTTCTGCTTCATCTAGGTCATCCACAGACAGACTTTCTTTTCCAAACGTCAGTTTGAACTTGTCAATTTGTTCCTTCAGTGAGTTTGTCAGACTCTGATCTGGATCAGTTTGAGAGAGAATTTTCCTCTTCTGGCTTAACTGTAGAAGACGTTTCTTCAGTTTCAGCATCCAGGCAACTGTTTTCTTCAAGCTGTTCCATGTTGAATAGTACTCAATCAGTTTGCTGGTTGGACTCTTTTCTTCCACACTTGTACTGATTACGATTACGTCTTCTTTCACCTCTGGATCATCCGGAGGGATGGAGCTAAGCTCCTCGGCGAATTTCGGCCATTGAGTTTCTGGTTTCTCCAGGAATTCTGGTCCTTTGCGCCATCTCTTTGAGTTCAGGAACATTTCAACATGTAATCCTCTTGAGGCATCATCGGCTGGGTTGTGTTTGGAGTTAAAATACCTCCACTGTTTTGCTTTCGATAGGTCACAGATCATAGCAACCCTATTAGCAACAAAGGTATGGAATCTCTTGGTATCATTGCGGATGAATTTTAGCACAGACTGGCTGTCCGTCTCCTCAAGTTCAATCTGGAGCTCCAACTTTAACATCCTGCCCACTCGCACTGCCAATGTTGCTGCAGCAAGTTCCAGTCTGGGGATTGTCATCTGCTTGAGTGGAGTCACCCTTGATTTCCCCAGTATGAATGCAATGTGAACCTTTTCCATAATGTTTGTGAACCTAAGGTAGCTTGCCGTGCCATAACCTTGTTCACTTGCATCACCGAAGTGATGCAGCTGTGCCGTCTTGACTTGACCAAAGTTCTCAGGCATCATACACCTGTTTAGCTGGAATCTGGAGAGCTGGTCCAGCTCTGAGAGCCATCTCTATAGGCAAGAGGGGGGGGGGCAAAAACTGAGTTACACTCACAACAAATGAATATATCTCAATCAGGTAAATATAAATTATAAAGGTACGTACCTAATATTTCATCATTTACATTAATATATTTACACAAATGTACATGGAGCTCCTTATGTTCGGTCTTTTATACAAATATGTCCAAATCGGCTCTAACAAGCAACGTTCCCCATCCAACCTGACAGATCTTGAGAAGATCTGCCGAGAAGAATGGGAGAAACTCCTCAAATATATAGTACCTGTCACGGCTTCCGTCTGTAGAAGGAGGAGCGGACCAAAATGCAGCGTGGTTGTTATTCATTTTACTTTAATAAAGAAACTGTACACGAATAAACTAACACAACAACAAACGTGCGAAAACCTAAAACAGTCCTATCTGGTGCAAAACACAGAGACAGGAACAATCACCCACAAACACACAATGAAACCCAGGCTACCTAAATATGGTTCCCAATCAGAGAAAATGACTAACACCCGCCTCTGATTGAGAACCATATCAGGCCAGACATATAAATAGACAAACAAGACATCCAACATAGAATGCCCACTCAGATCACACCCTGACCAACCAAAACATAGAGACATACAAATTAAACTATGGTCAGGGTGTGACAGTACTAGTCAAAAGTTTGGACACACCTACTTATTCAAGGGTTTTTCTTTATTTTTTTATTTTTTTCTACATTGTAGAATAATAGTGAAGACATCAAAACTATGAAATAACACAAATGGAATCATGTAGTAACCAAAAAAGTGATTTACAAATCTAGATATATTTTAGATAATAGAATCTTCACAGTAGCCACCCTTTGCCTTGATGACAGCTTTGAACACTCTTTACATTTACATTTGTATTTGTATTTATTATGGATCCCCATTTAACGTAGGAAATGCTGCTAGCTAGCTAGCCAACAGCTAGCCAACCTCTACCGAATTGAACTCCAACTACCCGGTCAACATTCCGCGTCGCTCCACAGGTAGTATCACATTTTCATTTCACTTCATTACAGTACAACGGTTTGATTTGTTTGATCGTAGCTAGCCAGCTACATAGCCGTCTTTGTATCTAAGACAATTGTGTAGTCTAGAGCGATTTTCTAGGTTAGCTGGCCAGCTATTGTCGTTCTTCTAACGTAGCTAGCCAGCTAGCCCCCGAATAGCAGCACTGTAGTAACTATTACAGTACAACGGTTTGTTTTGTTTGATCGTAGCTAGCTAGCTACATAGCCGTCTTTGTATCTAAGACAATTGTGTAGCCTAGAGCGATTTTCTAGGTTAGCTGGCCAGCTATTGTTGTTCTTCTAACGTAGCTAGCCAGCTAGCCCCGAATAGCAGCACTGTAGTAACTATTACAGTACAACGGTTTGTTTTGTTTGATCGTAGCTAGCTAGCTACATAGCCGTCTTTTGTATCTAAGACAATTGTGTAGCCTAGAGCGATTTTCTAGGTTAGCCAGCCAGCTATTGTCGTTCTTTTAAAGTAACGGAACGCAATCAACCTTGCTAGCTAGCCAGCTAGCCCCCGAATAGCAGCACTGTAGAAACTATTACACTCGACGGAACGACTTGATTAGTGTAGTGTCAACATCGCAGCCACTACCAGCTAGCCTACTCCAGCAGTACTGTATCATTTCAATCATTTTAGTCAATAAGATTCTTGCTACGTAAGCTTAACTTTCTGAACATTCGAGACGTGTAGTCCATTTGTCATTCCAATCTCCTTTGCATTAGCGTAGCCTCTTCTGTACCCTGTTAACTATGTGTCTATCTATCCCTGTTCTCTCCTCTCTGCACAGACCATACAAACGCTCCACACCGCGTGGCCGCGGCCACCCTAATCTGGTGGTCCCAGCGCGCACGACCCACGTGGAGTTCCTGGTCTCCGGTAGCCTCTGGAACTGCCGATCTGTGGCCAACAAGGCAGAGTTCATCTCAGCCTATGCCTCCCTCCAGTCCCTCGACTTCCTGGCACTGACGGAAACATGGATCACCACAGATAACACTGCTACTCCTACTGCTCTCTCTTCGTCCGCCCACGTGTTCTCGCACACCCCGAGAGCTTCTGGTCAGCGGGGTGGTGGCACCGGGATCCTCATCTCTCCCAAGTGGTCATTCTCTCTCTCTCCCCTTACCCATCTATCTATCGCCTCCTTTGAATTCCATGCTGTCACAGTTACCAGCCCTTTCAAGCTTAACATTCTTATCATTTATCGCCCTCCAGGTTCCCTCGGAGAGTTCATCAATGAGCTTGATGCCTTGATAAGCTCCTTTCCTGAGGACGGCTCACCTCTCACAGTCCTGGGCGACTTTAACCTCCCCACGTCTACCTTTGACTCATTCCTCTCTGCCTCCTTCTTTCCACTCCTCTCCTCTTTTGACCTCACCCTCTCACCTTCCCCCCTACTCACAAGGCAGGCAATACGCTCGACCTCATCTTTACTAGATGCTGTTCTTCCACTAACCTCACTGCAACTCCCCTCCAAGTCTCCGACCACTACCTTGTATCCTTTTCCCTCTCGCTCTCATCCAACACTTCCCACACTGCCCCTACTCGGATGGTATCGCGCCGTCCCAACCTTCGCTCTCTCCCCCGCTACTCTTTCCTCTTCCATCCTATCATCTCTTCCCTCTGCTCATACCTTCTCCAACCTTTCTCCTGACTCTGCCTCCTCAACCCTCCTCTCTTCCCTTTCTGCATCCTTTGACTCTCTATGTCCCCTATCCTCCAGGCCGGCTCGGTCCTCCCCTCCCGCTCCGTGGCTCGATGACTCATTGCGAGCTCACAGAACAGAGCTCCGGGCAGCCGAGCGGAAATGGAGGAAAACTCGCCTCCCTGCGGACCTGGCATCCTTTCACTCCCTCCTCTCTACATTTTCCTCCTCTGTCTCTGCTGCTAAAGCCACTTTCTACCACTCTAAATTCCAAGCATCTGCCTCTAACCCTAGGAAGCTCTTTGCCACCTTCTCCTCCCTCCTGAATCCTCCTCCCCCTCCCCCTCCTCCCTCTCTGCAGATGACTTCGTCAACCATTTTGAAAAGAAGGTCGACGACATCCGATCCTCGTTTGCTAAGTCAAACGACACCGCTGGTTCTGCTCACACTGCCCTACCCTGTGCTCTGACCTCTTTCTCCCCTCTCTCTCCAGATGAAATCTCGCTTCTTGTGACGGCCGGCCGCCCAACAACCTGCCCGCTCGACCCTATCCCCTCCTCTCTCCTCCAGACCATTTCCGGGGACCTTCTCCCTTACCTCACCTCGCTCATCAACTCATCCCTGACCGCTGGCTACGTCCTTCCGTCTTCAAGAGAGCGAGAGTTGCACCCCTTCTGAAAAAACCTACACTCGATCCCTCCGATGTCAACAACTACAGACCAGTATCCCTTCTTTCTTTTCTCTCCAAAACTCTTGAACGTGCCGTCCTTGGCCAGCTCTCCCGCTATCTCTCTCAGAATGACCTTCTTGATCCAAATCAGTCAGGTTTCAAGACTAGTCATTCAACTGAGACTGCTCTTCTCTGCATCACGGAGGCGCTCCGCACTGCTAAAGCTAACTCTCTCTCCTCTGCTCTCATCCTTCTAGACCTATCGGCTGCCTTCGATACTGTGAACCATCAGATCCTCCTCTCCACCCTCTCCGAGTTGGGCATCTCCGGCGCGGCCCACGCTTGGATTGCGTCCTACCTGACAGGTCGCTCCTACCAGGTGGCGTGGCGAGAATCTGTCTCCTCGCCACGCGCTCTCACCACTGGTGTCCCCAGGGCTCTGTTCTAGGCCCTCTCCTATTCTCGCTATACACCAAGTCACTTGGCTCTGTCATAACCTCACATGGTCTCTCCTATCATTGCTATGCAGACGACACACAATTAATCTTCTCCTTTCCCCCTTCTGATGACCAGGTGGCGAATCGCATCTCTGCATGTCTGGCAGACATATCAGTGTGGATGACGGATCACCACCTCAAGCTGAACCTCGGCAAGACGGAGCTGCTCTTCCTCCCGGGGAAGGACTGCCCGTTCCATGATCTCGCCATCACGGTTGACAACTCCATTGTGTCCTCCTCCCAGAGCGCTAAGAACCTTGGCGTGATCCTGGACAACACCCTGTCGTTCTCAACCAACATCATGGCGGTGGCCCGTTCCTGTAGGTTCATGCTCTACAACATCCGCAGAGTACGACCCTGCCTCACACAGGAAGCGGCGCAGGTCCTAATCCAGGCACTTGTCATCTCCCGTCTGGATTACTGCAACTCGCTGTTGGCTGGGCTCCCTGCCTGTGCCATTAAACCCCTACAACTCATCCAGAACGCCGCAGCCCGTCTGGTGTTCAACCTTCCCAAGTTCTCTCATGTCACCCCGCTCCTCCGCTCTCTCCACTGGCTTCCAGTTGAAGCTCGCATCCGCTACAAGACCATGGTGCTTGCCTACGGAGCTGTGAGGGGAACGGCACCGCAGTACCTCCAGGCTCTGATCAGGCCCTACACCCAAGCAAGGGCACTGCGTTCATCCACCTCTGGCCTGCTCGCCTCCCTACCATTGAGGAAGTACAGTTCCCGCTCAGCCCAGTCAAAACTGTTCGCTGCTCTGGCCCCCAATGGTGGAACAAACTCCCTCACGACGCCAGGACAGCGGAGTCAATCACCACCTTCCGGAGACACCTGAAACCCCACCTCTTCAAGGAATACCTAGGATAGGATAAGTAATCCTTCTCACCACCCCCCCTTAATGATTTAGATGCACTATTGTAAAGTGGCTGTTCCACTGGATGTCAGAAGGTGAATTCACCAATTTGTAAGTCGCTCTGGATAAGAGCGTCTGCTAAATGACTTAAATGTAAAAATGTATGTAAATGTTCTTGCCAAGGCAGCAGCTACTTTTCCTGGGGTTTATTATGGATCCCCATTAGTTCCTGCCAAGGCAGCAGCTACTCTTCCTGGGGTTTATTATGGATCCCCATTAGTTCCTGCCAAGGCAGCAGCTACTCTTCCTGGGGTTTATTATGGAATCCCCATTAGTTCCTGTCAAAGCAGCAGCTACTCTTCCTGGGGTTTATTATGGATCCCCATTAGTTCCTGCCAAGGCAGCAGCTACTCTTCCTGGGGTTTATTATGGATCTCCATTAGTTCCTGCCAAGGCAGAAGCTACTCTTCCTGGGGTTTATTATGGATCCCCATCAGTTCCTGCCAAGGCAGCAGCTACTCTTCCTGGGGTTTATTATGGATCCCCATTAGTTCCTGCCAAGGCAGCAGCTACTCTTCCTGGGGTTTTTTATGGATCCCCATTAGTTCCTGCCAAGGCAGAAGCTACTCTTCCTGGGGTTTATTATGGATCCCCATCAGTTCCTGCCAAGGCAGCAGCTACTCTTCCTGGAGTTTAGTATGGATCCCCATTAGTTCCTGCCAAGGCAGCAGCTACTCTTCCTGGGGTTTAGTATGGATCCCCATTAGTTCCTGCCAAGGCAGCAGCTACTCTTCCTGGGGTTTATTATGGATCCCCATCAGTTCCTGCCAAAGCAGCAGCTACTCTTCCTGGGGTTTATTATGGATCCCAAATAGTTCCTGCCAAAGCAGCAGCTACTCTTCCTGTGGTCTAGCAAAATTAAGGCAGTTTATACAGTTTTAAAAACATTGCAATACATTCACAGATTTCACAACACACTGTGTGCCCTCGGGCCCCTACTCCACCACTACCACATATCTACAGTACTATACGTACACATGGATTTAGTGCAAATGTTATCGTGTGTGTGTATGTATGTGTCTGTGCCTATGTTTGTGTTGCTTCACAGTCCCCGCTGTTCCATACGGTTTATTTTCTTCTGTTATTTAAATCTGATTCTCCTGCTGCATCAGTTACCTGATGTGGAATAGAGTTCCATGTAGACATGGCTCTATGTAGTAATCTGTGCCTCCCATAGTCTGTTCTGGACTTGGGGAGTGTGAAGAGACCTCTTGTGGCATGTCTTGTGGGGTATGCATGGGAGTCTGTGATGTACGCCAGTAGTTTAGACAGACAGCTTGGTGCATTCAACAAGTCAATACCTCTCACAAATACAAGTAGTGATGAAGTCCATCTCTCCTCCACTTTCAGCCAGGAGAGATTGACATGCATATTATTAATATTAGCTCTCTGTACATCCAAGGGCCAGCTGTGCTGCCCTGTTCAGAGACAATTGCAATTTTCCTAAGTCCTTTCTTGTGGCACCTGACCACATGACTGAACCATTTTCCAGGTGGGACAAACTAGGGCCTGTAGGACCTGTAGGACCCGCCTTGTTGATAGTGCTGTTAAGAAGGCAGAGCATTGCTTTATTATAGACAGACTTCTCCACATGTTAAAGATAGGGCTGTCTGCTGCCCCCTTTGGAGTAATTGCGTGCCCATATTAAACAGAAAAAAAATCTTTCAAAAATTGCTAATATATGCATATAAAACATATTATTGAATAGAAAACACTCTAAAGTTTCTAAAACCGTTGAAATTATGTCTGTATGTAAAGCAGAACTCTCAGGGCAGTCATACTCCCAAACTCTCTCTTGTCATCATAAATGTTGGCCCAAATTTGACGTCATCGCCCCCACCCTTCCCAAGCACCTACAGACCTGGGAACAGTTTCTATGTCTTCAGCGCGATGTCTGCTTTCAATGGAGCTTCTCATTGTGAGAATCGCTCGCTCACGAGAGTTTTGGCGGCCCGAAACCTTTCGGTCACGCGAAAAAAAAGGTCACATCCATGCGCGGTCTCCTCCGGTGCTCTCTCTTCCAAGACTGATCAAACAACGCGTGTGTTTCTGTTTGTCCTGAGGATTGTTGTGCACCTTTATAACATGCTAAAGCTTGGTTATGAACATAGTTTGACAAGTTTAGTCGACATATAATATGTAAATTCGACATTTTGGTGCGCATTCGCTTGACTTTTGGCTGCATTTCAACCGAAATATGCCGTGTTTGATAACCGAAAGACACAGACTTAACAACTAAACTATGTTTTTGGTGAGTATAATTCCTTCCAGGTCTTCTGATGGAAGAACAGCAAAGGTAAGGGAATATTTATGTGTTAAATTTGGGTTTCTGTGAACTCCGAGATAGAGGAGCCATCATGCTAATTTCTGAGTGCCGACTCATATTATAGCCTAGTGAACGAATTCTGTAACGTTAAAAATAAATGTAACACAGCGATTGCATTTAGAAGAAGTGTATCTTTCTATATATATGTAGAACATGCATATTTAGTTAAAGTTTATGATGTGTATTGCTTGTTATCTGACGTTATCTGCCGGAGCTATCGTCATTTCTCCGGACATTTGAGTAGCATTTTTTGAACAATGCGTAATTGTAAACAGAGATTTATGGATATATATAGCATATTATTGAAAAAAACATAAATGTACTGTGTAACATGTTATATTACTGTCATCTGATGAAGATTTCAAAAGGTTAGTGATTTATTTTTCTTTTAATCCTGCGTTTGTTGATTGCATATTTTGTTCAACTTGGCTATGCAAATTAGCTGTGTCTTCGGTGGTGGTTTGACATAAATATGTGCTATGTTTTCGTCGTAAAACATTTTAGAAATCTGACTTGCTGGGTAGATAAACAAGGTGTTTATCTTTCATTTAAGCTATTTGACTTGTTAATGTGTGGAGGTTAAATATTTTTAAGAATATTTTTGCGTTCCATGCGCCACATTCCAGCTGAGGGTGTTAGGGAAAGTTCCCAAATGGGGCTCAACATCCACAACAGGTTTTAACAACTACTGCATCAATATGTTTTGACATTGACAGTTTACAATCTAGTGTTACTCCAAGCAGTTTAGTCATCTCAACTTGCTCAATTTCCACATTATTTATTACAAGATTTAGTTGAGGTTTAGGGTTCAGTGAGTGTTTTGTTCCAAATACAATGCTTTTAGTTTTAGAAATATTCAGGACTAACTTATTCCTTGCCACCCACTCTGAAACTAAGTGCAGCTCTCTGTTGAGTGTTGATTCATTTCAGTTGCTGTAGTAGCTGACGTGTCCAAGGAAGACATAAAAATTGTCAAAGACTCCAGCACCTCAGTCATAGACTGTTCTCTCTGCCTTCGCACCGCAAGCGGTACCTGAGCGCCAAGTCTAGGTCCAAAAAGTTCCTTAATAGCTTCTACCCCGAAGCAAAAAGACTGCTGAACAGCTCATCACATGACTACCAGACTATTTACATTGAGCTCCTAACCATTAGACTGTTGAACAGTTCATCAAATGTCTACCAGACTATTTACATTGACCTCCTAACCATTAGACTGTTGAACAGTTCATCAAATGTCTACCAGACTATTTACATTGACCTCCTAACCATTAGACTGTTGAACAGTTCATCAAATGTCTACCAGACTATTTACATTGACCTCCTAACCATTAGACTGTTGAACAGTTCATCAAATGTCTACCAGACTATTTACATTGACCTCCTAACCATTAGACTGTTGAACAGCTCATCACATGACTACCAGACTATTTACATTGCCTCCTAACCATTAGACTGTTGAACAGCTCATCACATGACTACCAGACTATTTACATTGACCTCCTAACCATTAGACTGCTGAACAGCTCATCACATGACTACCAGACTATTTACATTGATGTGGCTCACTGTTTATTATCTATGCATAGTCACTTTAGCCCTAACTACATGTACAAATTACCTCCACTAAGCTGTACCCCCACACTTTTACTCTGTACTGGTACCCCCTGTATATAGCCTCCTTATTGTTATTTGATTTATTTTTTATTTGATTTTAGTTGTTTATTTATTAAATATTTTCTTTACCAACAATGCAGTTCAAGAAGTAGAGTTAAGGGCTTGTAAGGACAAATCATCTGTCTTTAGAAACAGCTAAGGACAAGGCATCTGTCTTTAGAGATAGGTAAGGACAAGGCATATGTCTTTAGAGACAGGTAAGGACAAGGCATCTGTCTTTAGAGACAGGTAGGGACAAGGCATATGTCTTTATAGACAGGTAAGGACAAGGCATCTGTCTTTAGAGACAGGTAAGGACAAGGCATATGTCTTTAGAGACAGGTAAGGACAAGGCATCTGTCTTTAGAGACAGGTAGGGACAAGGCATATGTCTTTATAGACAGGTAAGGACAAGGCATCTGTCTTTAGAGACAGGTAAGGACAAGGCATCTGTCTTTAGAGACAGGTAGGGACAAGGCATCTGTCTTTAGAGACAGGGAAGGACAAGGCATCTGTCTTTAGAGACAGGTAAGGGCAAGGCATCTGTCTTTAAAGACAGGTAAGGACAAGGCATCTGTCTTTAGAGACAGGTAAGGGCAAGGCATCTGTCTTTAAAGACAGGTAAGGACAAGGCATCTGTCTTTAAAGACAGGTAAGGACAAGGCATCTGTCTTTAGAGACAGGTAAGGACAAGGCATATGTCTTTAGAGACAGGTAAGGACAAGGCATCTGTCTTTAGAGACAGGTAGGGACAAGGCATATGTCTTTATAGACAGGTAAGGACAAGGCATCTGTCTTTAGAGACAGGTAAGGACAAGGCATCTGTCTTTAGAGACAGGTAAGGACAAGGCATATGTCTTTAGAGACAGGTAAGGACAAGGCATCTCTCTTTAGAGACAGGTAGGGACAAGGCATGTGTCTTTATAGACAGGTAAGGACAAGGCATCTGTCTTTAGAGACAGGTAAGGACAAGGCATCTGTCTTTAGAGACAGGTAAGGACAAGGCATATGTCTTTAGAGACAGGTAAGGACAAGGCATCTGTCTTTAGAGACAGGTAGGGACAAGGCATATGTCTTTATAGACAGGTAAGGACAAGGCATCTGTCTTTAGAGACAGGTAAGGACAAGGCATCTGTCTTTAGAGACAGGTAAGGACAAGGCATATGTCTTTAGAGACAGGTAAGGACAAGGCATCTCTCTTTAGAGACAGGTAGGGACAAGGCATGTGTCTTTATAGACAGGTAAGGACAAGGCATCTGTCTTTAGAGACAGGTAGGGACAAGGCATATGTCTTTATAGACAGGTAATTACAAGGCATCTCTCTTTAGAGACAGGTAAGGACAAGGCATCTGTCTTTAGAGACAGGTAGGGACAAGGCATCTGTCTTTAGAGACAGGGAAGGACAAGGCATCTGTCTTTCGAGACAGGTAAGGGCAAGGCATCTGTCTTTAAAGACAGGTAAGGACAAGGCATCTGTCTTTAGAGACAGGTAAGTACAAGGCATCTGTCTTTAGAGACAGGTAAGGACAAGGCATATGTCTTTAGAGACAGGTAGGGACAAGGCATATGTCTTTATAGACAGGTAAGGACGAGGCATCTGTCTTTAGAGACAGGTAAGGACAAGGCATCTGTCTTTAGAGACAGGTAAGGACAAGGCATCTGTCTTTAGAGACAGGGAAGGACAAGGCATCTGTCTTTAGAGACAGGTAAGGGCAAGGCATCTGTCTTTAAAGACAGGTAAGGACAAGGCATCTGTCTTTAGAGACAGGTAAGGGCAAGGCATCTGTCTTTAAAGACAGGTAAGGACAAGGCATCTGTCTTTAGAGACAGGTAAGGACAAGGCATATGTCTTTAGAGACAGGTAAGGACAAGGCATCTGTCTTTAGAGACAGGTAGGGACAAGGCATATGTCTTTATAGACAGGTAAGGACAAGGCATCTGTCTTTAGAGACAGGTAAGGACAAGGCATCTGTCTTTAGAGACAGGTAAGGACAAGGCATATGTCTTTAGAGACAGGTAAGGACAAGGCATCTCTCTTTAGAGACAGGTAGGGACAAGGCATGTGTCTTTATAGACAGGTAAGGACAAGGCATCTGTCTTTAGAGACAGGTAAGGACAAGGCATCTGTCTTTAGAGACAGGTAGGGACAAGGCATATGTCTTTATAGACAGGTAAGGACAAGGCATCTGTCTTTAGAGACAGGTAGGGACAAGGCATATGTCTTTAGAGACAGGTAAGGACAAGGCATCTGTCTTTAGAGACAGGTAGGGACAAGGCATATGTCTTTATAGACAGGTAAGGACAAGGCATCTGTCTTTAGAGACAGGTAAGGACAAGGCATATGTCTTTAGAGACAGGTAAGGACAAGGCATCTCTCTTTAGAGACAGGTAGGGACAAGGCATGTGTCTTTATAGACAGGTAAGGACAAGGCATCTGTCTTTAGAGACAGGTAAGGGCAAGGCATCTGTCTTTAAAGACAGGTAAGGACAAGGCATCTGTCTTTAGAGACAGGTAAGGACAAGACATCTGTCTTTAGAGACAGGTAAGGACAAGGCATATGTCTTTAGAGACAGGTAAGGACAAGGCATCTGTCTTTAGAGACAGGTAGGGACAAGGCATCTGTCTTTAGAGACAGGTAAGAACAAGGCATCTGTCTTTAGAGACAGGTAAGGACAAGGCATATGTCTTTAGAGACAGGTAAGGACAAGGCATCTCTCTTTAGAGACAGGTAGGGACAAGGCATGTGTCTTTATAGACAGGTAAGGACAAGGCATCTGTCTTTAGAGACAGGTAAGGACAAGGCATCTGTCTTTAGAGACAGGTAAGGACAAGGCATATGTCTTTAGAGACAGGTAAGGACAAGGCATCTGTCTTTAGAGACAGGTAGGGACAAGGCATATGTCTTTATAGACAGGTAAGGACAAGGCATCTGTCTTTAGAGACAGGTAAGGACAAGGCATCTGTCTTTAGAGACAGGTAAGGACAAGGCATATGTCTTTAGAGACAGGTAAGGACAAGGCATCTCTTTTAGAGACAGGTAGGGACAAGGCATGTGTCTTTATAGACAGGGAAGGACAAGGCATCTGTCTTTCGAGACAGGTAAGGGCAAGGCATCTGTCTTTAAAGACAGGTAAGGACAAGGCATCTGTCTTTAGAGACAGGTAAGTACAAGGCATCTGTCTTTAGAGACAGGTAAGGACAAGGCATATGTCTTTAGAGACAGGTAGGGACAAGGCATATGTCTTTATAGACAGGTAAGGACGAGGCATCTGTCTTTAGAGACAGGTAAGGACAAGGCATCTGTCTTTAGAGACAGGTAAGGACAAGGCATATGTCTTTAGAGACAGGTAAGGACAAGGCATCTCTCTTTAGAGACAGGTAGGGACAAGGCATGTGTCTTTATAGACAGGTAAGGACAAGGCATCTGTCTTTAGAGACAGGTAGGGACAAGGCATATGTCTTTATAGACAGGTAATTACAAGGCATCTGTCTTTAGAGACAGGTAAGGACAAGGCATCTGTCTTTAGAGACAGGTAGGGACAAGGCATCTGTCTTTAGAGACAGGGAAGGACAAGGCATCTGTCTTTCGAGACAGGTAAGGGCAAGGCATCTGTCTTTAAAGACAGGTAAGGACAAGGCATCTGTCTTTAGAGACAGGTAAGTACAAGGCATCTGTCTTTAGAGACAGGTAAGGACAAGGCATATGTCTTTAGAGACAGGTAGGGACAAGGCATATGTCTTTATAGACAGGTAAGGACGAGGCATCTGTCTTTAGAGACAGGTAAGGACAAGGCATCTGTCTTTAGAGACAGGTAAGGACAAGGCATATGTCTTTAGAGACAGGTAAGGACAAGGCATCTGTCTTTAGAGACAGGTAGGGACAAGGCATATGTCTTTATAGACAGGTAAGGACAAGGCATCTGTCTTTAGAGACGGGTAAGGACAAGGCATTTGTGTTTAGAGACAGGTAGGGACAAGGCATCTGTCTTTAGAGACAGGTAAGGACAAGGCATATGTCTTTAGAGACAGGTAAGGACAAGGCATCTGTCTTTAGAGACAGGTAGGGACAAGGCATATGTCTTTATAGACAGGTAAGGACAAGGCATCTGTCTTTAGAGACAGGTAAGGACAAGGCATCTGTCTTTAGAGACAGGTAAGGACAAGGCATATGTCTTTAGAGACAGGTAAGGACAAGGCATCTCTCTCTAGAGACAGGTAGGGACAAGGCATGTGTCTTTATAGACAGGTAAGGACAAGGCATCTGTCTTTAGAGACAGGTAAGGACAAGGCATCTGTCTTTAGAGACAGGTAAGGACAAGGCATATGTCTTTAGAGACAGGTAAGGACAAGGCATCTGTCTTTAGAGACAGGTAGGGACAAGGCATATGTCTTTATAGACAGGTAAGGACGAGGCATCTGTCTTTAGAGACAGGTAAGGACAAGGCATCTGTCTTTAGAGACAGGTAAGGACAAGGCATATGTCTTTAGAGACAGGTAAGGACAAGGCATCTGTCTTTAGAGACAGGTAGGGACAAGGCATATGTCTTTATAGACAGGTAAGGACGAGGCATCTGTCTTTAGAGACAGGTAAGGACAAGGCATCTGTCTTTAGAGACAGGTAAGGACAAGGCATATGTCTTTAGAGACAGGTAAGGACAAGGCATCTGTCTTTAGAGACAGGTAGGGACAAGGCATATGTCTTTATAGACAGGTAAGGACAAGGCATCTGTCTTTAGAGACAGGTAAGGACAAGGCATCTGTGTTTAGAGACAGGTAGGGACAAGGCATCTGTCTTTAGAGACAGGGAAGGACAAGGCATCTGTCTTTAGAGACAGGTAAGGGCAAAGCATCTGTCTTTAAAGACAGGTAAGGACAAGGCATCTGTCTTTAGAGACAGGTAAGGGCAAGGCATCTGTCTTTAAAGACAGGTAAGGACAAGGCATATGTCTTTAGAGACAGGTAAGGACAAGGCATCTGTCTTTAGAGACAGGTAAGGACAAGGCATATGTCTTTAGAGACAGGTAAGGACAAGGCATCTGTCTTTAGAGACAGGTAGGGACAAGGCATATGTCTTTATAGACAGGTAAGGACAAGGCATCTGTCTTTAGAGACAGGTAAGGACAAGGCATCTGTCTTTAGAGACAGGTAAGGACAAGGCATATGTCTTTAGAGACAGGTAAGGGCAAAGCATCTGTCTTTAAAGACAGGTAAGGACAAGGCATCTGTCTTTAGAGACAGGTAAGGGCAAGGCATCTGTCTTTAAAGACAGGTAAGGACAAGGCATATGTCTTTAGAGACAGGTAAGGACAAGGCATCTGTCTTTAGAGACAGGTAAGGACAAGGCATATGTCTTTAGAGACAGGTAAGGACAAGGCATCTGTCTTTAGAGACAGGTAGGGACAAGGCATATGTCTTTATAGACAGGTAAGGACAAGGCATCTGTCTTTAGAGACAGGTAAGGACAAGGCATCTGTCTTTAGAGACAGGTAAGGACAAGGCATATGTCTTTGGAGACAGGTAAGGACAAGGCATCTCTCTTTAGAGACAGGTAGGGACAAGGCATGTGTCTTTATAGACAGGTAAGGACAAGGCATCTGTCTTTAGAGACAGGTAAGGACAAGGCATCTGTCTTTAGAGACAGGTAAGGACAAGGCATATGTCTTTAGAGACACGTAAGGACAAGGCATCTGTCTTTAGAGACAGGTAGGGACAAGGCATATGTCTTTATAGACAGGTAAGGACAAGGCATCTGTCTTTAGAGACAGGTAAGGACAAGGCATCTGTCTTTAGAGACAGGTAGGGGCAAGGCATCTGTCTTTAGAGACAGGGAGGGACAAGGCATCTGTCTTTCGAGACAGGTAAGGACAAGGCATCTGTCTTTAGAGACAGGTAAGGACAAGGCATCTATCTTTAGAGACAGGTAGGGACAAGGCATATGTCTTTATAGACAGGTAAGGACAAGGCATCTGTCTTTAGAGACAGGTAAGGACAAGGCATCTGTCTTTAGAGACAGGTAAGGACAAGGCATCTGTGTTTAGAGACAGGTAGGGACAAGGCATCTGTCTTTAGAGACAGGGAAGGACAAGGCATCTGTCTTTAGAGACAGGTAAGGGCAAGGCATCTGTCTTTAAAGACAGGTAAGGACAAGGCATCTGTCTTTAGAGACAGGTAGGGACAAGGCATATGTCTTTATAGACAGGTAAGGACAAGGCATCTGTCTTTAGAGACAGGTAAGGACAAGGCATCTGTGTTTAGAGACAGGTAAGGACAAGGCATCTGTGTTTAGAGACAGGTAGGGACAAGGCATCTGTCTTTAGAGACAGGGAAGGACAAGGCATCTGTCTTTAGAGACAGGTAAGGGCAAGGCATCTGTCTTTAAAGACAGGTAAGGACAAGGCATCTGTCTTTAGAGACAGGTAAGGGTAAGGCATCTGTCTTTAAAGACAGGTAAGGACAAGGCATCTGTCTTTAGAGACAGGTAAGGACAAGGCATCTGTCTTTAGAGACAGGTAAGGACAAGGCATCTGTCTTTAGAGACAGGTAAGGACAAGGCATCTGTCTTTAGAGACAGGTAAGGGCAAGGCATCTGTCTTTAAAGACAGGTAAGGACAAGGCATCTGTCTTTAGAGACAGGTAAGGGCAAGGCATCTGTCTTTAAAGACAGGTAAGGACAAGGCATATGTCTTTAGAGACAGGTAAGGACAAGGCATCTGTCTTTAGAGACAGGTAAGGACAAGGCATATGTCTTTAGAGACAGGTAAGGACAAGGCATCTGTCTTTAGAGACAGGTAGGGACAAGGCATATGTCTTTATAGACAGGTAAGGACAAGGCATCTGTCTTTAGAGACAGGTAAGGACAAGGCATCTGTCTTTAGAGACAGGTAAGGACAAGGCATATGTCTTTAGAGACAGGTAAGGACAAGGCATCTCTTTTAGAGACAGGTAGGGACAAGGCATGTGTCTTTATAGACAGGTAAGGACAAGGCATCTGTCTTTAGAGACAGGTAAGGACAAGGCATCTGTCTTTAGAGACAGGTAAGGACAAGGCATATGTCTTTAGAGACAGGTAAGGACAAGGCATCTGTCTTTAGAGACAGGTAGGGACAAGGCATATGTCTTTATAGACAGGTAAGGACAAGGCATCTGTCTTTAGAGACAGGTAAGGACAAGGCATCTGTCTTTAGAGACAGGTAGGGGCAAGGCATCTGTCTTTAGAGACAGGGAGGGACAAGGCATCTGTCTTTCGAGACAGGTAAGGGCAAGGCATCTGTCTTTAAAGACAGGTAAGGACAAGGCATCTGTCTTTAGAGACAGGTAAGGACAAGGCATCTGTCTTTAGAGACAGGTAAGGACAAGGCATATGTCTTTAGAGACAGGTAAGGACAAGGCATCTGTCTTTAGAGACAGGTAGGGACAAGGCATATGTCTTTATAGACAGGTAAGGACAAGGCATCTGTCTTTAGAGACAGGTAAGGACAAGGCATCTGTCTTTAGAGACAGGTAAGGACAAGGCATATGTCTTTAGAGACAGGTAAGGACAAGGCATCTCTCTTTAGAGACAGGTAGGGACAAGGCATGTGTCTTTATAGACAGGTAAGGACAAGGCATCTGTCTTTAGAGACAGGTAAGGACAAGGCATCTGTCTTTAGAGACAGGTAGGGACAAGGCATATGTCTTTATAGACAGGTAAGGACAAGGCATCTGTCTTTAGAGACAGGTAAGGACAAGGCATCTGTCTTTAGAGACAGGTAGGGACAAGGCATCTGTCTTTAGAGACAGGTAAGGACAAGGCATCTGTCTTTAGAGACAGGTAAGGGCAAGGCATCTGTCTTTAAAGACAGGTAAGGACAAGGCATCTGTCTTTAGAGACAGGTAAGGACAAGGCATCTGTCTTTAGAGACAGGTAAGGACAAGGCATATGTCTTTAGAGACAGGTAAGGACAAGGCATCTGTCTTTAGAGACCGGTAGGGACAAGGCATATGTCTTTATAGACAGGTAAGGACAAGGCATCTGTCTTTAGAGACAGGTAAGGACAAGGCATCTGTCTTTAGAGACAGGTAAGGACAAGGCATATGTCTTTAGAGACAGGTAAGGACAAGGCATCTGTCTTTAGAGACAGGTAAGGACAAGGCATCTGTCCCTACCTGCTAGTAATGCAGTGCATAAAATGTGGTGAGTAGTAGTCATTTGGGAGAACACTCTCTCGACTGGTGTATTACTTCCAGGTAAGCACATGACAACAGACGCTAATCTAGCCAGGTTAGTGTGTGGGATGTCATTCTCTTTGAAGTGGGTAACCACCGTGCTCCATCTCTGACTAAGTCGTGTCTCAGATGTTTTCCATTCTTCAAGCGATCCCCCTTTAGGAACTCTTGCAGGTAGTAACCTCTTCAAACAATGCATCATCATTGATGGTCACATTGGGGCATTGTTCCTGCAGTGTGGCTGCTGCCTTTTGGATCTCTTCACGCTGAGGTTGCCTTTTTAAAAGGAGACAATGTAAATATTTTAGATTATCTGTGTGCTTTCCCCAATGCCTGCAAGTAGTTCACAGCCGTAGTGAAGAACGATTGGGATGTTTTGAGAAAGATCTCTTTAGACATGTCTCCATTGTCCTCCAGCTCTCAGACGTCTTCTGACCACTGGAATGAAGTTGTCATCACGTCTTGCAGTCAACTTTGCAGCTGACTCCATGTTTCTCAGAATTGCAGCGGACTCCACAGCACAGCGGTCCTGGCCTTCAAGCATCTTGATCGTGTCACTGAATACGGTCAAGTTTTCATGGACAAAGGCCAGCCAAAGTTCAGTTAGTGGATCTTCGAACATTGTTTGCAGGACAATAGGGTATTTGTCTTCAGAAATAAAAATGGATTTCAATGGCACATAAATTTTCCGCACTCTTTCTAGAGCAGGGAACATGGACAGCCAGCGATCATTGCTGTGTCCGAAAAATGTTATGGTACTCCTGGCCAACAAAATCACAAAACATGAAAATATCCAAATATCTTTGTGAGCAGGTACTCAACATCAAAGGGAATCGTATCCAAAGCTGTTCCGGCCGTGTTATGAATGATGTGGGCAGGACAACCTAAGCCAATCACCTCCCGCTGCACAGCATTTTTTACATTTGGTATAGACATTGACTCTCCCCAGCCTATTCAGTCCAAAGTTGGTATTTGTGTTGTCGGCAGAGAATGCTACGACTTTGTTTTCCAGGTTACATTTTTGGATGACCACCAAGACCTCAGCTGCAATCTCCTCTGCTGTTTCTCCTTTCAATTCAACCAAATCAAGCCGTTTTATTTTCACAGATGTGCTGCCATCATTTATCTTGTAATATCTGATGACTACTGGCAGCAGCTTTACATGTCCATGATTGGACACATCAATGGACAGGGACACAAATTAAACCTGGTCTAGGTCCTGTGCTACCAAAGTAGTTGCCCATGTTGCTAACACGGTACTCACTATGGCTTCACATTGTGTCCTAGCACATGGTGCTAACACGTTACTCACTATGGCGTCACATTGTGTCCTAGCACATGGTGCTAACACGTTACTCACTATGGCGTCACATTTTGTCCTAGAACATGTAAACTTTACTCATAAAGCTTTTGTGTGAGTTGTGCTGTGCAGTCCATAGATCTGTAACTATGATTGTGTCGCATAGTGTGGTAGGCAAAGACACCCCCCTGCACAGCTAAATCATATTATTTTTGGGAAGGCTCTACATTCTTGAAGAATGTGGGGACAGAGGGCAAACCAACATGGGCAATCAGAGAGGCTTTATGCTTTTTTGTCTGCTGATGTTCTACTACTGCCGTTCTTCTCTGGCTGCCGATTGAAACAGAGGAATTACAAAGGGTGCAGTGAACCATTCTAGCGTCTTGACCTGAGCGTATAAATGGAAATTCTCTCATCATGTTGTCATTAAAATGGCATTTCCGTTTCTGGGAAAGAGCCATTGTACCTCCTCTGTCTGTTCTTCTTCACTCTCTTTGTGTCACTTTTCTTACTCTCTTAACTTTTTATTCTCCTCCAATCTTTCTCCTCCTCTTTTCTTCACTCGCCTTCCTCCTGCTCTTCACCTTTCCACCTCACTCTTCCACACTCTCCTTGCTTCACTCTTTTTACTCCCTTAATTTTTCCTTCTCCTTCCTCTCCAATCTTTAATAATAAATAATACACTATTAGATAAAATACTTTGGTTAACAGATTCCCATTGCTGGCCTCATTTTTGTATTTTATCTCAAAAACATTGTTTGGACTAATAAATTGGCAGGTTCTGCAATCATACCTTTCCTCCTCTCTCTATTTCACTCTTCTTCCTATCGTCTTCCTCCTCTCCACTCTCTAACAGAAAACATTATGCTAATGTTATCCATGAAAATGTCTAAATATATTTTCAGGTCACCCTATGCTATGTTAGCTAGCTGGCTATGGCTATCCAACAGAGAGGATGCTATGTTAGTTAGCTGGATATGGCTATCCAACAGAGAGGGCTGCTATGTTAGCTAGCTGGCTATGGCTATCCAACAGAGAGGGCTGCTATGTTAGCTAGCTGGCTATGGCTATCCAACAGAGAGGGCTGCTATGTTAGCTAGCTGGCTATGGCTATCCAACAGAGAGGGCTGCTATGTTAGCTAGCTGGCTATGGCTATCCAACAGAGAGGGCTGCTATGTTAGCTAGCTGGCTATGGCTATCCAACAGAGAGGGCTGCTATGTTAGCTAGCTGGCTATGGCTATCCAACAGAGAGGGTTGCTATGTTAGCTGGCTGGCTATGGCTATCCAACAGAGACTGCTGTTATGTTAGCTAGCTGGCTATGGCTATCCAACAGAGAGGGCTGCTATGTTAGCTAGCTGGCTATGGCTATCCAACAGAGAGGGCTGCTATGTTAGCTAGCTGGCTATGGCTATCCAACAGAGAGGGTTGCTATGTTAGCTGGCTGGCTATGGCTATCCAACAGAGACTGCTGTTATGTTAGCTTGCTGGCTATCCAACACTGGAACTCTTCAAGGTAAGCTTTTGGTTTAATAAATTCCCACCGGGGCCTGCCCGTGAAAGAGCTTGCAACTGACTGCACAATGTACTGCAGGATAATAGAGGTTTTAATAACACGTTAGTTCTAGTAGCTATGTTGACTATGACATTAATACGATGACAACGTTCATTCTTATTTAACTAGGCAAGTCAGTTAAGAACAAATTCTTATTTTCACGGCCTAGGAACAGTGGGTAAACTGCCTTGATCAGGGGCAGAACGATTGATCTTTACCTTGTCAGCTCAGGAATTTGATCTCACAACCTTTCGGTTACAAGTCCAATGCTCTAATCACTAGGCTACCTGCCGCACCAATGTAGGCTGTGTGTAGCAGTTAGCAGTTATGATGTGAAGGTTTGGCTTGGAAAGGTTCTTTCCTACCAACAGGAAAATACGTTGTCTACTGTATCCAGCTAAGGAGATCACTACACGGTCTACTGGATCTATATTACATTTTAATATGAGTATATCTGCATTGTTTACCGGTCAACGCATCTAAAAGAAACAATCTGGCCAGCTTACTTCACCAACTGTCTGAAGGTATCTGGCCAGCTTACTTCACCAATTGTCTGAAGGGATCTGGCCAGCTTAATTCCCTAACTGAAGGTATCTGGCCAGCTTAATTCCCTAACTGAAGGTATCTGGCCAGCTTACTTCCCTAACTGAAGGTATCGGGCCAGTCTACTTCCCTAACTGAAGGTATCGGTCCAGTCTACTTCCCTAACTGAAGGTATCTGGCCAGCTTACTTCCCTGAACTGAAGGGATCTGGCAAGCTTAATTCCCTAACTGAAGCTATCTGGCCAGCTTACTTCCCTAACTGAAGGTATCTGGTCAGCTTACTTCCCTAACTGAAGGTATCTGGCCAGTTTACTTCCCTAACTGAAGGTATCTGGCCAGCTTACTTCCCTAACTGAATGTATCTTGCCAGCTTACTTCACCAACTGTCTGAAGGTATCTTGCCAGCTTACTTCACCTAACTGTCTGAAGGTATCTGGCCAGCTTACTTCACAACTGTCTGAAGGTATCTGGCCAGCTTACTTCCCTAACATACTTCATCAACTGTCTGAAGGGATATTTCCTGCTTACTTTATCAACTGTCTGAAGATATCTGGCCAGTTTACTTCCCATATGGCCAGTTTACTTCACTAACATACCTGAAGATATCTGGCAGGCTTACTTCACCAACTGTCTGAAGGTATCTGGCCAGCTTACTTCACCAACTGTCTGAAGGTATCTGGCCAGCTTACTTCACCAACTGTCTGAAGGTATCTGGCCAGCTTACTTCCCTAACTGAAGGTATCTGTATTGGTTTTGTAATAAAACATGAATTTGACAGCAGAACAGTAAAAAGAAGACCCATTATAGTTTACCTGGACCTTAATGATTATGTAAAATAAATGGCTTTGTGCAGGTGCATCATGCCAGTCAGCCAGTGAGCCAGTCAGCCACTCATCTAGTCAGCGATCAGTGATCCAGCCATCCAGTCAGCCAGTGATCCAGTCATCCAGTCAGTCATTCATCTAGTCGGCCATCAGCCAGTCATCCAGTCAGTCAGTCATCCAGTGATTCAGTCATCAAGTCAGCCAGTGATCCAGTCATCCAGTCAGCCAGTGATCCAGTCAGCCAGTCAGCAGTCAGCAGCAGCCACCAGTCATTCATCAAGTCAGCCAGCCATTCATCAGCCATTCAGTCAGCCAGTCATCTAGTCAGCCAGTCAACCAGTCATCCAGTCAGTCAGCCACTCATCTGATCCAGTCAACCAGTCAGCCAGTGATCCAGCCAGCCAGTCATCCAGTCAGCCAGTGATCCAGCCAGCCAATCAGCCATTCAGCCAGTGATCCAGTCTGCCAGCAATCCCAGTCAGCCAGTGATCCAGCCAGCCAGTGATCCAGTCAGCCAGTGATCCAGTCAGCCAGCCAATCAGCCAGTCAGCCAGTGATCCAGTCATTCATTGATCCAGCCAGCCAGTGATCCAGTCAGCCATTGATCCAGTCAGCCAGTGATCCAGTCTGCCAGTGATCCAGCCAGTGGTCCAACCAATCATCCAGACAGCTAGCCATTCAGCAGCAGAGGCCAGACAGCCAGCCATTCAACAGCAGTGGTCAGTCTGTAGCAGGAAACAGCCTCATCTCCAACTCACCACAGCACTCCTTTTCTATTAAGACTCAGCATGTCTCCTGTCTCATTGAATGACTGTGCTCTTTATTGATTAATGACCCTAATTTATTACTGAGAGGAAGGCCCTGCTGCCGCTTAAATGTACAATTAATCAATTTTTCCATCAAATTATGAAGAGGAGTAGAGGTGGTGTAGACGTAGGGGCTTAGCCGCACGTCACTGCTAATGAAAGTAGGTAGGAGACAAAGTGTGTGCGTTCCCAAGGCTCTGTGAGTAGCTTACTGACGAGGGTTACGGGGTCTACAGGGAGCTGCTCTAACTAACGAGGGTTACGGGTCTACTAGAAATCTACAGGGAGCTGCTCTAACTGATGAGGACTAGAGGTCAACAGGGAGCTGATCTAACCGATGAGGACTAGAAATCTCAACAGGGAGCTGCTCTAACTGACGAGGACTAGGGAGCTGCTCTACAGGGAGCTGCTCTAACTGACGAGGACTAGAAATCTACAGGGAGCTGCTCTTAACTGACGAGGTCAACAGGGGGCTGCTCTGACTGATGAGGGTTGAGGACTAGAAAGGGTCTACAGGGAGCTGCTCTGACTGACGAGGGTTAAAGGGTCTACAGGGTGCTGCTCTAACTGACTGCTCTAGGGTTACATGGAGCTGCTCTACAGGGGGAGCTGCTCTAACTGACGAGGACTAGTTACAGGGATCTACAGGGAGCTGCTCTAACTGTCGAGGACTAGAGGTCTACAGGGAGCTGCTCTAACTGACAAGGTCTACAGGGAGCTGCTCTGACAGGGTGCTGCTCTGACTGACGAGGGTTACGGGTCTACAGGGAGCTGCTCTAACTGACGAGGGTTACGGGTCTACAGGGTGCTGCTCTAACTGTCGAGGACTAGAGGTCTACAGGGAGCTGCTCTAACTGACGAGGGTTACGGATCTACAGGGAGCTGCTCTAACTGATGAGGTTAAAGATCTACAGGGAGCTGCTCTAACTGACGAGGTCAACAGGGGGCTTCTGACTGATGGCGTTAAAGACAGGGAGCTGCTCTAACTGTCGAGGAGGGTTACAGGGAGGCTCTACAGGGAGCTGCTCTAACTGACGAGGGTTAGGGAGGTCTACAGGGAGCTGCTCTAACTGACGAGGGTTAGGGGTCTACAGGGAGCTGCTCTAACTGACGAGGGTTACGGGTCTACAGGGTGCTGCTCTAACTGACGAGGGTTACGGGTCTACAGGGAGCTGCTCTAACTGACGATGGTTACGGGTCTACAGAGTACTGCTCTAACTGACGAGGTCTACATAGCTTTAGTACTTCCTGTCCATCACCCTAGAAACTTAATATAATTCCCATCGATGAAGTGATTGCTGTCCTCATGCCATAGTTCATAGTCAAGCCCAGCTAGAATAATGAACCAGCCGTCTGAAGCCCAGAACACCATCTATTGTCCTCCAACTGGAGGGAGAGCGCTGTGCCCTGCAGCTCTATATACATCATGGTTAAATCAACAATATTATATTAAGCTGAGAACCCATGAGGGTTTCAAAAGGACCCCGGGCAAGGCCACGATGAATTCCGTCTTCCAGAAATGTGTTTCAAGGCTATTATTTCCCCCAGAACCAAGACATCTATGACACATTAAACCCAGCTTTAGAAAAGCTGTAATTGATCATAAATGTTGAATACAGTGGCGGTGGCCCTACATCTAACAGCCTGTCTCAGTCTCAGCCTGGCTGAGTACCACTACAGAGCTCAACCTAGCTGTCACGGAAGACAATTCTAGTATTTTATATTCAGCGGCTACACTTGTACTTCATTAAGTACTATGTCCAGAGTTTTAGACATGATGATAGCATGTTGAAAAGCAGGATTGTGGAGTAATACATACAGGTATAATGTACCTTTTACTATATCCAAATATGCCCTTTCATACCCCAATCAGTCAAATCAATCACATGTATTTTATAAAGCCCCTTTCACATCAACGGTTGTCACCCAAGTGCTTTACAGAATCCCTGTCTAAAAACCTCAAGCAAAGCAGATGTAGAAGCACAGCGGCAAGGAAAACCTCCCTAGAAAGGCAGGGAACCTGGGAAGAAACCTAGAGAGGAACCATGCTTCAGGTGGCTTTAAGATGGTGACCTAAATATACAGTATGTTAATGTCTACGGTGGAGAAACAGAGTGGATTACAGTGTGCAGGGAATATTAGTTTGTTGGTGTTATATACTGTAATCTCCTTTCTCACGTCAAACCCTTCCGTGACCCTTGGCCTTGTGGATGGTTCAGGGTATTCAAACTACAGCCAAAGCACGGCTCTGTAATACAACAACATCCTGACGTCGCATATCAATATCTCTACTGCATCCCAAATGGCACCCTATTCCCTATCTAGTGCACTACCTTTGTCCAGGGCCTTATTCCCTATCTAGTGCACTACCTTTGTCAAGGGCCCTATTCCCTATCTATGCACTACCTTTGTCAATTCCCTATCTAGTGCACTACCTTTGTCCAGAGCCCTATTCCCTATTTAGTGCCTACCTTTGTCAAGGGCCCTATTCCCTATCTACCTGCACCCTATTCCTTTGTCCAGGGCCCTATTCCCTATCTAGTGCACTACCTTTGTCCAGGGCCCTATTCCCTATCTAGTGCACTACCTTTGTCCAGAGCCCTATTCCCTATCTAGTGCACTACCTTTGTCCAGAGCCCTATTCCCTATCTAGTGCACTACATTTGTCCAGAGCCCTATTCCCTATATAGTTAACTACTTTTCACCAGGGTCAATTGGGAATATAGGGAACGGGGTGGCATTTTGGGACACAATCTCAGGCTGTCATTAGAAGCACTTAACTGTGGGTCTGGGGTTAAAGGTCATGTCCTTAGTGGAGAGGGCTGAGAGGTGCTGCTAAACATGTTGCTGTCTTTAGTAGAGAACCAAGGGGAACATCCCTGAGGAGATGCCCTTATGATACAGCCAGAGAATGGGCAGAGAGACAGAGAGGGGTAGAAGCATGGGAACTGAGTCAAAGACCACCAGTGCAACATGAAACGCTCTCTCAGTCTCTCTCCATTGTGACATCAAACAGAAACAGAGGTCTGTACACTGCTCAACGATCATATCACTAGGATCTTCACATCTGGCCTGAGTTAGCACTTCAAATTCTTCATTTCTGGAGGCGCTGAGAAACACACAAATATTTTTACTCCATACAAAATCTCTAGGGAGCACAAATTGTTGGCTCCTCAACCGAATTCAGTGTTCTTCAACCAAACCAAGCCCCCAAGTCGGCGTGACGTCAAGTTCGCTCCCCCTCCCCCTAACCTGTCAGTCGGTCTGTCCTGTTTTTCTCAGTCTGAGCCTTTTTCTCAGTCTGACGTGTACTTTTTTCTCAGTCTGCCGTGTACTGCTTGCCCATGTCCGGCATCAGGCACTGGGCCAGTGTGTGTAGCAAGTTGTCCAGTTTAAATATCAACAGTACTGCTACAGCAGCATTTGATTTACACTTAATTTAGTGTACATCATCAGCATCATCATCAATATTCGGTCTGGTTGGCTGATAGCCCACATACAGCAGCTCTTTGTCATGTATCCCCTTATAGAATCAGAGCGGTGGGAAGGTTGCAGGAGGTGGAGGAGCTCTTCTTCATCATGTATTCCCTGAGGAGGTGGTGTAGCTCTTCATCATGTATTCCCTGAGGAGGTGGTGTAGCTCTTCATCATGTATTCCCTGAGGAGGTGGTGTTGCTCTTCATCATGTATTCCCTGAGGAGGTGGTGTAGCTCTTCATCATGTATTCCCTGATGAGGTGGTGTTGCTCTTCATCATGTATTCCCTGAGGAGGTGGTGTAGCTCTTCATCATGTATTCCCTGATGAGGTGGTGTTGCTCTTCATCATGTATTCCCTGAGGAGGTGGTGTTGCTCTTCATCATGTATTCCCTGAGGAGGTGGTGTAGCTCTTCATCATGTATTCCCTCATGATGAGGTGGTGTTGCTCTTCATCATGTATTCCCTGAGGAGGTGGTGTTGCTCTTCATCATGTATTCCCTGATGTATTCCCTGAGGAGGTGGTGCTCTTCATCATGTATTCCCTGAGGAGGTGGTGTAGCTCTTCATCATGTATTCCCTGATGGTGTTGCTCTTCGTCATTCCCTGAGGAGGTGCTTGCTCTTCGTCATGTATTCCCTGATAGAAATGTATTCCCTGAGGAGGTGGTGTAGCTCTTCATCATGATTCCCTGAGGAGGTGGTGTTGCTCTTCATCATGTATTCCCTGAGGAGGTATCATCATGTTGATTATTACTATAGTAACAGTACAGAAAGCTGTTGATTAGAGCACAAGAACAAATACTCCCTGTATTATTAAGGATTTCAGGATTTTGACGATGAAATGCTACGCTCTACAGTTTAATACAGGCAGCCTGGATTCATTCAGCTGTTAAAGACTCGGCCACATCAACTGTATTTACATTCCTAGTGTGAATACAGAACGTCTCGACGGCCCAATCAGATTATTTACAACACTTAAAGAAGTGGATTAGTAATCCACTCCAATTGACTAGCAGACATGTCTATGTGTGACCCAATAACAAGGCCTAGTCTACAGTCAGGAACTCTGTCAGTCAACACATCAAGCAGACCAAGCAGGTCTTTCGCAATATCGCAAATATAATCGCGGGAAAACACAGGTCAGAAAGCAGATGTCTCCTGCTGAAAAGAGAAGACTCTGATTTGTCTGCTGTAAACGAACAATATATTGATCAACTAATCTGTCTGCTGTAGGCTATCAATATAATGATCAACTAATCGGTCTGCTGTAGGCTAACAATATAATGATCAACTAATCTGTCTGCTGTAGGCTAACAATAAATTGATCAACTAATCTGTCTGGTGTACTGTCTATCAATATATTGATCAAATAATCTATCTGCTCTTGGCTAACAATATATTGATCAACTAATATGTCTGCTGTAGGCTAACAATAGGGAAGTCAGGAAAGCAAAGGCCAGCTTCTTCAGGCAGAAATTTGCATCCTGTAGCTCCAACTCCAAAAAGTTCTGGGACACTGTGAAGTCCATGGAGAACAAGAGCACCTCCTCCCAGCTGCCCACTGCACTGAGGCTAGGTAACACGGTCACCACCGATAAATCCATGATAATCGAAAACCTCAACAAGCATTTCTCAACGGCTGGCCATGCCTTCCTCCTGGCTACTCCAACCTCGGCCAACAGCTCCCCTCCCCCGCAGCTACTCACCCAAGCCTCTCCAGGTTCTCCTTTACCCAAATTCAGATAGCAGATGTTCTGAAAGAGCTGCAAAACCTGGACCCGTACAAATCAGCTGGACTTGACAATCTGGACCCTCTATTTCTGAAACTATCCGCCGCCATTGTCGCAAACACTATTACCAGCCTGTTCAACCACTCTTTCAGATCGTCTGAGATCCCCAAGGATTGGAAAGATGCCGCAGTCACCCCCTCTTCAAAGGGGGAGACACCCTGGACCCAAACTGTTACAGACCTATATCCATCCTGCCCTGCCTATCCAAGGTCTTTGAAAGCCAAGTCAACAAACAGGTCACTGACCATCTCGAATCCCACCGTACTTTCTCCGCTGTGCAATCTGGTTTCCGAGCCGGTCACGGGTGCACCTCAGCCACGCTCAAGGTACTAAACGATATCATATCCGCCATCGATAAAAGACAGTACTGTGCAGCCGTCTTCATCGACCTTGCCAAGGCTTTCGACTGTGTCAATCACCATATTCTTATCGGCAGACTCCGTAGCCTCGGTTTTTCTGTTGACTGCCTTGCCTGGTTCACCAACTACTTTGCAGACAGAGTTCAGTGTGTCAAATCGGAGGGCATGCTGTCCGGTCCTCTGGCAGTCTCTATGGGGGTGCCACAGGGTTCAATTCTCGGGCCGACTCTTTTCTCTGTATATATCAATGATGTTGCTCTTGCTGCGGGCGATTCCCTGATCCACCTCTACGCAGACGACACCAGTCTGTATACTTCCGGCCCGTCCTTGGACACTGTGTTATCTAACCTCCAAACGAGCTTCAATGCCATACAACACTCCTTCCGTGGCCTCCAACTGCCTCCTTCACTCACGCCGCCAAACTTACCCTAGTAAAACTGACTATCCTACCGATCCTCGACTTCGGCGATGTCATCTACAAAATAGCTTCAGCAAACTGGATGCAGTTTATCACAGTACCATCTGTTTTGTTACTAAAGCACCTTATACCACCCACCACTGTGACCTGTATGCTCTAGTCGGCTGGCCCTAGCTACATATTCGTCGCCAGACCCACTGGCTCCAGGTCATCTACAAGTCCATTCTGGGTAAAGCTCCACCTTATCTCAGTTCACTGGTCACGATGGCAACACCCACCCGTAGCACACGCTCCAGCAGGTGTATCTCACTGATCATCCCTAAAGCCAACACCTCATTTGGCCGCCTTTCATTCCAGTTCTCTGCTGCCTGTGACTGGAACGAATTGCAAAAATCGCTTAAGTTGGAGACTTTTATCTCCCTCACCAATTTCAAACATCTGCTATCTGAACAGCTAACCAATCGCTGCAGCTGTACATAGTCTATCGGTAAATAGCCCACCAAATTTTACCTACCTCATCCCGATACTGTTTTTATTTATTTACTTTTCTGCTCTTTTGCACACCAATATCTCTAGCTGTACATGACCATCTGATCATTTATCACTCCAGTGTTAATCTGCAAAATTGTAATTATTCGCCTACCTCCTCATGCCTTTTGCACACAATGTATATCTACTACTACTGTGTTATTGACTTGTAAATTGTTTACTCCATGTGTAACTCTCTGTTGTCTGTTCACACTGCTATGCTTTATCTTGGCCAGGTCGCAGTTGCAAATGAGAACTTGTTCTCAACTAGCCTACCTGGTTAAATAAAGGTGAAATAAAAAAATTAAAATAAAATATAAATATATTGATCAACTAATCTGTCTGCTGTAGGCTAACAATATATCGATCAACTAATATGTCTGCTGTATGCTAACAATATATCAATCAACTAATCAGTCTGCTGTATGCTAACAATATATCGATCAACTAATCTGTCTGCTATAGGCTAACAATATATCAATCAACTAATCTGTCTGCTGTATGCTAACAATATATCAATCAACTAATCTGTCTGCTATAGGCTAACAATATATCAATCAACTAATCTGTCTGCTGTAGGCTAACAATATATCAATCAACTAATCTGTCTGCTGTAGGCTAACAATATATCAATCAACTAATCTGTCTGCTATAGGCTAACAATATATCGATCAACTTCCAAATAGACCTGTTAAATGACATTACATTTTTTCACTAAATAAAAGAGAGATGCAATCAGCAGCCATAACCGCTGAGTGAGCTGCTTATCATTGAGTCAGTGAAACTGGAAAGCTTTTTTTAGGACTATAATTTCCTCCTCATATTCATGTCTCCACACACCTACATCTAGGCTTTTGATGGATTCAAGACAAGGTCATTTGTCAAAGTCTCATTTTGATAATTTGCGCAGTACTAAAAAAGGTTCCATCAATTTCACCAGACGTGAAAAGATGTAGAATTGCATTTAAATGCTTCTATAAACAGCCCCCTTCTTCAGCGGACACTAGAATAATACAAATGTTCCCTATGTGTGAAACCTCTCTAAGATTCTGTCTACTGCTATGTGCTTTATTATCAAGGTTAAAAATATATATCTCATGCGTTCCAGTATCTGTCACCCCCCCAGTACCCAAGGTCAGCCCCCCAATGTCACCCCCCACCCCCAAGGTCAGCGCCCCCCACCCCCAGGTCAGCCCCCCACCCCCATAGTCAATCTAGCAACCTTTCGGTTAGTTGCCCAACTCTCTAACCACAAGGCTACCTGTCGTCTAGGCTACTAGGTGAGATAGAGTCTATACTCCATCTAACCACAGGTAGGCCTAGTCTAGACTGTAGCTAACCACCATATATTAAAATATCCACACAAGCCACTAGCCAGCCATATATCACGAGTTAGAAGATGATGGACATTAGGTTATATTATGAAGTTGTTATCAAAGAGAATTCAAAATGAATCACAACCAGTAAAACGTGTTTTTATCAAAAATAGGTCTAAGCAAAAAAAATGGAAGTTAATATATTATGATATTTTTTGGGGGGGAAGCACCTGCCCCATGAAAGGTCTGTGCACAGCCCTCCTCCCCTCCCACCTCCTCCCCCCACCCACCTCCTCCCCCCCCCCCACCTCCTCCCCTTCCCCCCCCTCCACCTCCTCCCCCCCCCCTCCCACCTCCTCCCCTCCCCCCTCCCACCTCCTCCCCTCCCCTCCTCCACCTCTTCTCCACAACATACAGCAGTCAGTCAGACAGTCAGTACTACCTTGTTAGATTGAGCTCAATCAGGGAGCGGTGAAGTGCCAGGCCAGCCGGTCGGTTGGTGATGGTGACGCATTGGTGAGAGTAGTGATTACCGGGCCACGACCGTCCTGAGACGGTGAAACGCTCTGCCGCTCCGCAGGAGGCCCTGTGACATTCAAGCCTGCATTTTCTGAATCAGTCCTGAGTGATTAGGGCAGAGAGTCAGCCAAAAGGACAGATCAAGCTATTATTTATCCTCTCCTCCTTTCTCTCTCTCTTCCTCTCCTCCTTTCTCTCTCTCTTCCTCTCCTCCTTTCTTCTTCCTCTCTCCTTTCTCTCTTCCTCTCCTCCTTTCTCTCTCTCTTCCTCTCCTCCTTTCTCTCTTCTTCCTCTCCTCTCCTCTCTCTCCTTTTCTCTCTTCCTCTTTTCCTCTCCTCCTCCTTTCTCTCTCTTTCTCCTTTCTCTCTCTTCCTCTCCTCCTTTCTCTCTCTCTTCCTCTCCTCCTTTCTCTCTCTCTTCCTCTCCTCCTCCTCTCTTTATCTTTCTCTCTCTCTTCTCTCTCTCTCTCTCCTTTTCTCTCTCTCTTCCTCTCCCTCCTTCTCTCTCTCTCTTCCTCTCCTCCTCCTTTTCTCTCTCTCTTCTCTCCTCCTTTCCTCTCTCTTCCTCTCCTCCTTTCTCTCTCTCTCCTCTCCTCCTTTCTCTCTCTCTTCCTCTCCTCCTCCTTCTCTCTCTCTCTCTCCTCTCCTCCTTTCTCTCTCTCTTCCTCTCCTCCTTTCTCTCTCTCTTTCTCCTCCTTTCTCTCTCTCTTCCTCTCCTCCTTTTAAAATAGAATAGTGCAGGGATTTAACATATATATATATATATATATCTGTAGAAAACCAAAAAAAGCTTTAATAATTTGTATTTATACATTTGCTTTATGTTCACCTGCCGGCATTCTCTTCTCATTAAAGCTGCATTTAAAAAGACACCAATTCCAGACCTTTCAAAGCAAAAGGTCCCCACTTTCAGAGAAACAATGGTGCGAACAGCAAAGACAACAGGGGCTGACATTAAACTAGCCTAACCCAGCCTAACATAACCCCATTTAGCCTGTATTTAACTAGAATGAAATCGCTTGAGGCTAACATATATATTTTAGGGAGGGGGACTTCTCAAACAACAAGGCAGCAATGTATTTGGTTACGCTACGGATGACGTCAATTGGAGTGGATTACTAATCAATTTGTTTAAGTGTTGTACATAATCTGATTGGGCCGTCGAGACATTCTGTATTCCACTAGGAATGTAAATACAGTTGATGTGGCCGAGTCTTTAACAGCTGAATGAATCCAGGCTGCCTGTATTAAACTGTAGAGCGTAGCATTTCATCGTCAAAATCCTGAAATCCTTGATAATACAGGGAGTATTTGTTCTTGTGAAGCTCTGCTCTAATCAACAGAACACTTTCTGTAAGGTTTACTTTGAGGATGTAACTCGTGTCCTCCAATCCGAGTGACAGTCTCACAAGTCCAAAAAATGTCTTGGTTTAGCGGGGCATGTTGGGACATGTTGGACATGTTGGGACATGTTGGGACACGTTGGGACACGTTGGGACATCCTGGGACATGCTGGGACATGTTGGGACATGCTGGGACATGCTGGGACATGTTGGGACATGCTGGGACATGTTGGGACATGTTAGGACATGCTGGGACATGTTGGGACATGTTGGGACACGTTGGGACACGTTGGGACATCCTGGGACATGTTGGGACATGTTGGGACATGCTGGGACATGGGACATGCTGGGGCATGTTGGGACATGTTGGGACATGCGTTGGGCATGTTGGGACATGTTACATGGACATGCTGGGGCACATGGGACATGTTGGGACATGGACATTGGGAAATGTTGGGATATGTTGGGACACGTTGGGACATGTTGGGACACGTTGGGATATGTTGGGACATGTTTGGACACATTGGGACATGTTGGGACACGTTGGGACATGGGACATTGGGACATGTTAGGACATGCTGGGACATGTTGGGACATGTTAGGACATGCTGGGACATGTTGGGACACGTTGGCACATGTTGGGACATGTTGGGGAGTGCATACAGTGTCAGCAGTATGAGCCTGATCGAGTGGGAGGAGAGGAGACTGTTTAACCTACAGTATATGTGTCAGAGGACAACAGGGAACAGTCAGTTAGTTCTCTATCCAACTGGCTGTTCTCCCTCAGTGAATCAGTCAGTTAGATTTCTCTATCCAACTGGCCTGTTCTGGCCTGTTCTGCCTCAGTCAGTTAGTTCTCCATCCAACTGGCCTGTTCTCCCTCAGTCAGTTAGTTCTCCATCCAACTGGCCTGTTCTCCCTCAGTCAGTTAGTTCTCTATCCAACTGGCCTTTTCTCCCTCGGTCAGTTAGTTCTCTATCCAACTGGCCTGTTCTTTCAAAGTCAGTTTGTTCTCTATCCAACTGGACTGTTCTCCCTCTCTCAGTTAGTTCTCTATCAAACTGGCCTGTTCTAGCCTGTTCTCCCTACGTCATCCAACTGGCCTGTTCTCCCCTACGTAAGTACTCTCTCCAACTGGCCTGTTCTGGTCTGTTCCCCCTCTGACAGTTCGTTCTCTTTCCAACTGGCCTGTTCTCCCTCTGTCAGTTAGTTCTCTTTCCAACTGGCCTGTTCTCCCTCTGTCAGTTAGTTCTCTCTCCAACTGGCCTGTTCTGGCCTGTTCTCCCTCTGTCAGTTAGTTCTGTTTCCAACTGGTCTGTTCTCCCTCTCTCAGTTAGTTCTCTATCCAACTGGTCTGACACTCTCCATCTGATCAGTTACATCTCTATCCAACTGACCTTCTCTGTCTCAACTGGCCTGTTCTGACAGTGTGTTCTCCCTCTGTCAGTTAGTTGCCTATCAAACTGGCATGTTCTCCCTCGGTCTGTTCCACCTCTGTCAGATAGTTCTCTATCCAACAGGCTGTTCTCCCTCTCTCAGTTAGTTCTCTATCAAACTGGCCTGTTCTCCCTCCCTATGTCAGTTAGTTCTCTATCCAACTGTCCCCTGTTCTCCCTCTGACAGTTAGTACTCTTTCCAACTGGCCTGTTCTCCCTCTGACAGTTAGTTCTCTTTCCAACTGGGACTGTTCTCCCTCTGACAGTTAGTTCTCTATCCAACTGGCCTGTTCTCCCTCTGACAGTTAGTTCTCTATCCAACTGGCCTGTTCTCCCTCTGACAGTTAGTTCTCTATCCAACTGGCCTGTTCTCCCTCTGACAGTTAGTTCTCTATCCAACTGGCCTGTTCTCCCTCTGACAGTTAGTTCTCTATCCGACTGTCCTGTTCTCCCTCTGACAGTTAGTTCTCTATCCAACTGGCCTGATCTCCCTCTGAGAGTTAGTTCTCTATCCAACTGGCCTGATCTCCCTCTGACAGTTAGTTCTCTATCCAACTGGCCTGATCTCCCTCTGACAGTTACATCTCTATCCAACTGACCTGTTCTGGCCTGTTCTCCCTCTGACAGTTAGTTCTCTATCCAACTGGCCTGTTCTGTTCTCCCTCTGTCAGTTAGATCTCTATCCAACTGACCTGTTCTGGCCTGTTCTCCCTCTGACAGTTAGTTCTCTATCCAACTGGCCTGTTCTGTTCTCCCTCAGTCAGTTAGATCTCTATCCAACTGGTCTGTTCTCCCTCTGTCAGTTAGTTCTCTATCCAACTGTCCCGTTCTCAAAATGACAGTTAGTTCTCTATCCAACTGTCCTGTTCTCCCTCTGTCAGTTAGTTCTCTATCCAACTGGCCTGTTCTGGCCTGTTCTCCCTCTGTCAGTTAGTTCTCTATCCAACTGGTCTGTTCTGGTCTGTTCTCCCTCTGTCAGTTAGTTCTCTATCCAACTGTCCCGTTCTCAATATGACAGTTCGTTCTCTTTCCAACTGGCCTATTCTAGCCTGTTCTCCCTCTGTCAGTTTGCTCTTCCATCTGAAACAACAGACACAAAACAGCCCTGCTGTTCTCCTCTCTGCCATCCAGCTGGCGTGTTCTGTTCTGTTATCAATCTGACAATTAGTTCTCAAACTGGTCTGTTCTGGTCTGTTCTCCCTCTGTCAGTTAGTTCTCTATCCAACTGGTCCCGTTCTCTCTGACAGTTAGTTCTCTATCAACTGGCCTGTTTTGGCGGTTCTCCCTCTGACAGGAGTACTCTAGGTCCTGTTCTGGCCTGTTTTCCCTCTGTCAGTTAGTTCTCTATCCAACTGGCCTGTTCTCCCTCTGAGGAGGTTCTCTATCCAACTGGTCTGTTCTGGCCTGCTCTTTATCTGACAATTAGTTCTCTATCCAACTGGTCTGTTCCGGCCTGTTCTCCCTCAGTCAGTTAGTTCTCTATCCAACTGGGTTCTGGCCTGAATGTCAGGTTCTCTATCCAACTGGAGACTGTTCTCCATCTGTCAGTAAGTACTCTGGGCCTGTTCTGGTCTGTTCCCCCTCTGTCAGTTAGTTCTCTTCCAACTGGCCTGTTCTTCTCCCTCTGTCAGTTAGTTCTCCATCATACTGGCCTGTTCTCCCTCTGTCAGTTAGTTCTCTATCCAACTGGCCTGTTCTGGCCACTCCCTCTGACAGTTAGTTCTCTATCCAACTGTCCCGTTCACACACAGTTAGTTCTCTATCCAACTGGCACATATATTCTCCCTCTGACATTTAGTACTCTATCCAACACCTGTTCATTCCCTCTGTCAGTTAGTTCTCTATCCAACTGGCCTGTTCTCCCTCTCTCAGTTAGTTCTCTATCCAACTGGTCTGTTCTTCTTTATCTGACAATTAGTTCTCTCCAACTGGTGTTCTCCCTCAGACAGTTAGTTCTCTATCCAACTGGCCTGTTCTGGCCTGTTCTCCCTATGTCAGTTAGTTCTCTATCCAACTGGCCTGTTCTGGACTGTTCTCTACAGTTAGTTCTCTATCCAACTGGCCTGTTCTCAGTTAGTTCTCTTCCAACTGGCCTGTTCTGGGTTCTCCCTCTGTCAGTTAGTTCTCCATCATACTGGCCTGTTCTCCCTCTGTCAGTTAGTTCTCTATCCAACTGGCCTGTTCTGGCCTGTTCTCCCTCTGACAGTTACACTCTATCCAACTGGCCACTGGGCACAGACTGTCTCCCTCTGACAGTTAGTTCTCCATCGTTGGTTTCTCCCTCTGTCAGTTAGTTCTCTATCCAATGACCTGTTCTGGCCTGTTCTCCTCTGACAATTAGTTTATCCAACTGGTGTTTGCCCAGTCAGTTAGATTCTATCCAACTGGTCTGTTCTCCTCTGACAGTTAATTCTCTATCCAACTGTCCCGTCTCAATTGACAGTTAGTTCTATCCAACTGGCCTGTTCACTCCCTCTGTCAGTTAGTTCTCTATCCAACTGGCCTGTTCTGGATTTAGTATCTCTCACAGTCAGTTCTCTATCCAACTGGCCTGTTCTGGTCTCTCCTCTGTCAGTTATTCTCTATCCAACTGGTCCCTGAGATCTGTCAGTTCGTTCTCTTTCCAACTGGCCTATTCTAGCCTGTTCTCCCTCTGTCAGTTTGCTCTTCCATCTGAAACAACAGACACAAAACAGCCCTGCTGCTCCTCTCTGCCATGGAGCCGACTGACGGACAAAGGGACAGACGGACGGAGGTGTGGTCTTGTCTCTCTGTGAGCCGTAAGAGGAGGCGGAGAAGGAGAGGAGGAGGAGAGTAGAGGAGGGGGAGAGGAGGAGGAGGAGGAGATGTGGATAGGAGGAGCAGAGGGATAGAAAAGGAGGAGGAGAGTAGAGGAGGGGGAGAGGGGTAGAGGAGGAGACACACACATACACATACAGTCATACACACACACACACATTCATACACACACACACACACACACACACACAAATACACAAATACACATATATTCATACACACACACACACATGCATTCATGCACACACACACAGACACACACTCACATTCAACTATACCTCATGGTGTGAACAACATACAGCTGTACAGGATACCTGATCATAACTACACATATGTATCTCAGATCTCTTCATTCATGCCCTGGGGATATTCTGGTTCACACACACACACACACACACACACCACTGGGCACAGACGTCAAATCAACACCTATTCCACGTTGGTTCAACGTAATGTTATTGAAATGACATGGAAATAACGTTGTTTCAACCGGTGTTTGCCCAGTGGGTTGTGGTGTCTCGGCATGGTAATAACTCTGTCAGCTTCTGGGTCCACCAATCACACTATCAAATGATATACTGTTTGGATTTAGTATCTCTCTCCCTAAAATAAACATCTAGAGATACTGTAATCCACAAAGTTTCAGCTCAGGATCCAAACGTCAACCTCATCATCAACACCACCAATGCTAACACACCAAATAACAGTTGAAGAGGAGGGAGAAAGAACGAGACAGAAGAGAGGTGACGACTGGACAGAGCAGCTCGGACCCTGCTTTGGCTGCAGAGAGAGAGAGCTCAGCTCCCGGCGCTCGGAGGGCCCCACTCGCATCACTGGTCATTATCCATAATGCAACACATACCAAGCCCATGAAACACACAATGCTTCAGCTTTTTCTTCTTCTCTTTTCCTCTCACTTTGGAGCTGAAATCCGTCTATCTGAGTGATGATAGGACTAAATGAAAAACTGGTGTTGTTTTTATGATTTACACTGTCCCGTCTGTCCGCCCTTGAAATGTATCCTGGGAAATTCTTGTCATGCTTTCTTATGGCCTTTGATCCTGGCAGGTCATTTTAATTTCCCACCAACTGTTAGGCCGACAGACAGTCTTCTGAAGACCTCCACCTCTGAAGACCTTTCATCTATGAAGACCTCCTCCCTTGAAGACCTTTCATCTATGAAGACCTCCTCCCTTGAAGACCTTTCATCTATGAAGACCTCCTCCTCTGAAGACCTCCTCTGAAGACCTCCTCCTCTGAAGACCTCCTCCTCTTAAGACCTCCTTCTCTGAAGACCTCCTCCTCTGAAGACCTCCTCCTCTGAAGACCTCCTCCCCTGAAGACCTCCTCCTCTGAAGACCTCCTCCTCTGAAGACTCTGAAGACCTCCTCCTCTGAAGACCTCCTCCTCTGAAGACCTCCTCCTCTGAAGACCTCCTCCTCTGAAGACCTCCTCCTCTGAAGACCTCCTCCTCTGAAGACCTCCTCTGAAGACCTCCTCCTCTGAAGGCCTCCTCTGACCTCCTCCTCTGAAGACCTCCTCCCCTGAAGACCTCCTCCCTCCTGAAGACCTCCTCCTCTGAAGACCTCCTACTCTGAAGACCTCCTCCTCTGAAGACCTCCTCTGAAGACCTCCTCCTCTGAAGACCTCCTTCTGAAGACCTCCTCCCCTGAAGACCTCCTCCTCTGAAGGCCTCCTCTGAAGACCTCCTCCTCTGAAGACCTCCTCTGAAGACCTCCTCCTCTGAAGACCTCCTACTCTGAAGACCTCCTCCTCTGAAGACCTCCTCCTCTGAAGACCTCCTCCTCTGAAGACCTCCTCCTCTGAAGACCTCCTCCTCTGAAGACCTCCTCCTCTGAAGACCTCCTCCTCTGAAGACCTCCTCCTCTGAAGACCTCCTCCCCTGAAGACCTCCTCCCCTGAAGACCTCCTCCTCTGAAGACCTCCTCCTCTGAAGACCTCCACCCCTGAAGACCTCCTCCTCTGAAGACCTCCTTCTCTGAAGACCTCCTCCCCTGAAGACCTCCTCCTCTGAAGACCTCCTCCTCTGAAGACCTCCTCCTCTGAAGACCTCCTCCCCTGAAGACCTCCTCCCCTGAAGACCTCCTCCACTGAAGACCTCCTCCTCTGAAGACCTCCTCCCCTGAAGACCTCCTCCCCTGAAGACCTCCTCCTCTGAAGACCTCTATAGGGTAAAGGATTTGATTGGAACAAGACCACTCCAAGCCAATCAGACCCTAGTGACATACAGCTATGAGACTTGATATGATGACCTTATCTAATTTTGTAATGTGAAAAAACAAAATATCCTTCAATTATTTTGTAAACATCATGCTATGAATCAGATAAATGTACTATTTATTTTGTATTTATTATGGTAAAAAAAAAATTGTGTTAGATAAATGTGTTTCCACACAACATTATTTAAGTTGAAAACCAGAACATCCAGTTTGAATTAAAACTGATTTGGAGTAGCCAGCAGTTGTTGTTGTAAAATTCCCTGGTTGCTTTGAAGTGTGCACCCCACTGAGAGTCCCAACTCTGACACAGAGACACACTGGGGCAGAGACACACTGGGGCAGAGATGACCAAGCTATTTTAACTTCTTATGGTGGGAGAATGTGGTTGATGTTTTTCTTTAGCTAGTCCGGTTAAATATGGATTTCCCTAGTAGACAGTCCATTCTATCTATATACACGACACATCAACATCAGCTTGTATCATGAACAAGTAAACCGTATGGCCGAGGGTCATATTAAAGATGTTTCAATCTGGCGCTCCTCCATATAATGGCATTAATGTAAATGCATGTGTTTTGCATGTCATGTCGGCTTTGGTATACAGGAACGAAAGAATCTGGTATTGTACTGCAGATCACTTTTAATTTGGAGAAATGTCTTGCATAGCAGGAAATCCCAAACATATAGTGTTCAAAAATACGTATAAAAATACTTATAAATTGGGTAAATGCCACTTTAAAATGTCAGGTTTGATTTGTGTCACACTCTACAATATCAGCTGTAAATATATCAACCCATACAAACAATGTCCCTTAATTATAACACACATAAAAATGCACATTTCCGGATGGTGTAGGATTATTTTCCTACAGTAGCAAACTGGATCAAGTTAATATCCTACACCTGTTCAGTTGGCTCCAGAGTGCGTGCTTCAAAATAAAGTATAATAAAGTATACAGTTTCTCTTTCTTCTCTTTTTTTTAAATCTAGAAATGGTGGGTGTATGTTAACTCAGAAAAAAAAGAAACGTCCTCTCACTGTCAACTGCATTTATTTTAACATGTGTAAATATTTGTATGAACATAACAAGATTCAACAACTGGGACATAAACTGAACAAGTTCCACAGACATGTGACTAACAGAAATGGAATGATGTGTCCCTGAACAAAGGGGGTTTCAAAATCAAAAGTAACAGTCAGTATCTGGTGTGGCCATTAAGTACTGCGGTGCATCTCTTCCTCATGGACTGCAACAGATTTGCCAGTTCTTGCTGTGAGATGTTACCCCACTCTTCAACCAAGACACCTGCAAGTTCCCAGATCTTTCAGGGGGGAATGGCCCTAGCCCTCACACTCCGATCCAACAGGTCCCAGACATGCTCAATGGGATTGAGATCAATACTCTTAGCTGGCCATGGCAGAACACTGACATTCCTGTCTTGCAGGAAATCACACACAGAACGAGCAGTATGGCTGGTGGCATTGTCATGCTGGAGGGTCATGTCAGGATGAGGGAGGAGGATGTCTTCCCTGTAACACACAGCGTTGAGATTGCCACCATCTCTCTCTCCCACCAATACATCCTTACTCTCTCCCACCAATACATCTCTACTCTCTCCCACCAATGCGTATCTTCTCTCTCCCACCAATACATCTCTACTCTCTCCCACCAATGCGTATCTTCTCTCTCCCACCAATACATCCTTACTCTCTCCCACCAATACATCTCTACTCTCTCCCACCAATGCTTATCTTCTCTCTCCCACCAATACATCCCTACTCTCTCCTACCAATACATCTCTACTCTCTCCCACCAATGCTTATCTTCTCTCTCCCACCAATACATCCTTACTCTCTCCCACCAATACATCTCTACTCTCTCCCACCAATGCTTATCTTCTCTCTCCCACCAATACATCCCTACTCTCTCCTACCAATACATCTCTCTCTCCCACCAATACATCCTTACTCTCTCCCACCAATACATTTCTACTCTCTCCCACCAACACATTTCTACTCTCTCCCACCAATACCTCTCTTTCTTTCCCAGCAACACATCCCTACTCTCTCCTACCAATACATATCTTCTCTCTCCCACCAATGCATCTCTCTCCCACCAACACATCCCTACTCTCTCACACCAATACATCTCTCTCTCTCCCACTAACACATCTCTCTCTCTCTCCCACCAATACATCTCTACTCTCTCCCACCAACGCATCACTACTATCTCCAACCAATACATCACTCTCTCTCCCACAAACACATCTCTCTCTCTCCCACCAACACATCTCGACTCTCTCCCACCAATACATCTCTCTCCCACCAATACATCCTTACTCTCTCCCACCAATACATCTCTACTCTCTCCCACCAACACATCTCTACTCTCTCCCACCAATACATCTCTCTCCCACCAATACATACGTACTCTCTCCCACCAATACATCTCTACTCTCTCCCACCAATACATCCTTACTCTCTCACACCAATACATCTCTACTCTCTC